>NC_137810.1:37494121-37874121 GCF_963921795.1 Nannobrachium achirus
TATTCATCTCAAGAATGTGATAGTGACATTGAATGTCCGAAGGATTACCAGCAAGTTTTTGATGCACGTACAACTGACATACCACGACTTCTGGACTCAAAGGTGACAGAGGTGTTCTTTGTGAAAAGTCAGATCACTGCCATCCCTGCAGGAGTCTTTAATGAAAACCCCCAGCTGGAAAAGGTGGACATCATGGACACTCCACTTATGTCTATCGAGCCTGGTGCTTTTGAGGGCTTAGTGAACCTCAAAGTAATTGAGATCTCCAGTTCTCCAATAACATCTATTCCAGTGGGAGTCTTTAGGGGCCTCGACAATCTAGAAATGCTTATCCTAAAAAAAAACAAGATCCGTCGTGTAGAGAAAGGCTTGTTTGATGGCCTTAAAAACCTACATGACATCCAACTGAATGTTAACGAGATAGAATACATAGAGGAAGGGACTTTTGATGATCTAGAAAGCCTTACGAGCCTACATTTGGCCAGGAACAATCTCAAAGCCATATCTTCAAGTCTGTTTTCAAACCTGAAAAAACTACAGACATTGAGACTCTATGAAAATCACTTGACCTCCCTTCCTGAGGGGATATTGCACAACAATCCCAACTTGAAGGAGCTTAACGTGCAGGCAAACAAAATAACTGAATTATCACCCACTTTGTTTAAACATAAAGCTAAATTGACTAAGCTGTATTTGGACAATAATCGTCTGATTGGGTTACCTCAAGAGTTCTTTGTGGGGTTCCCGCTGCTTAAAATACTGACTCTAGACAACAATGAACTCACAAGTCTACCTCCAGTGCTCTTTGGAGAAATGCCCAAATTGACTGAGTTGAGTTTTAAAGAAAATAACCTTAGCACTCTTCCTAATGGAATATTCAGTGCTCTGAAGAAACTTAAAAAGCTAGACCTGTCTAAAAATCAGTTTCAAACCTTGTCTGTTGAATATTTTGAAGGCCCTGAGAAGCTTATAGAGCTGAATCTAATGAACAACAGGCTCAAGTCACTGGATGCAGACTTATTTGCAAAAATAGCCTCTCTGTCCACCCTGAGGTTAGCCAACAACAACCTACAGACTCTTCCTGAGGATGTATTCACACCTTTACCAAAACTGACCAAAGTCTATCTCAACGACAACCCGTGGCATTGTAACTGCAAACTGATTCCTCTGTACCAGTGGATGAAGGCCAACTCTGATAAAATCAAGTCCACTTCACCTGAAGTCTGTGAGCATCCAGAGGATTTGAAGGGGCAGGAGATCATGTCACTGACAGAGGATCAGTTGATATGTCCCGCGCCTCCCTCTCCCACTACAATTATCACCACCACCATTCCTACAATAACTACCATCATCACAACTACAGCACCAACAACCACCACTACTCTACCAATAACTACTCTACCAATAACTACTCTGCCAACAACTACTCTACCAACAACAACTCTACCAATAACTGCTCTACCAACAACTACTCTACCAATAACTACTCTGCTGACAACTACTCTACCAACTACTCTACCAACAACTACTCTACCAACAACTACTCTACCAATAACTACTCTACCAACAACTACTCTACCAATAACTACTCTGCTGACAACTACTCTACCAACTACTCTACCAACAACTACTCTGCCAACAACTACAGCACCAACAACCACAGCACCAACAACCACCACTACTGTACCGACTCAGATCATCATCATTGTGGTGGTGTGCACCGCCATTATCAGCAGCATCATCATTGGCCTCGTGTGCTGGCAGAAGAACAAGCAAGAAATCTACAATCTGGGCGACAGGCAAGAACTCTGTATTGTAGACCACAGTAGACCACCCAAGTACAGCTCAGCTACCAGTGACCTTTTAAAACCAATCCCTCTGATTACTGTGGCCAAGGATTATTAGCCCTGTGGCCGGTTGGAGTAGCCTGGTTTCCAGACCCTGAATTGCTAGCCACTCCCATTAAAAGAATTGTTTAGGCGATTATAATAATAATACTAATAATGGAGTGAAACAAATTTTTAATTCAGACTGAGTGTCAGGCTACGGTTGGAGAGGAGAAGGACCATAACATGGACCAATAATTAGCCAGTAGCTATGCCCCTCCCAAAAAGCTTTTGTCCAATGCTAGCTTAGAATAACTTCCTGCTTGCCAAGGTTTGCCTTGGCAACAGCCTTGGCAAGCTGCCGGTTACTAAGCTAGCATTGGACAAAAGCTTTTAGGGGAGGGGCATAGCTACTGGCTAATTACACTGCTCAAGACAGATTTGCTTCTGATTAGCTTTTAACGTGTAAATCAATATAATCCATAAAAATAAAATTAAAACATTGGTTGGACTGTAATATATATTTTAGTCTAGATTTCCAGATGTATCAGTACGGGACAGTGTACCTGTATAAGACTGTTTCATACTGTCCAACAGGTCTATTAATTTTACAACCACTTTTTCCTTAAAGATGGGGTGCCGTGATTTTTATCCCCTAAAACATGATCATCACGTATTGTGATTATACTTAGATTATTTTCAAAAAAGTGTACAGAAAGCGTTAAAATTATGTTTTTATGTGGCCACACCCACCTGTCCATTAAATATAAATACACAGGTAGACCTATTTAGTATATTACAACCACACCTGGGGGTCTATTAGAGTATCGTTAAAGGAGTAGTTCACCCCCAAAATGACTTTTTTTCTTAGTCTTGCATTCCTAAGACAATAATTTGATTTTAATAAATGTACCCCCAATGATCCTGGATGGAGACCGGTCTCCATTTGGAATATCAATGGGTTGAATCCGTTAAAATCAAATTATTGTCTTAGGAAGAATGTGACAAAAACTAAAGAATATTATTGAACTCAAGTCTCCATGGGGTGAGTAATCGATAGAAAAAAGTCATTTTGGGGTGAACTACTCCTTTAACTTGACCCAACAACTCACTTCTCCTCTCTTCATCAACCTCACCCTCCAGCCAAGTGGAACCTGCCCCAAGCCCAGCAAAACTGACCACAGCTGCTCTTTTAGGCCTCTGTTGTGTCCTCTGTATTCCCCGGAATCAGGGAATGTGGCTGTGCTGATGCTTCTATTAAAATGTAACATTTACACAAATTGAGGCAGAACAACTTTACTCATGTTTTGATGCTGAACTTGGCTTGCTGTCACCTGCTTTGTCTGATCCCCCTACCTGTGTGGATTGTTAACAATCTAAGACATTGGGATCTAAACTACAGGCTTTGAAGATGTTGTTTTGCAGGCTAACAATGTATGATCTTTGCAAAAAAAAAAGTTAGACCAAGGTATTTTAGGGCTAATGCATGAAAAAAAAAAAAAAAAAACACCTACGCGTTGCAGCACAATGCCTTCTTCAGGGTGACTGGAGAAGGCATTGTGCCGCAACTGTCCCTCAAGAGTGCCTTGGTCTAACTTTTTTTGCATCAATTTTGTCACCTGGCTACCAAAGAGCACCTTGCGTGGGAGATTTTTACTCTACAGCCAAATAGATGCACTCCTTACCCTCTGTTTTCTAATGTATGATCTTTTTTGTTAAAAGCTAGTCAAAATAATACAATTATGTGATTTTCTGAAATTGCGTGAGATTATGTAAGGTGTCAGTCACTCGAGGAAAAGTACACTATTGGCTTTTATTTTCAACAATTGTCTGCATGTTATCATTCATTGTGCTGTAAACCAAGAATATATTAATAGTAGGCCTATAGCTGACATATCTGACAGCGAGATTTGATGTTACCTATTTATATTGTTTCATTTATTCAATATACTCTTGCTGTATCTATGTGCATGTCCTGCATTGTCATGTTCTGAAATTGATGTCCTATTTCATATGTTAAGGCCCATTCCCACTTTGCCAGATAATACAGATAAAGAAATCTCTTTCTCCAGATATTTTTCCATTCAAAGTGGATGGTAGATACAGATAAAAAAAATAGCTCCCACAGATAAAAGTATCTGTGGCACTAATCTGTGGTAGATATTTTTTTTTATCTGTATCTACCATCCACTTTGAATGGAAAAATATCTGGAGAAGGAGATTTTTTTATCTGTTATCTTGCCCAGTGGGAATGGGCCTTAACAGATGTATTTTTCCTCATCGGGAGTATCAATACTGTAGCCCCCAGCACCATTGAAACCAAGACAGACAAATGCACATATAATGCACTACTGTGTATGGCAAGAAATATTTACTTTTGATCATGGTATAATGTTAAGTTTCTGAATAAATATGCTTAACTTGAATACGGCCTGTGGCACAACCTTGAGGCAGTACTACTTGTCAACCAGTAGGTGTCCTACCTGACCCCAGGGTCTACATTTTTGTGTTGTATGTGTATGCAATCTGTATGCTTTTTATTTTTATTCATGATACATCTGTTAATAAATACTTCATAATTGTATTCTGTGACTAGAAATAATAATAATAATATATAATATAATATTACATTACATATGATATAATCTGGTATTTAACACTAAAAATATCACCACTGTTGGCCCAAAATATAACGCTTCTCCTCCGTGCCGCTAGATGGCAGGTGTCGATCGACGACTAGTCGCGAGCAATGATGTTTGTTTCCCCCGTTGCCCGGAAGTGCTTCAGCGAACAAACGAGAAGCACACGTGAAACAGAAGCAAAAACATTAGCCTGACAACATGGACATTACAGAGGTTCCCAAAAAGCAGAATAAAGGGAAGAATAAGAAAATGAAAAAGCCAAAGAAGGAGACAACTTCTCATGAAAACGGTGATCTTAGTGTCAGCGAGAAAGCGGCTGACGGAGCTCCTCCAGCGGTCGCGTTTCCACCCGCTTATGGCATGAGTGATATAAAGAATAAACAACGCAGACACCTCCTGTTTATGAAGCTGAAGCAGGACAAACGGAAGGTAAATGATAATAACCAGTGGTGTAGAGTAACTAAAGCACTGTACTCAAGTACAATTTTTAGGTATTTGTACTGTATTTCCAATAATTGTACATTACTGTCTCCGCTACATCTGGGATTGATTGATTGATTGATTGATTGATTGAAGACTTTATTAGAAGTTTGCATAGGAAAACGTACAGTTTCATGACGGTACAGTTCACTGGTACAATGTCTACTAAAAGGAGATCCTAGAAAAGACTAAGCTTATTTCCACAGGAAACCATTAAAGTATCTCATATAACATTGAATGACAGACGAATAGAACACAGTACTATGTAAAAAAAAATACTGATCCAAATATTGTCCAAATATGTCTCCACAACATGTATTTGTAAAAAAATGATTAAAGTATCTCATATAACATTGAATGACAGACGAATAGAACACAGTACTATGTAAAAAAAAATACTGATCCAAATATTGTCCAAATGATGTCTCCACAACATGTATTTGTAAACTTTAGTTATAGTTACTTTGCAGATATAAATCATATTAGAAAACATACACAAACCACTTTAGACCTATTTTATACCGTGGCTATTTGAAAATAGCTGATCTACAAGCTCACAACTCTGTACTTTTACTTTTGGTACTTTAAGTACATTTTAAGGCCAATACTTTTGTACTTTTACTCAAGTACGTTTTGAATTCCGGACTTTTACTTGTAACAGTATTGATACATTTACTTAAGTTAATTATCAAATGTGAGTACTTTATCCACCACTGATAATAATGCACAAATAATACACAAAAATAAAATGAAATTAAGTGTACAGCCTTCATTCAAGGTCTGCTTGATAAGCGCTTGTTGTTTTTTCTTCAGGAAAAGCTGCAGTTGAAGAAGAAAAGGAGAAAAGAAAGGGCTGCTTTGGGTGACAAGGTAATGTTTAAGTGATAAATGCTGGGTAGAACTTTATAAGCCTGCCTGTAACAGGGGCACTAACAAACTGAAGAGAAATACTTAGTCTTGTTTCAGTATCGATAAAAGTTAGCGAAATGTATTTTGAGTGGCCTAAATATGTTTTTGTTTTTTTCGTATTCTGTAAATATGGTCAAGTCCATAATATATTTTCAAATATAGCCAGTGTTTTGAACAAACACTATGAATATATTTCAAAGGTGATGAGAACTAAATATGGTCTGTAACAAATGCATCAATCTCTCCAAATCTCACTCAGGCACCGCCAAAAGAAGTCCCAAAGACGATAGAAAACCAGAGGGTGTACGACGAGACCACCGTTGACCCAGAAGATGAAGAGGTAGGAGATAGGTTGGTTTCAGCAGAGCCGGTTCATGCTGTTTTGTTATTCTGCAATATGGATCAATTGCAAGAAGTGGCAGTTATGTTCTAATGTCATGAGAGGGAAAGTTGTCATAAATGGTGCCTGGTTCTGGGTACACATCCATAGCCAATCGAACCACACGGGGGGGGGGGGAGGGATAAGAAAAATGTTTTTCAGACTGACCAAAATATTAATTACTAGCTCTTTTTTGTTGTTGGTGTTTTCAAAATTATCGGAATTCACAGCATTGGGACTTTTGTTTTTTCATGCAGACAAAATGTTAGTGTTGAATTTGTTTGTCATTGTGTGTGCGTACGCTGTCAATTACAGATAGCCTTTGATGAGGGAACTGATGAATTCTCTGCCTACTTCAACCGACTAACTAATCCAAAAGTGCTCATCACAACATCGGACCGACCCAGAGGGGTGAGTGAAATGCAGCCAGAACTCAGTCGTCAGAATTATAATCGTGATAAAGATTTGTTAGCATCTGACAAATGTGTGTGTACTGTGTACATAACAAAAGTAAGATTTAACAACACATCTATTGCTCTGTGCCTTGTTTCTTTCAGAGGACGGTTCGGTTTTGTGAACAGCTGTCCACAGTAATCCCAGACTCCCATGTGTATTACAGAAGAGGCTTGGCCCTGAAGAGAATCATTCCTCAGTGCATATCCAGGGGCTTCACATATCTCTTGGTCATCAATCAAGATCGTCAAGCTGTCAGTATCCTTTTTAAAATGCTGCATGGTTCATACATATTATTAGATTATAGGCACTTAGTAAACTATTGATTGTGACCGTCAGGTCGCAAGTTACTATGACAACCTCCACCAGCTGTCTGTCCCTCACGTCATACTTTTGGCCCTACTCTTATCTCCGGCACCGTTGCCCCTATCCATGCCAAATTTTGCACACACACTCCTTGGCTGGCAAACCACAACATCTGATTTTTCACACAACCCTCTTCTAGTGCCACTATCCGGCAGATATTTGGACACTGCTCCTACAGATTTTGCTATAAAATCACGCAGAGCATGGATCTGTCCCATTTCCCATATTCCCTCCTGATTGGCTACGATTGCCTTCTAAAGTTTATGTATGCAACCTAGGGAGTCTTACTGGTTATACATCCTTTTTGTTGAGCAATCAATGAAGTGTAAGTAAATTTGCCTTTATGTAGAGATATCAAACAAATGATCCGGTATGTATTCAATTAGCTTTTGACAGCACTCATATACTTTAAGGATTGGTCACTCTACTCTAAGCATAAGGCCAACTAGGTACACTTGCAGGAATGTTGTGCTCTGTGATAAATAAAGCTTTTTAATTAGCAATAATCCCACTACTGTTTATTATCCAATTTGAAAAAGATAATCCTTCTGCACACTTGCATCTTTTCAGTTTTTATCACAGTGAGTATAAAACAATCTTCCTTGCATTCATAATGTACGTATGCCTTAAACCTCAATCAAATAAATATCCACACACTAGTGCATGATTAGACAGCTTGGCAATAAATCAGAGAAGAATGAAAGTGGCAAAGGATTTCTTTTGAAGGAATTCAAGGACCCTAGCAGGTTGGGATGATAAGTCTTTTTGTCTGACGGCTAATTCCTTCACCGCCACATAAAGATGGTCTGGTTCTCTGTCACTTACCCGATGGGCCTACAGCACACTTCAAGGTCAGCAATACACGGCTACGCAAGGAGATGAAGGTAACAATAGACATTTAGTTATGTCTCACTTGACTCTGTACTGTATGTTTGAATTTGATTAAATATAACCAGTGTGCAATTATATAATGATGATTAAAGGGGTAGTTCACCCAAAAGATTTATTAACTTTTTTTACTTGAATTCATGGATATTTTGTTTTCGCGTTCCTTAGCCAATACTTTGATGAACAGCACTGGTTCCCTATGGAGAGACTAAGAGCATGCCTTGTTCCCTATGGAGACAAAGACTCTTCCTCAAATTATTTTCTTAGGAATGTGACAAAAACAAAAAAATATGCAAGCCTCCATGGGAGGAGTAATTGATAGAAAATAAGTCATTTTTGGGGTGAACAATCCCTTTAATGATGAGCTGGAGTTCTTTTGTTTTGTTATTGAAATATGTTCCCAATATGTAATTGACTACTGTAGCGGTGTGGAAAGGCGCCGACAGAGCACTCCCCAGAGGTGATCCTGAACAACTTCACCACACGCCTTGGTCACTCTATAGGTCGTCTGTTCGCCGCTCTCTTTCCTCATGACCCTCAGTTTGTTGGTCGGCAGGTCGCCACTTTCCACAACCAGAGAGATTTCATCTTTTTCAGATTCCACAGGTGAATATTCTCATTGAAATCTTCTCAAATATGTCTTTCCCCTTAAATTTGTATTTTAAGCAATGTTTGTGGGTATTTGTATGGTTATTGTGTCTTGAGTTATCTTTGGTTAAAAAACAAAGTTCATCAAGTAACATGAAAGTTAAAGTGTTTATTGCAAACAATGTACTTTAAACCCTACTTTAGGCCAGTAATTTGGGATGCCAATAAACGGCAGAACATTCAGAGAAAAGTTGCTGTGGTCTGAATTACCCTTTTGCAGGTCGGCACTTGCTTGATTGAGCTGCTAGAGATTCAACTCATCCAATTGCAGCAACACATTTCCTGATCACACAAAAATGGCATTATAATTATTAATTATGCACATGCCCCCCTCTATCTCTCTCACACACACACACACCACGAACACAACACAGTCTGGTGATGCAGGTCTGTATCTGTCTGGTGATGCAGGTCTGTATCTCTCCTGCCTGTGCAAGCCAGTTTGAGATTCTATTGCTAAGTCATTGCAACTCTGCAAATTGTAAACCATTAAAGTAGACCATACCAGCCTAGACAAAAAGATTGTATTTTAAAACAAAATGCCAGACGCAAGAGAGTTAATAGTCTAGGCTTAATGCACCTCTGTATTCAGTTTCTTGTAATCAGTCAAACTAACAGAGTAGGCCTGGCGTCTAGAAGCCCATGGCCCTCTGGTAAGGAGTAGGTTTTGTTTCTCATGTGGAAATCAGTTAATGATGTTCAGAGAAGAGCTCACAGTAGTAATTGGGGTGTGATCCAATAGCCTATCATGTCGAAAGCCAACATCACAATATACATTTTATAAACCCCAGCTGCAGTATACACCGGCCCAAATCTTTAGATTTGATTTGAATAGCTTATATTGCTTTTTATTCAAAGGTACATCTTCAAGAATGAGAAGAGAGTTGGCATTCAAGAGCTGGGGCCACGCTTCACCCTCAAACTCCGTTCCCTTCAGAAAGGCACCTTCGACGCCAAGTTTGGAGAGTATGAGTGGGTACACAAGGTCAGTGTTTACTTTTCTTTTTTTAAGATGCCTTGGAGATAGTCAGGAGTGTGTAGGGACGACTTGTGAGCTGAATTTGAATCCAGCACATCAGTTGTACTGTACAGTGAAATCAACTGTTTGACCTTCAAAGCTATCTTTTGTAGCAGCCCTCTGAGCTTTAATAACAGCAAAGGCAATGGGGATAATTTCCCAATAAACCATTAATTTCAGTATGGTCAACTTGCAGAGATTAGAAGTGGAGATGTAATGCAATTTCAATCGATTTGTCAGTTACATTATCATGCTTAGTCTTGAATTCATATTTGCAGATTTGTCATTTAATTTAAAAAAAAAAATGCTTTTTTGTTGCACCTTTTCAGCGCCACGAAATGGATGCCTGCAGAAGGAAGTTCCACCTTTGAGTTTTGCCTCTGTCCATGACTCAAGAATCTCAAGTGCCCCTGCTGATCAAGAAGTTCAGGGCTGTCGCAACACTTACTATAATGTATTTGATCGTAACAGTGAACAATATAGTTGGGATCACCTTCAGGGCAATTGTGTATTAAAAAAAGAAAATCCATTACATTAACCATGCCATGTTCAATTGTTTTTCAGAACGTTATCGATTACTATTGTGGATGTGACCGTTCTTTAGTCATACTTTGTGCACTCACCTGCCCCTCCTACCACAAAATCTCAGTGTCTTTTACATGTACCCCACAGCCACCAAACATAGTGATCAGACAAGACATTTACTGCCCCAACCTGAGAATCGAGAAATAGCCGTTGGTCCAGGCCGCCGCGCCCGAGAATTTAATTTCATAAGGTCACGGCCTGAAAGGGTTGAGAACCACGGTGCTAGTGTTGAGTTGACAGGGCCTGGGTAAGAATGAAGTGACTCGTTTGATCAGGCCGTTATGGTGGAGCACAGTTCGAGGTGGGGTTTTGACCATGTCAATAAATGTGTACATACAATTTCATTTTTTGAATTCTTCATTTATTCAGTCAAACATGAAACATTACAATTCAAAAGGCACGTGTGTATGTGAATTAATTAAAGGTTAAGACATTGGTGTCAAATCACCTGGAGATAAATCATCCATAACATGTCAAAAAGGTAATGTAAAAACAAAAAAGTTAGTTTGCTATCCCCAGCACTCGTTTACTATTCCAGTCCATACTGCAGGATTTGTAGAGATTCCACAAGGCACCTCAGTCAAACCTGCACAAATGACCCAATTACTTAATGTGGTAGTAAGTCATGGCATTGTTCCTAAAAGAAAGGGTTACACAATAAAAAGGACAAACATTAGCTTCAGAATACATGAAGTGCATTATGACCTTGTGAAGACTTTAACCCATTAAAAACGGTACAGCATGTCATTTTAGATTTTTCGTTGGCTATTCCAAAATAGATATACAAGCTCACAGTGTGTCATGAAGTGATGACTGCGAGCTTGTACATCTGCTATTTTAGTAAAATCTCCTAGTGTGAGAACTACTGATTTCGAAGGCATTTTGTAGAATTGCCCTCAGGTCTTAAAGGACAACTTTGTTTTTTTACAACAAGGGTTCATATTTTAGATAGTCATTAGAGAGAAAATATGTGTCAAAATGTTTTCATTTACTTTTAACTATTTTGATTCCCATGCATGTCCCCAGGTTGGGGGCACGCATGCAAGTGGCTAAATATGTATTTAACAAAATAAGCCCATTCCCAAGATGCACTGCAATCTTTCATGGGCAGATGCGACTTATGAGGCTGGTGTAAATAGTAACAAAGAAATTGACAGCTTATTGTGTCTAAAAATACATATTTAGCCACTTGTACGCATGCCCCAACCACTGAAATCAAAATACTACAATCGCTAAACAATAGAAAGCAGTCAATTAAATCATTTTAACTCATATTTTCTTTTCTCTAATTACAATCTAAAATATGAACCCTTGTTGCAAAAATGTTGTCCTTTAATGGGTGAGAGTAAAGTGCCATTCACACTGAACACAATAACTAAAGATAACCAACTATGTCTTTTACCATTATATGTGTGTTTTTATAGTCTGAACTCTGCAATCCACTTGACTTGATTTTTTTTTTTTTTTTACTTTTAAAACTACCGTATATATTTATAGTGCTCAGTGTGAATGGTATGGATTTTGAACAAATGTGTTGTGAAGACAGATGAATATTGGGGTTTACTTACAAAGGCATGGAGCGTTGCCTATGGCTATAGGAAGGAGCAGACCTTCTGTGGTCTGAAGGGGTTGGTGCTGTGGGCCATCCCAGTCAGCAGAGGATCCTGCTGGGCGTTCTGGAGACAGAACTGCTGCAAGTCAGCAGCGGCCTGGGACACCTGTGGAGGGGCAGAGAGAGTGAAACACATGTAGTGGTCCTTCTTCACAATCACACAGTTCCTCAGAAAATAACTGATGTCTAATCATTCTTTGGGCCACATCACATTGATATGATCCAGTGGTGTAACTAAGTGCATGTACTCAAGTACAATTCTGAGGTATTTCCAATTGTCAGTATTTACTACTACTCCACCACTACATCTCGGAGGCAAATATTGTACATTATTTTTTTTAAACTTTAGTTACTAGTTACTTTTCAGATATTATAAAACATACATGAACCACTTTAGCCCCGTTTTATACCTAGGCTATTTGAAAATGGCAGATCTGCTATTTTCAAATATTTTGTAGGCCTACAAAATATTTGTTTTGGTGTACATTTTGATGCCAATTGCCAATACTTTCGTACTTTTACTCAAGTACATTTTTTGAATTCCGGACTTTTACTTCATATAGAGCATTTCTATATCGCAGTATTGATACTTTTAAGACAGTAAAACAATCGAGTACTTTTTCCACCACTGAAGATTGGTTTGATGTGTCCGCATTGTCTTTGATTCCCCCACTAACAGCAAAAGAAACGCTAGTCTGTCGAGTAGAATCCTATGAGATCTGCATTCGGGGCATCGATCGGCCCTTTACAACTACGCTACGTTTGGTCGAACTTACCTTTACTCTGTTTATGCTGGCTTCAAAACGCAACTGTTGGACGACTTTCTTCATCGCCACGGTATTAGATCCCGACATTGTTCAAACCAAATGGACCGTTGTTTGTTTGGATAAAGAAAACTTGGGAGGGGAAAAAATCGCCTTTGCTCCTTCCTCAATTGTGTTTCCGGTCTTGTAAAAAAAAAAAGGGGTGTAGATCTAGTCCTTTTTATATGGAATACAGCAGCGACCTCTGGTGGTCGACGTGCACAGACATAATCAGATAAAATCTGCCGTTACTGTATAAATAACGGCTAAATAAAGGCTTCCACCAAGATCATTTCCACTTTTACAACGTGCTATTAATTCCAGGGAATGTAGAACGAATTGCAAACACTAAAGGAGCAAATGTCACCATCCGCAGGACCGCAGCAGCAGCACCAGAGCAACAAGTGCTGGCACTCCCAATAAAAAACATTCCACTGGCTGTGTTTGATTATACACAGATTGTTACTTAGCAGTCCACTCCTCTTGAGTCTGAGTCTGGGACAAGCAGCAGCACCACTGCTCCAGCCGATCCACGGATTATCGGGATGGGCTTCTCTTCCTCGTGCTGAACCTGAAGGAACAACTGATCTGTCAGAGAATGGAGCTGTCCTGTGAATCTATGAGATACAACGAGGAAAGAAGACCAACAAGTTCCAAGGTATAGTCAGATCAATTTTAGCTATACAGGCCAACAGTTGTTTTATTACCACAATATAACAATTACATTAAACATGCATTTGTAGACATCTAAGGAGATATTATTATATAAACAAATTCATTGATTGAAGAATACATGTTTTTTTTTAAATGTATCTAAGCCTATTTTGTATATAATTTTACTAGTAATTGCTTACTTTTTTATTATATTTTGACACTTATTTGGCAATGTAAACCTATGTTTTCTCATGCAAGCATGAAGCTCCTTTGAATTGAATTTAAATTGTGTATAATTGTCTTTCTTCCCAACGTCTGTATTTTGTTCACTTTTTTAATCGCACTATTGTTCAGTTTGTAGAGCTCCATGTCCTGTGTGTGCCAGATGACCAGTGGAATGTAAAGCTCAATAAGATGCCAGCTGAAGCCATAGATAATTTTATATCTGCCGGCTTCATCAGGTGAGAATGATAGTTTATCAGATAGGCTAATATAGTCAAGTCACATTCACACATTAGTGAATTTAATCAGAACATTCCACATAGACTATAGGCCAGGATGTCTGTTTAAATCAATCAACCAATCTAGAATATATCAATCAATCAATAAGTCTGTCTGTCTGTCTGTCTGTCTGTCTGTCTGTCTGTCTGTCTGTCTGTCTGTCTGTCTGTCTGTCTGTCCAGCTATGTCTCTGTTTGTGTTATACATTCTCACAATGGAGGTGAGCTAAATGTCTAAAATCTACTTCTGTTACATTAGGGTATACCCAGATATAACCCTGAAAACACTGAGAAGTGAGCTTGGAAATCTCCTGGGGTCAGAAAAGAGCATTGACAAGTTCTCCTTCCTGAAATGTGTGGGTCGGAGTTTGGCCGTGGTGAGTCGAGCTGACAATTTAGGGTGGCTGCGTACTTGTTGGTTATGGCAATTATTAACAATGTACAACATGTAATTGGCTGATCTACCTTTTTTGTGACTCAAGTACTGTAATGGTATCGAAGTATGTGCGTGTTTTGTATGTGTATGAGTGAGAGAAAGAAGATGCTGTGGATAAGAGAGAAAGTATTCATTTATTGTTATTAATTAACTACTTGTGGATTTCATTGTTACTCTATTGCATGTATGGTCTTACAGGTCAAAACCAAACAGGAGAGAGATCTGAAAGTGAAAACCTTTGCTCCACCGTATGTATGTAATATTAGCTTCGGTGTCTTTTTATTTTATCTAATGCCATATCATGTGTGGTAAACCTGTTACTTTGTGTGTCTGCGAAACACACGATCTTCTTTCTGTGTGTGTATACAGTAGATCTTTGCTATACATTCATATACTTTATAGTTAGTAGATTCAGGCTGCTGTAGAACAAACATGTTTAATACCTTTTCAGTGTAGTAACCTTCACTTGAACCTGTGTAAGTGTTATAACATAATACTATGATAATTTCCAATATGCCACAGTGTGTAAGTATTAATGTAACTTGCTAAATATAGCATTGTGTGTTGCTGTTACACTGCATATGTACTAGATACAGTGTCATCACATTCAACACAATGTGAAAAAATGCTATAAAAACGGATACATGTGAGAACCAGTAATGGTACCCCAAACAGTACAGTTGTAAGGTTTTGAATAGACCAGAATAATGTTCAGTGGCATTAAAGCCCAATCACCACTACATCACTGTTCATGTATTTCTGCACAAATTGATCCCTATAGGGACAAGGGTTATTTTATAGTTTTGCATAGTTTCAGGTGTTAGTTTCAGGTTTTTATATGGATTAGCCAGGGGCAAGATTCAACAAGCAAAAGTCAGGAATTCAACATTTACTTGAGTACAAATATTGGCATCACAATGTACTTAATGTAACCAAAGTAAAAGTAGTACTTGTTATGCACAATGTCCCATTACAAAGTTTCCAAAAAATCTTTTGAAAATAGCAGGTCTTCACAATGCTTCACAATGTGTCGCATCGCACTGCATTTTGAGCTTGTAGTTGTAGATCATCTATTTTCAAATGGCTGAAATGTATATAGAGCTGAAGTGAAGTACAGTATATGTTTTGAAATAATAATCAAAATCTACAAAGTAACTAGTAACTAAAGTTTTCAAATAATTGTAGTGGAGTAAAAGTACAACATTTGCCTCTTGAGATGTACCGTAGAAGAAGTAAAAGTGCTGATAATGGGAAATCATGTGATCTCTCTGCCAGGCCCAGCAGCCAGAGCTCTACTTGCTTCCCGTGATGGAGAACGATGGCAGTCTCTGCTCTCAGTCGCTCACCTCAGACACTCACAGCTGCTCCTTAGACCCCCACACCGGCTACTACCCTCCCAAGACGTGCAGCCCGCCAACAGGGACAAAGGAGCCTGTAAAGTTTCCCCATATCCCCCCGTGTTCCCTGCAGACACCTCCCACCCCTGGCCTTGACGGGGAGGAGGAGGAGCAGAGGGAGGAGGAGGAGGATGAGGAGGAGAATTACAGCTCCACAGAGAATGAAGAGGAGCCCCTCTCCCCCCATAAACTTAATTGGGCAGAGGAAGAGCCGTGTCCAAGGGTTTCCCAGAAACAACAGCCCGTTTCACAGACTAAAGGTGAATATTATAGCCATTTAAATCTTTACTTTGTTCAAATGTATTCACCACACCAGACAGTTTTCACATCTGGGCAAGGGAGAAGTGTCTCTAAGTCAATGCGCCCAAAATGTCAAACTGTTTTCTCAGCATTTCGTATCATCAAGTATTATTTAAAGCATTAAATAAAAAACTGACATTTACCACCACCAATTATAATCAGAATTCAAACACTGCATGAATTCTTTAAATTGTTGCATTGCTGGGTAAATAAAGTTCTGTTAGATCTTACAGTCAAGATTGTTTACTATTAAGGTGGTTTATTAATGTAGTAGTTTAATGATCTTCCAATGTTGTGTTTAATTTCCAGTAACCATAGGTGTCACATTTATCAAATTATGGATATCTTGCTTTGGAATTTCATACTGTTCATGTTAAAGGGATAGTTCACCCATCCTATCGATTACTCACCCCATGGAGACCTTTTTGTTGTTGTTTTTGTCGCATTCCTAAGCCAATAATTTGATGACCAGCAGTGGTTCCCTTTGGAGACACAAAGCGACTCCTCAAATTATTGTCTTAGGAATGCAACACAAACTAAAACTATCCATGAATTCAAGTTTGTATGGGGTGAGTAATCGATAGGAAAAAGGTCATTTTGGGGGTGAACTATCAATTTAAATCTACACCTTTGCAAATGTCAGAACTTGATTCAGCCCAGGTGAAAGAGTTACAAGTGAAACGTGACTCCACTTACAAGAAGAAACAGTGGTGTAGACGCAACAGAGCGGCCAGGGATTCTGGTGTACCAGAGTCACTGGATTCAGGATTTTCTCTAACCCATGACAGGTACTGTACAACAGGCTGAAATAGAAATAGTAGAAATTATTATTTCCCCTCCTTTTCCTACCAATAATATTAATACTAATAATGTTTTACAGGCTCAGGAAATCAAAAGATACACAGACGTTGAAATTAACAAGGAATAAACCAAATAATATGGTATGGTATATCCTTACATGCAGTGTCTCAAACCTTTCTGCCTTGTCTATTGATTGTTAAATTCCAAATAATGTTTATATTATATACGTTTTATTCAAGGCTTTTTCGAAGGGCAGCTAGTGTCATATGGTTGTACATTACCAACCTTGTTACGTCTTGTAAATCTTTTGGCTTTGTCACCATTCAAAATTCAATTGCCAGCAGGTGTTCTAACTTGGCAGACGAGGTCTTTGTATTAGACCAGTGGTTTTCAACCTTTTTCATATCAAGGCCCATTATTTATTCAGCATTTGAGCCACGGACCACCATTTGATGAGATTTAGCCTCTCCATTTGGTCCATTTGGTTTCGTTTTACGCTCTCAAGAGTTACAGATCTATAAGGTTCCACATGTTTACCAACTCTCCATCATTTAGCTAGGGACCACCTGGAATCCCTTCAAGGACCACTGGTGTTCCCCGGACCCCTGGTTGAAAACCACTGGATTAAACAAAAATAAACTTTTATTGTCTTGTTGTGTTTCTTTGTGGTTCCAAGGTTGTAGAGCATCCTGTAGTATCTTCTAGACCTGACCAGTACACGGCTCCACCCTCAGAGTCCAATCTAGATCCTGTCACCCCCAAAAACAATGTTCCAAGTTTCTTTCAGACAAACAGTAAGTAGTAGCAGTACAATCATCAGTGTATTTTGGATTCCTGTCAATTTGCTCACAACACCTCGCGCTGCGCGCATGTAGATCTGCTATTTTCAGCTAAAGTTCTCAGAATTTGGACACTAGGGTTCAAGTGGTTAATATAAAAAAGGAGGAAAAAAAGTTTCTATGACACACAAATTTGGAGGACCCCCTGAAGTAACTCTGAGGACCCCCTGTTGAAGACCCTTTGCCTAATCGCTTTTTCTCATAATCGCCATGATCATTTCCATGTTGAAAATTAAACATGATTAAATCGTTAATCACAATTATTTGAGCGACATTTAATCATAAAGTAAATTTCATGATTGTAACAGCCCTAACTGCCTACATCAGTACATCTCTGAATTACAGTAGGTCACCTTGTTCTCCTTCAACACTTTCAATCTGGTGTACCCATTTTTCTTCATTTTTTCATTATAGCTGAAAACAAATAAATCAAATGTTCAGGAATAGCAAAAAAATAGCAGATCTCGCGAAGCTATTTTCGCTATTCATTGTATGACATTGCATAATATGGAGGCTTAAGTGGAAATTTACACGGTTGACTTTCTTTCTCTGACGTAGGAGATGAACTAATAGAGGAAATCAAGCTGGTTAGAGAGGAGAGGAAGCAACTGGAGTGGACCAGACAAGAGCTGCTGAGAAAAGGGAAGGACTTGTTGGCGCAGAACAGGCATCGTAGAAACCAAGGTGGGGTCAAAACTGCCTTTTTTTAACGGCACGGCAACAGATGATTTAAAATCCTGGATATTCAAATAATGTGAAAAAACACACTTAGGGGTTCATAAACTGAGATATGTATAATATTGTACTGTACATAATTACATAATTGAATGGCAAAAGGGCTGCACTGATGGTAAATGGTGCATTTTTATAGTTCTTTATTCCAAATCGCTTCACCTAGATTGTGCATTACATTCACCATTCACACACGCGTGATAGTGGATGATAGCGACGTTCAGGCAAGTCCCGGAAAAGATGTGCTGTGATTGGCCAGAGGCAGTTTGAGTGACAGTTCACCCCCAAACATTATTTACTATTCTGGCCCCCTGGTTTACAACTCGAGCGGCGCTGAGTCGGCTCAAGCGACCTTCGCAACGCTCGACACGGCGACTCGCTCACTTTAGCTCGCTTGGCGGTGTCTTGCTTGGCTCAAGGTCGCTTGAGACGGTTCTTCTTCCCTTTGATCTCTCAGCGCGTGATAGCTGGAAGAAGAAATATTTTGAAACCAAGAAGGCTACAGTACCACTGGAAGAGACCTTGAGAAACCTGCGCCAGGAACTGGAGACATTTTACAATAAACTCTTGCACCAGCTTCAGGCCAGGGATGGCAGAGGCAGGCCTAGACACCAACGTCAAGGAAGATCTTCCATGAAGGTTATAAACTAGAGCTAGTTTAAAAGAAAGCTGTACTTAATCTGACCTCACCTGATATCAAAATTGTTTAAATGATAACACTGTTTTCAAGTCTAAAATCTAAAGTTGTGTTCTAAGACTGTAATCCTGTATTTCAGAATGAGTTTATTATCCAGATTATGACAGAGATCCATGAGATTGACAACCTAAAGAGAAAGGTGGAAGATGCCAAGATGAAACTTGTCACAGAGATAAAGGTAATAAAACACACATCTATATGTATACTTCTACCTGTCTATTCCTTTGCCTTCCTAACTAGCAAAACTGCACTGCTATGAACTAGTCACACACACACACACACACACACACACACACACACACACACACACACACACACACACACAGTCACAGACAAGAACAGTCGGCACCAAAACCTACTCTGCCCGAGTCAAATCCACAACTTCGGAACGGTCTGCACCAGGTATTTCTGGGCACAAGAACCTACTCATCCCCAGGAATAAACTGCATTCCCACTCCCAAAACGGTAGACGTGTGGGGGGGTAGCTTACCGAGACTAGAGGGGCGAAGAGTTACGATTCAGTCCCTATCGGGACGTAATTTGAATGGCGCTGAAGCGGACTTCGCAACTAGTGGCTCGCTCGGTGGTCCAAGTCCGCCTCGCTCGTGGTCCAAGTCCGCCTCAGACAGCCTCCGTCGTTTTACTAGTTCCTAACTTAATATTAGGGGCTGTAGTCTGTTCTCACCAGTGTTCCGCCCTGCTGGGCCAAGTGTTATCCATTGTTTAAAAGAATGGTGCAGAGTAGGTATTGGTGCCGACCGTTATGGTTACCATTTATAGTAGTTTTGAATGTAGCTCTCTCTTTAGCTGAGGAAACAGGCTGCAACAGAGCTGAGGGCCCTGAAAGCCGAGTTGGCACAGAAGAAGAGCCAGTCATCTCATTCTGGTCCCATGGTCCAAACAGGCTTTGCAGCTACCACACGAAGCAAGCTCAAAGCGCCAGCCCCTAACTCACGGTACCCCACAGGAAAGAATCCTGGGTTCTAAAAAGTCTGCTTTCATTAAAGCTTCCGCATGAGACCAAATGTATACCACTCATTGCCAAGAGGCAATCCCTGCTTGGTCAGGGGATGTTTATGAGCTTCAGGCAGTACTACTTGTCATCAACCAGTATAATGGTAGAGTAGGGAGACCATCCCTCCAACCACTGGAGATGTGTTAGAGATACAGTTGTAAGCAACAATTGCCAGGGGGAAATGTCACAATGATTACTTCATAATCATTCATTCATCATCAGTAATTATTTCTAATCAGATTTGTAATCTGATGATTTTATTTCATAAGAATAACAAAGTGCGAACATTTTACTTTACTCAAAAATACTGTACATACTGTATGTTGTGTTTATGACTTTGAAATGTCACCCATAGGGTACTTGCTTTTAGGAGCTGGTTTGGTTGTAGGCTCATGCTGCAGATTTAAGTTGCTTGTTTACTGTGTGACCCAATTCATATTTCTGTGTTTTATTTATTACTTCACAATAAATCCCTTTTTTTTAAATGCCACTCAGTGTCCAGTGTTGAGAATGAACAGAATGATTAACCTTACACGTTAATTTAACTCAATAGAGTGGAATGTCTGACATTTTCCTGCAATAAAAGACTACAGCACTAAAAGTGACAATAAACCGTCTGAAGTGCAAAGTATGTATCCCTGAATTGAAAAGGAAGTCACACCACAGGCCCTCTTAGCCTCGCAAATGATTATATTGACTCAGAAACAAATGGCAGTGAGGGCAGGTTTTAGCGTAAATCGCTCTGACAGCGCTAGGGCATCCCGGTTAGCATCCTGAGAGAGCATTCCACATCATTGTGGTTTGTTGCTGAGCAACTGGGTCGTCGCTGTAGTCCAAGATGTTGCCGTTCCACATGCCAACGCCCCTCAGCCCTTTAGAACCGACCACACCCGCTTTGGCACAAATGCTTTCCGGGTCATCGTACCACACCTGATGAATCTGGCCATTCTTATCCTGGGTGGGGGAGAAAAAAAGAAATTAATACATTTTGAGAACAGGAGGCGGTTTCTGCCCAACAATAGTAACAATGGCACCCTCTTCTGGTGTATAGGCCCTGAAACTCGCTGGGAATGAATTAACCAGGAGTGCTTTAGTTTATTGCACCGAGAAGGGGTAAATTTACTGCATTTGGGAAGTGTGGTATCTTAGGAAGACATTGCTACAAGACAATTAGCTGTTACCATGAATGACTGCTGGTTTTGTTGCAATGTAATTTATTACAACTTGCCTGAGACAAAGACAAACTCAGCAAAACAGGCAAATAAACCATAAATGGGGCGCCTACTTGCCCTGCCAATGAAGGAGCTAACTCATGTGCACTTGTACTCTTTTTAGATTTAATGTAAACGGATCCAGGACAGATCAATTTACAATTTTGTAATTTAGGCTTTCAGCAGACACTCTTCCAGAGCGACTTACACGTTGCAAGTTCAGAGTAAATGGCATGAACTCTTGTCAACAAATGACAGTGAACGATGAAATAAAAATGACATACCTGTTCAAAAATGCCAGGTACCAACTAATACAATATAAAGATATACACTACACAGAATGGACCATTCCAAGACAAAGCTAAATAGAATCTCTGTGTGCTAGATGTAAAAAAAACAGAAGAGGACACTTTCTTATGGCTCTGTCAACTTTTATATTATGTTTGATCCTCAAGTTGCTTTATTTGGATGTTCAGAGAATAGCACAGATTCAAAAGACATTAATGCCTGGAATAGTTGCAGCCACCCCTCCTGGTTTTAAGAAATGGTTGAATGAGATGATTGTAATCATACGGATGGAGAGAATTTGATTTTACAGCTCTAATCTAGACAAGACATTCTCAGAAACATGGACTCTATTTATAGACAAACAAACAAAAGGCAAATGAATATAGAAAAATACTGTAGGTGTGTACGGCCTGGAAGTGTTTGTATTTGTTAGTTTGTTTGCTTATTTATTTCAGTTTTCTTGTTATTTTTGTTATATTGTCTTGATTTTGGTATTCATTATTGTCATTATTATTTTCTTGTTTCTTTGGATTGTTATATGTATATTGAAAAGAAAAATACAAATTAAATCATATGACTACCTCGCTTCATTATGATCAACCTTACCTTGTAATTAAAATATGGTGCTTGCTGCTGTTTGTCCCACAGCCTGCCCGACATTGAGTTATTGAGCTGCTTCATGATCCAGCTGTATGGTTTCTGTTTACCAGCTGCATCGCTGCACGGTGCATCACGAAACGGGACTTTTGCTATGGAACACACCCCGCCCTGGGCACGAGAGAATGAGTAGATCTGTGTTCAATTTTTATATAGTCCAGAACAGGTGAACAGTACAGATAAAACTACGGTAATTGCACCATATTTCACAAATATGATTATGATGTGATATGTATGATTGGGAATGTAAAGTAAGAGAGTAATAATAAGAGTTTCAATTTTTACTGTTCACTATAAATCTGTAACTTCAGACTATATTACTATATCATATTTATAGATTGAATTACAACAGAAAAGAAACCTCTACTACTTCACAATATGAACTGTTTGTTATATCTTACCTGGGACAGGTTGAGGCAGGGATAGTCATAGCCATACCAGGGTACTCCCATTATAAGCTTCTTTGGATCTATCTTAAGATCCAAATATTGGGAATAGCCTGTTAAGAAAGACCACAATATGCTGCTGACATGGTCTCGTCAAAAGAGTAGCATGGGTTTAGGATAAGGGACATTTGAATTCTATTAAATGTGTTGGTATTGACGAGTCCAATTTATCTGGCTTCAACCAGTATGATTCTTTACAACCAACCATTCAGTGTTTGATGGACTGGAGCATTGGCCATGGCAATGCAATCCCCCCAGATCTGACTCTGCTCATCATAGGACATCACAAATAGAAGGTCGCAGGACTCCGCAATGGCAACATAGTCATAGCAGCGCTTGTCTATGCAGTTTGACGACCAGGCAACATCAAATGAGACCTAGTGGTCGGGATAAGGTGAATAAGAAAATGATGGAAAAGTGTGGACACTGTTTAACCTATAAAACTCAAAAGGGAAACAGATGATGGGGGGGCTGGAGCTAAAGAACACCAGTTAACTGAGGAAAGGGAGTCGCACATTCAGATCTGTGCCATGGTCATTTATCAAAAACCTAAAGGTTTTTGAGTGAACGCTTGCTATAAATTACTTTTGCAAAGTTCTGATTGTGCATATGCTCCTTCCTCAGTTTATCCCATGGAACTAAAATTAAGATGGGTTTTTAATGACTTGCTGAACTACTGTGGAACGTTGGCTTAATTCCCAAGAGGAGTTATTAAAAAAATAAATGGTTTGACAAAAGACGGACCCCGCCACTGCAGCCCGCTAAAAAGGCTGCAACTCGGCCCCTGAGCGACCGGGAGAGACCTGCCGGTCGCTTATCTCCCGATTAGGGAGTCTTACTGGTAGTACAGTATAAACAGGCCTCTGTGGTTTTAATTCAGGATGAATACAGGTAAAACACATTATAATAAATACATGTGGCATCAAGTCAACTTTAGAGGTTCAAATGATGAATTGAAATGATCTTGTCTACCAACTAAAGGTTAAGTGTTGTACAACAAGTACTTAGCAGATGACAATTCTCAAAGCTTTATTTTCACCTGTGAACCCGGGATCTCCCTGTGAAAGACCTCAGTGGTCTCTTTGACCAGGGCAGTCAGTGCATGATACTGTGGCGAGCCTTCTTCCACTGCTTGTTCAATGTCTATGTTGATCCCATCCATAAACTGACTCTTAGCCATGTTGACCTTCTCTGTGACCCATGCCGTCCTGTTGTCAGGGTCCACCATAAAGGAGAGGGGTACATCACCTAGTCACAGCAACATAGTGTGAGAAAGTGATGAGCCTATAATACAGTAAAATACAGCCTAATCACTGATCAACCTTGATCGATCAGATAGATATTAACCGATCTACTGAATCTTGACTAACCCGAGAGGAGGAGACGTTGTCAAACAGTTAGAGTAGCATAATGGACATATATATATACACACAGGAAACCTGTTAATGTTAACCTGTTAACCTGTTAAATGACCGCTAATCTCTACTTGATCATAGTGATTGATTGATTGATTGAAGACCTTATTAGAAGTTTGCATAGGAAAAGGTACAGTTTCATGACGGTACAGTTCACTGGTACAAGGTCTACTAAAAGGAGATCCATGAAAAGACTAAGCTTATTTCCACTGGAAACCATTAAAGTATCTCATATAACATTGAATGACAGACAAATAGAACACAGTACTATGCAGTAGATATGTAAAGAAAAAGAAAAAAGAAAACAGTAAGTCTAAACAAACAGTATATACAAAGTAGCATACTTTAGATAGGCAGTAGAAAATAAGATATTGCCAACCTCATTTTGTCAATGACCCCAACTAAATATTATGAAGCTGAATATAACAAACATAAAATAAATGGTGACCTAACCAACAGTTTACAGTTTACAGTTTAGGCATTTAGCAGACGCTTTTAATCCAAAGCGACTTACAATAAGCAGATAAAAAACATCACAATAATAAACAAGATAATAAGTCAGTACATTAACAGCAATATAACAATGTAAATGGATATCTATCTAGAGAAAAACACAATATAATCAAAGTTCTAAAAAAAAAACTATAAAAACAAAAACAAATGCTAACTAACCAACAATATCAATCACAAATAATACAACACTTTCCCCATTGCAACATAACACATCATTAACACAATAACGGACACAGAGAGAGATGCTACAATATTATGTGTATGCATATGTTGATACTAGCTATGTCTAGTGGAGTTGTGTGGTTATTCATGTTGTACCTTTGAGTACTACTCGTGCTCCTTTGGAATGAGCATAACACATGAGTTCAGCGTCATATTTGCCAAACGTGGCCACCGTTGTCACCATGCTCCAATTGTATGACTTCCATGTTTTCCCACCTACATCAAATACAAACACCTAAAAACAGCCAATACCATTAACAGAGAAGGTACGAATCACTGTTCCAGTTAAAAATTCCATGAGCATGTAGTTTTAAGCTGTATAAAAACATTGAAATAATTGGGAGTGAGGTCAAATCTCATCACAGCAATCGTGTCTCATACATTGGTGCTGTTGTTAGGCTAAGGCAGTCCCATCCCAATTCACAATAAAGTGTAAACAAATTCAGTTAATGATCACATACCGGTAGCACACAGTGGTTCTCAAACCCTTTCATGTCGAGGACCCTCAAATCGATAATAAGCCCTATTCACGACCCGCCCACCCAGCAAATTTCTCAGCATCCCCCGGGTGCTGACATCAATTTAGAAGGGGAAACTATAACAGAAATAGCTGGACTTAAAGCCAACAAATCATTATTTCGAACGGTAAAGTAAATTATAATGCTTTGTGCCTTTTACTATCATGTGTTCTTGATCATGCTAGCCGTATTTTATACTTTACTATTCGGAAATTGCATTACATTTGCGATTTCTGTGTTAACTATAGGCTAGTAGGATTTTCCCCTTCAAAACGTGACTTCAGCACCCGGGGGATGCTGAGTGGGCGGGTCGTGAATAGGGCTAATAATGGGCCTTTTGATTCGTTTTTTTCTTTTATTCTTTTTTTTGGTAAGACTTTATACTGAGGTTGGGTCTATAATGCGTTATAACCACATTTAATGCATTATAATGCACTTATACGGCATTATAACACTTGTTGTACATGTTTAGAATTATGCATAAAAACGTATATCAAGGTTTGTGAAGTATTATAATAATTTTTACAATGCATCATAATGGATTATACTATGGGGCTGTTAAGTATGACATCATTTTGTAGGCAGAGGAGAATTTCTGCCCCCAGTTTCCGTGAATCTTTTTACTATTTTTACTATTTACACATTTTTCTTCTCTTTGTTGTTGAAAGGAAAGTGTTAGAATTATACTTTAGTCGTTATTATTGTCTCGGATCTGTTGAAATAGCGAGGGACAGAAAATGCTCTGGGGGCAGAGTTCCCCTCTGCCTACAAAATGATGTCACGGCTTAAAAGCCTCATACCAATATTCGTATATTATAATATGAATATTGGTATGATTATAATAATTATTAGGCCTATGCATAACAACTTATAACAAAGACACTTTATAACCATAAGTTAAGGTAGTGTGCTGTTCTCACTGAGCAAATAATGCATTATGACCAGTAGGCCTATATAATACCTGACTGTTGAATGATTATATATATTATATATATGTAATGACGAGTGAGTGATAAGTGTCATAATGCATAAGAAACCTTGTAGTATGTAGTATGAGATTATATTATTTTAGTAGGCCTACAGTACAGTAGGCTATTCAATTGCAGTGATGAATAGTCATTCTATGGTTGTGAACGTGTGATATTTTCAAACTTCACCCTACTTTGACCCAAAGAAACCTACTTTATTTACTTTGTCTATATTGACTATTATTACAAAACATACATGACTACCACTTCAGACCAACATTTCGGCAATTTGAAAATAGCAGCTCTTGTAGATCTTTCAAAATATTTGTCTACATTTGAAAACTTGAAATTGGACATTCTGCATAGGTCTACTTTTACTTTTAGTAGGCTTTATGTACATTTTGATGGCTTGATGCCAATACGTTTGTAATGTATTCAAGTAAACATTGAAATCCGGACTTGTAACAGGGTATTTCTACACTGCAGTAGGCTACTGATACTTTTACTTATGTGAAACATTTGAGTAGACCTACTAGACCTACTGTAGACTACTTCCAACACTGCGATCGTCTCCGACTGTCTACTGCCGACTGTCTACTGTACCTCAAAGTCCCTTTCATCGCGAATTTGACGGCAGAGTTCCTGGGTCTCACATGGACAAACGTCTGCCTTGGAACACAGACATGATGTCGCCAACAGACACAGAACGAACCACAGCATTTCTGAAGATTTTCGGACGATTTTGTTTTTTTTAACCACTGCCAGACAAGTAAGAGGAGTCTGACAGTGACAGCTGACTGGTACTGACCGAAACAATCACGTGACGTCACCGGTTTACCACCGTCCACGTGAATGAGTCACATGATATAGACCTGGATGAGGGTTGGGACATTCTTCATTTAACGCGCACAGGGACACATGGGCATGTTTCAATAACAGACTTCTCCAACAACCTGACTTCTCCATTAACAACATGACTTCTCCATATCTGCACAGTGGTT
Source organism: Nannobrachium achirus (assembly GCF_963921795.1). NCBI lineage: Eukaryota > Metazoa > Chordata > Actinopteri > Myctophiformes > Myctophidae > Nannobrachium > Nannobrachium achirus. The sequence continues at coordinate 37,521,341 of NC_137810.1, forward strand.
TCTGGTTCTCTCTCTCTCTCTCTCTCTCTCTCTCTCCCTCTCTCTCTCTCTCTCTCTCTCTCTCTCTCTCTCTCTCTCTCTCAATCTCTCTCAATGACTCTATTTCTCTATTTCTCTCTCTCTCTCTCTCTCTCTCTCTCTCTCTCTCTCTCTCTCTCTCTCTCTCTCTCAATGACCAGCTCAAAATGATCAATAAAATAAAGGAGGGTTAAGGCATTGACTCAAGTCAAGTGGGTACATTAATAAAAAAGCCTTAAAGGAGTAGTTCACCACCAAAATGTTTTTTTTTTTTTTTTTTTACTTTTTTCACTCAATATAAAGACTTGAGTTCAATACTATCTTTTTGTATTGGAGCATCAAGATAAAAAAAATCGATTATAGTACATTTAACCCCATTGAAGTCTGTCCATCACGTCACACTGTTGTCCTAAAGTCACTTCTCTGCCACCGTTGGCCCTATCAATGGCTGAAACAGACCCATCCCAAGGGAGCTAGGATAACACGAAGATCGGCTGATCAATGCACAACTTTGCAAACTCCTTGGCTGGCAAACCACAACCTCCGCCCCTGATTTCTCACTTACATAAAATAGGCTATATGTATTTTTAAGTCTGATTTGAGTCAAGCAAACAGCAAAGATCCAGATCTGTGTTACACATTGTTACACTCTCCTAAATAAAACAATGATGACAACTTTGCCCTTTGTAATCTTCCAACTTACTGAGAAGACATTGATGGGATACTTGGCAGGGCATAATGACATTTTCCTGACAGACTGCAGCATTGAAAAGCATGCTCATAGTGTTTTAGTTAGGCCTAATGAATTTGTTAGTTGAATGTCTGCAGACTGAAGGACAATTAATAAGGATATATTTTCATGGTGCCAGTGGTGGGAAAAGTACTCAAATGCTTTCTCAAGTAAAAGTGTCAATACTGCAATGTAGATGTAGATGTACTAATTGTAGATGTACTAATTGTATAGGCCTAGTACTTAAAGTACCAAAAGTACAAATAGGCCTACTCATTATGCAGAATGTCCCATTACACACGTTTTCAAATGTATAAAAATCCTTTGAAAATAGCAGATCTACAAGCTCACAAGCATTGTGGGCATGTATGTTTTGTAATAATAATAATAGGCCAAATAACTAACAAATAATTAGTGCAGTAAATGTATAATATTAGTGGAGTAAAAGTACTGAAAATTGGAAATATTCCAGTAAAGTAAAAATACCAAAGAAATAAGTACTGTACTTGAATACATAATATATACTTAGTTACTTTACACCAGTGCATGGTGCTAAGTGTGCAGACCGTTCGCCTCCCAGTCGCCAGTACCTTTTTGTACACAAGACCCCCAAATTGATGTGTATTTGCCTGCGCATTTGAAAATGTTTTGCAAGGGATCCCCAGAAGAGAAGATTTGTATTAAAAACTAACAAAATCTTCCAAACATTTTCAATGTTATTGATTTTTCTCCAGAAATAGCAGATGTACAAGCACAGCACAAAGTGACGTGCTGTAGATCTGCTATTTTTGAGTATGCCTAGCCAACGATGAAGTGGTTAAAATGACTGTGATGCTATATTACTGTAACAAATTTTGCAAGGGAACCCCGGCCTGTGCAGGGCTGGATTAACCATTGGGTGGGGCCGTTGCCAGGGGGGGTTATGGTGGAGGGCCCCAAAAACTTAGCATCCAGCTAGGGGCCCTCGCGGGGGTTAATCGGTCCCTGCCCCTGTGGGAACCACTGCCTTAGACTATTATTTGTGAGGGCAGTATTTTCTTTTATGATTTTTTATCTTCATTGGCTGATATGGACAGACTGCAGCAATGTGATATTCAAGCATTCTATTACTAAAATAATGAATACATAAAACCAATGAGTATAAATAACTTATATTATAAAAATGTTACTTGTCAACATACTAAATCATTTAATGTCATAAAGGAAGTGGTCAAATATATTCAACACGTTTTTGCAACCTGGACATTGATCTCTTCACAAAAGGCAAAGGCCACCTAACCTTGAATGCCTGTGACATTTCTCCTTAGATTTACTTTATGATACTAGAGCAAGGTACCGTACCATGGATGATGCTGATGATGGCATGGTCATTTTTAGTTAATGGCAGATTTCAACAGATGCACAGTCAACAACGTTTTTCTATAAAAGACAACCCCTGAATGTAATCCATACATTCCACCAGACATGAGGGGGATTGTGCTTGCTCTAACTGTAGCCCTTGTGGGTAAGTATATCTTTGATTACTTAACCCATCTGCTTTTGGTCATTTTGTTGTTTGTTGCCATAATACAGTACAAATATATGTACATTTCTAGATTTCCCACAGAAAGGTATTTAGAAATGAAAGATTTAGGAGTAAAACCTCATAACCAGTTGGTATATTTTGATATAGCAGTGTTCAAGAAATACACATTTAAGTTTTTCTGTGGAATCTCTTCTAGATGATTAAAGGTATTTTTACATCAGATTATTGACAGTCTATTCTTATTTTGCAGCGGGCGTTCATGTCAACTTTAGTAAGTAATGTATTGTGAAGTGATTTTTCCAAAGCTATGTGATGTTTTTAAACTACAATAACACATGCATTCAACTTTAAATTCATTATTGATGTTATATTTTCCATAGATATCTTATCATGTAATAACTTCTTGATTCAGCCCCTGAGTTTAGAGACGGTGCGACCTACGTGTACAAGTATGAAGCCGTTCTCTTGGGAGGTCTGCCTGAGGAAGGCCTGGCTAGAGCTGGAATCAAAGTCACAAGCAAAGTTATGATCAGAGGAGCAATGACCCCAGGGGTCTTCATTATGAAGGTAAAGACTACAAATAGCTTTGATGAAACACAGCATTAATAAATTACATGTAGTGTATGAACTTCAGTATTTCCATGTGAGTTATGGACAGGAATTCAGGACTTCTCAACGTAAATTATTTGTAATTGAAAATTGTCTTTCTCCTCCTCTAGCTTGTGGATCCTGAGATCTTTGAGTACAGTGGCATCTGGCCAAAATATCCTTTTGTACCTGCCACTGATCTCACTTCAGCCTTGGCTGTTCAGCTCTCGACTCCCATCAAGTTTGAGTATAAAAATGGTATCGTGGGCAAGGTGTTTGCACCAGCAGGAGTCTCCACTACTGTGCTGAATATCCACAGAGGAATCCTGAACATCCTTCAGCTCAACATGAAGAAGAACCAGAATGTCTACGAGTTGCAAGAGGTTCAAATACATCCTATTCTGAATGATTATAAACACAAAAGCCAGGGTGATATTTGAACTCCAAAATAATTTCCATTCTCTTACTCTAGGCTGGTACCCAAGGTGTGTGCAAGACTCAATATGTCATTAGTGAGAACCTCAAGTCTGACCGTATCTATCTGACCAAGACCAAGGACCTGAACCGTTGCCAGGAGAGAATCGTGAAAAACATCGGTTTGGCTTACACAGAGAAATGTGTTGAGTGCGAGGAAGTAAGAGACATTTCTTTGAAACTATGCTTACATTTGGATGAGCAACATATTTTTAAAAACAATGGGTGTGTTCTAACTGCTGCCGGGCCGGGTTAACTTTGAATTCACCCTTTGTTAGCCTCCTGGTTGGTCCCTGACTGACCAACCAGCAGGCTCCATCTGCCTTGTCCCGCCCTGGTTCCGCCTTTTTTATGTTGAATTAGCTAAAACATAATTTTTGGAGGAATAAAAACATTTAAAAACATGCTGATTCACTATGCTGCCACTGAGCAGCTCCAATTGACTGAAACCAAGTTTGAAATTAGAATTGAGCACATATAACAATATGAAGCAAATGAATTAACATGGCAGTGGATGGAATGTCCCACTGAATGTCCCACCAAGACACAGCAACCAATGGGTGTGGAGAGGGGCAGGACAATGGGCGGGACTTGACAAAGGGTGAATTGTGTCTATGCAGAGAGGAATGGACCTGAAGGGTGGTGCAGCCTTCACCTATGTCATGAAGCCAATGCCAATGGCTACTGGTACTCTGATATTGGAGGTGACTGCCACTGAGCTCATTCAGTTCTCACCTTTCAACATCATGAATGGGGCTGCCCAGATGGAGGCTAAGTATGTAGTTAGTTAACAATGTTTTCTCTTTTTAATTGTACGATAAAGACATTGACTCACTAAACAAAAAATCTTATCAAAGTTAATCAGTTCCTGAAAACCTCTTCACAGACAAATTCTGAAGTTTGTGGAGATTGAGAATACCCTGGTGGTGCCCATTAGGGCAGAGTATCCCCACCGTGGATCCCTGCAGTATGAGTTTGCCACAGAGCTTTTACAAACACCCATCCAGCTGCTGAGGTTCACCAACCCAGAGGCTCAGGTACTGGGAACCATTCATGTTCTGCAGATTATTTTCAAATGTATCTCTGACATACACAACATAACACTGGAGGCATTGTTTCCTCTTTCTTCTTGACAGATTATTGAGATTCTGCACCATGTGGTGGCCAATAATGTAGCCAAGGTCCATGAAGACGCTCCCCTGAAGTTTATTGAACTTGTCCAGCTGCTGCGTGTGGCCAGATTTGAGAGCATCGAGGCTCTCTGGTCTCAGTTCAAAGTCCACTCAGCTTACAGGTAGCGAGAACTAAAACCAAAATTAAGGAAATTCATTATGAAAAACAATTGGAAAAGATACAAGGATAGTTTCTCAATTTTCAGACACTGGATCCTGAGTGCTGTTCCTGCCATTGGAACTCATGCTGCTTTGAAGTTCATCAAGGAGAAGTTTATTGCTGATGACATCACTGTTGTTGAGGCCAGTCAAGCTCTGCTGGCATCGGTGCACATGGTGACAGCTGACATGGAGGCCATCAAGTTCATTGAGGTACTGTAATGAGATCTTACAGTTCAAATTCATGATGTAATTCACCACATTATCAATTGAGATGTTAACAGTGCTTTCTTCTCACCTCTCTTCAGGGCCTGGCTTTTAACCCCAAGGTTAAGGCAGTCCCAGTTCTGCGTGAAATCGCCCTGCTGGGCTATGGTACCATGGTTGCCAAATTCTGTGCTGAGAACCCTGCATGCCAAGCTGACCTTGTTAAGGTTGGCTTATGATGCTGTTTCCATAAAAACTAACTTCAGTTAATGAAAGTAAAATTAGAATGGTGACATAATCTTTCTCCTGTGCCTCCCATAGCCAATCCATGACATTGTCATTGAGGCTACTGCCAGCAGTCAATTTGAGGGACTAATAGTTGCCCTTAAAGTTCTGGGTAATGCCGGCCATCCCGCCAGTCTTAAACCAATCATGAAGCTTCTCCCTGGATTTGGCGCTGCTGCCATTTCTCTGCCCATGAGAGTCCACATTGATGCAATAATGGCTCTGAGGAATATTGCAAAGAAGGAGCCCAAGATGGTAAGCACAAAGCTCCTCAGTCTGTCTCCTTGCCAACAGTTCACAAAATGTTAACATTCCCCATTCAATTAAACAATGTGTTAATGATTTTCATCTTTGTGATTTAGGTCCAGGAAGTGGCTATTCAGCTGTTCATGAACAGGGCTCTGCACCCAGAGGTCCGCATGGTTGCTGCTATTGTCATGTTTGAGATTAAGCTCCCCATGGGCTTGGTGACCACGCTTGCTAATGACATTATGACTGAAGGAAACCTGCAGGTTGCTAGTTTGGTCTACTCTTACATGAAGGCCATGACCAGGAGCACAGCACCTGACCATGCTCAAATGTAAGAGAAATACAGTAATAGTAATCACTTGCTTCCTTTGTTGTTTTAAAAGGATGGCATCTCAGAAATGTTTATCTCCCAATTTTAGTGCTGCTGCCTGTAATGTTGCTTTGAAGATCCTCAGCCCCAAGTTTGAGAGATTGAGTTACCGTTTCAGCAGACTCTACCACTATGATGCCTATTACAGTACGAGCATTAACAGTTATCATTTATCGATAGTTATCACACCCAGACATGGCTCTGATTATTTTGTTGTTGTTCTCAGATCCATGGATGGTCGGTGCTGCCGCCTCTGCTTTCTACATCAATGACGCAGCAACAATTTTGCCGAGAGCTGTTATGGCCAAAGTCCGCACTTACCTGGCTGGAGCGTATGCTGATGTTCTTGAGGTAAATGGAATGCAGGTTTATGCATAGCTTGGATGCATAAACTTCATGTCATGATCAGTGGTGCATTGGTGATTCAATGTTTGGGGGGCGCTTATCTAGAGCCGTCATGCGCACGTCGCTCAACACCTAAGCTTATTTCAGACAAGGACTCTTCATCGTTTTAGATAGACATCTGCTCTATATTTTGGGTTCTAAACTACTTAAACCCTATACTTAAATGACTAGTGTCCCCCAGTGCTCTATTCTAGGCCCCCTCTTGATTTCACTGCACTTTAAATATCTGTACCAAAAATAGCTGAGATACAAGCTCACAACGCATATAGTGTAAAGCATACATGGGCAACTGGCGGCCCGGGGGCCACATGCGGCCCCCACCTCCACTTAATGCGGCCCGCAGGTTAATTCCGGAATACTATATTATTGATTTCAGCTGTTACAATTCCAAACAGGACCTGCTTTAATTCGGTCAGTCTATCTTAGAAGCTTAATGACTAGTATAATAGTAGTATTAACATTTATTTTTGTTATGTCAATTGTATTTGTATTTAGGTTCATAAAGTTAACATGAGTATATAACTAAATGCGTTTGAAATTAAATCAAAATATTACATTTCGGGAATCCAATTAAAAAATAACAAAAGATAATTCAGGATTTCAATTCAAAAGAAGCAAAAATAGCCGATCTACAAGCTCAAAACGAGCTCTGAGCTTGTAGATCTTCTATTTTTGCTTTTGTATGAGATACTAGAGCAATATGCGTAGCAATATGCAATGTGGCCCTCCGGAGTGAAAGTGGAAATATAGTGGCCCTTGCCATCATCAAAGTTGCCCACCCCTGGTGTAAAGTGTTGCACTGTGGGAGATGCATTGTGGACTGAAATATGTCACACTGGTTGCATGATTGAGTTCTCTTTCTCTTCATTTTGTCTTTTATTAGGTGGGAGTAAGAACCGAAGGAATTCAGGAGGCTATTCTGAAAATGCCGGTTCCTGAGAATGCTGACAGAATTACCAAGATGAGGAACGTTATCCGGGCTGTGAGTATGAAGGACCTTACCTTACATTCTGCTGTTAAACAACTGTATGTGATCACAGAACAATTTCATTACAAAAGGTGGACTCACTCAGGTTTACTGTCATCATCCCTCAGCTTTCTGAATGGAGAGCTCATCCTTCAAGCAAGCCCCTGGCCTCTGTGCATGTCAAATTCTTCGGACAAGAAATTGCTTTTGCCAACCTGAATAAAGCCATCGTTGACCAGGTTATTCAGGTACTGAATGTTTTACAGTTAAACTAATTTGTTCACTATCAATAAACATTCAACTCTGAATTGAAGGCTGTATGCCATCATGTACACAATGTGTGTTTTTCTACAGCTTGCCACTGGTCCTATGATTGGGGCTGAGGGAAGGAAGGCATTTGATGCTCTGCTGGCTGGTTTTGCATCCCATTACACTAAACCCATCCTGGCTGCTGAGGTTCGTCGTATCTTCCCCACTACTGTTGGTCTGCCTATGGAGCTGAGTTTCTATACCTCTGCTGTGGTTAATGCTGCTGTTGAGTGTAAGTTACTATTAGGTCAAGAACACTGATACTGTATAAACCTAGGTGCTTTAACTGTATAAACTTGACTGAAGGTAATCTTTCAATTTAACAGTCCAGGCAATTGTGACACCACCTCTCCCAGAGAACTTCCATCCTTCCATTCTTCTTAAGTCTGACATTGAGATGAGGGCTGCGATGACTCCAAGGTGGAAAAAATGGCACCTCATTCTTATAAAATGTATTTTTAATGAACTTGTATCTATTGAAGTGAGAGACATCTGGCATTCCCTTTAAGTTCACATTTTCTTTGCCTTTCAGTGTTGCCATGTACACATATGCAGTTATGGGAGTGAATACTGCTTTAGCCCAGGCTGTTTTGGTATCAAGAGCCAGAGTCCACACCATTTTGCCAGCAAAGATCGAAGCAAGAGTTGACATGATTGGAGGCAACTTCAAGATTCAGGTTTTACCTGTTCAGGGCGTGAATAGGATTGCATCAGCAGTGTATGTACTATCATTTTCACCAAATAAATTCTATGATTCACCATTTCAGTTACATATTTAAATTCATACATGTTTTCGCCTCTCACTGCAAAAATCCACTCGTCCGAGACAGTTTGCCCTCTTGGCTCCCAAGTTGTGGAATAAACTCCCTGTCGCACTTAGAACAACGGACTCACTCGCTACCTTTCGCCGTGGACTGAAGACTCACCTTTTCAGACTCCACCTAATCCCTTAGCACTTCAGTAAAATCAATGACCATACATGAAGCTAATTAACATTTGTTTGTTAGGTTTCTTTAGAACTTGATTATATTGTGTTTTCTCTAGATAGATATCCATTTACATTGTTATATTGCTGTTAATGTACTGACCTATTATCTTGTTTATTATTGCGATGTTGTACCTGCTTATTGTAAGTCGCTTTGGATTAAAAGCGTCTGCTAAATGCCTAAACTGTAAACTGTAAACTGTAAACTGCAGTGTTGAGACTCTTGCTATTGCAAGAAATGTGGAAGAACTTGCAGCTGCAAGAATCACACCAATCATCCCAGCTGAAGTTGTAAAACAGCTCTCCAGGGAGACATTCACTTCTACAATCACATCTGGGGTTGCAACCTCTACATTCGGTGGTTTGGTGTGTTTGATAACACCCCCCCCCCCCTCCCCCCTTTACACAAAAAGCTCCATATGATACAGAGACATTTACTATGTTGGTTATGTGATTATGTCATTTTATGTTTTCTTTTTTTCTAGTCAAGGTCATCTGAAATCATTCCTGTTGATCTGCCAGTCAACATTATCCGTAAGGCGAAAATTCTTAAGGCCATCTTTGAGAAGAAAATGTGTGCTGCATCTGAACTCTTTGGAATCAAGGTCTGTGCTGATGTTGAGTCTTACAATGCTGCCTTCATCAGACACAGTGCACTCTACACTTTGATTGGAAAACATGCAGTCTTTGTTGAGGTTGCTCCAGGCAAGTAAAGTAGATGACATCATCTTATTGAATAACAAAGGTAATTAAGAATAATGAATAATTTGTTGCTCGTGTTGATGCAGCTGCTGGACCAGTCATTGAGATGATTGAGGTTGAGGTTCAGATTGGAGAAAATGCAGCTGAGAAGATCATCAGAGTGATCAACATGAGCGAGGAGGAGGAAATCCAAGAGGACAAGAATGTCCTCCTGAAGCTCAAGAAGATCTTGGTTCCTGGTCTGAAGAACGGCACCAGATCATCCTCCAGCTCCAGCAGCTCAAGGTCTTCATCATCCTCTCGTTCTAGCAGCAGCAGCCGCTCAGTCGCTTCATCCAGCAGTAGCTCTTCCAGATCCAGCTCCCGCATCTCAAGGGTAAGGCTCAAAGTAATCTTGACGATCCTCTTTTCTGTTGTGCAAATTTTGTTCAGAGGGTTGATCTGTTGTCTTTACTATTACAGCAGGAGGTCTATGACATGGAGTTTTCCAAGAAGCACATTCACCAGGTAATTATCGAATGGCTGTCTAAAGAATTCTCCATCATCATACCATCATGCCAAATGCTTTGTTTTGACAAACGTGCATATTTTGTTTGCAGTATGCAACCTCCACTGCCAGGGCTTCCATCATAAACAGCGCCACCAGCTTCGAGGCCATCTATAAAAAGGTGAGGAAATCAAACCATTCAAAGAATAAACATTAAATACTGAAGACCCATTTTGTAATGCCACTAACATCACTCCTTTGCATCTTCAGGCCAAATACCTTTCCAACATTCTCACTCCTGCCGTGACTATCCTCATCCGTACGGTGAGAGTTGACCAGAAGATTCAAGGATACCAGATTGCAGCTTACTTCGACAGAGCTACTTCCAGATTGCAGATTTTCTTCACTAGCCTTGTTGTATATGACAACTGGAGAATCTGTGCTGATGGCGTGATGCTAAGCTACCACAAACTCATGGTGAATCTTGCATTTCAAACTCCAATATAATTTGACTCGGACATCCCGATAGTTGCCATTTTTGTTTCAAATGGGCTTAATTGTTTCCCATATTTTTCTCTTAGGCTAAGATTTCCTGGGGTATTGATTGCAAGGATTATGAGACTCAGATAATAGCTGAAACCGGTCTTGTTGGCCCAGACCCAGCTTTCCGTATGAAGGTGGCCTGGGAAAGGATTCCATCGGCATGGAAACGCTATGCAAGGAAGTAAAGTCCCAAAATCATAATATCACTTTCAAACCTTGTTTCAAAGTATTCTTTATAAAATATATACCGTATACAATTATGTATGCATTGTTGATTAAATATCTTTTTTTTTCACACCATAGCATCTCTGAGTACATTCCAAACATTGTCGTACCAGCTGGTGTAAGCGTGGCAAAGGTTACGAATGCTCCCAAACAGATCATTCTGACTGTGGCTGTTGCCTCTGAGAGAACCCTGAATGTTGTGCTGAAGACACCAAAGGTACAGTTTTATTCCTCAATCTATTTATTTGACATTTTTATTTCATAGCCATCTACAGAGATGTTGCATGTACTGTATACCATTTGATCCTTTTACATTGTATTAATTATGGCTGATAGGATCATGTACAAACTTGGAGTTGGTCTACCTGTTTATCTGCCCATTGGACACACAGCCGTTGAGTTGGCCGCTCAGGACAGCCTGTTGGACAAGATCTCCTACACAATTACCAAGGCTCACGCAGGTAAGAGTAGGCCTATACTGTATATTGTACTGGAAACAGTGCTTTTATTGTTGAGCGGTGGTAAACCGCTCCATAGAGTGGCTGTGCGTGTGTCTGTAGCCACTTTTCCTCAGCGTTTTGCCATAGCAATGTGTTTTCCTCAGCGTTTTGCCATAGTAATGTGTTTTCCTCAGCGTTTTGCCATAGCAATATGGGTGTGTGTGTGTAGCCTGTATTACATCACCAATTACATCCTAGACCTATTTGTAGCCACTTTTTCCTCAGCATTTTGCCATAGCAATGTTTTTTCCTCAGCCTTTTGCCATACCAATGTGTGTGTGTGTGTAGCCTGTATTACATCACCAATTACATCCTAGACCTATATCCTAGTCTGAAGACGTTATGCAAGCATGACCACCGCTCACTTCACATTGGGTGTGATTTTTTTAATAGCTGAATGGTAAAACCAATTAACTAAAATATTCTTTGCTTCTTTTGATTCTAGCTGAGTGCTCCATGGTTGGTGACAAACTCACCACGTTCAACAAAAGGAGCTACAAGAATGAGATGCCTGTCTCTTGCCACCAGGTTCTGGCTCAGGATTGCACAAATGAACTCAAGTTCATGGTTCTGCTTAAGAAGAATCACACACTTCAACAAAACGAGATCAACGTAAAAATTGCTCATATGTAAGTATAGCAAATATCTACGATTTCGAAAGATGGAAGTTAATTAATTTGTCTTAGAAAATGGAATTTGGCGATTTAGCAGTTCATTAATTTCTGAACTCTCTTTCAACAGCGATGTTGACCTAATCCCCAACAATAATGATGTTCTGGCGAAGGTGAATGGAATGGAAATTCCCATCAGCAACCTTCCATACCAGCATCCCACAGGTCTTCTATATTAAAATGTCAAATTAATCTGTCAATCTGAAATTATTCACATTTTAGGCAGACAAATAATTTCACTTAATTTGTTTTTGTAACAACTACAGCCAAAATCCAGATCAAACAGAGAGGTGAGGGTGTCATTGTCCATGCACCAAGCCTGGGTCTTCAGGAGGTCTACCTTGATAGGAACACATGAACGGTGAGACATTTTCTAATGAATATTAGGACCCTATATCACTCATTTAGAAACAAGCATTCTTAACAAAGTGGTCCTTAAAAACTATACTTCTGTTGTTGTTGTTGTTGTTGTTGTTGTTGTTGTTGTTGTTGTTGTTGTTGTTGTTGTTCTCAGGTTAAAGTGGTGGACTGGATGAGGGGAAAGACCTGTGGAATCTGTGGTAAGGCTGATGGGGAAGTCAGAGAAGAGTACAGCAGCCCCAACGGACGCTTGACCCAGAGTTCAGTCAGCTTCGCCCATTCCTGGGTGCTTCCTTCTCAGAGCTGCCGTGACACTACTGGTAAAACCTATACCTCGTCTTTGCTAGTTTCCTTTACATATACATTGGCAACACAGCATCTAAAGTAGTTGTTCATTTCTAATTGCTATCATTCTGTCCTGAACAAGGATTCCCACTAAATACTAAATGTTCAGGCTTGAAAATATTGCTGATCAACCACTGGACACTCATAGTTTCAGGTGATTTGACCTACGAAATACTGTGTATACATAAAATATACTCATCTTGTTTTTCCAGAATGTTTCATGAAGCATGAATCTGTCAAACTGGAGCAGCAGATCATGGTTCATGGCCAGATGTCCAAATGCTACTCTGTTGAACCTGTGCTGCGCTGTCTGCCTGGTTGTGCCCCTGTGAGGACCATTCCTGTCACTGTTGGCTTCCACTGCGTACCTGCTGGTGAGTCTACAAAACAAACAAACACTTTCACCAAACATATACAGTATGTATTCTAGAAAGAATGACATAGGTCCTAATGTCTTTGCGTTCTTCCTCATTGCAGATTCTAACATGAATGTTGAGGCTCTCGCCAACATCTATCAGAAGAGTGTGGACGTGAGGGAGACCGCACAAGCCCATGTGACCTGCCACTGTACGCCCCCAGTGTGCTTAATCTCATACCTTCTTTCAGATTCTGTTATTTTATTTGTTTGTTTGTCATGCTAATGTTATTGAATAGGTTGTTCATAATGTGATTTTAAATAAATATCATGAAGCATTTCAAATTTCCAACACAACGTTGTGTGAAAGTTATATGGAAACGAAAGGTAACAGGGAGTGTGTGTGCTCAGTTTGGCAGCGATCGGGCCAACGGTGACTGAGATTAGCTGTTCACAAACTGCGAGGACGCACGCACGGACGCACGGACGGACGCACGGACGCACGGACGGACGGACGGACGGACGGAGGGGAAAACATACTCTCCCTCAGCCTTCGGCTGGTGGAGACAACTAGAAAGCTACTGTAGGTGCAAATTCGGGAACAAGCCCATGTGACCGCTGCCACTGTACGCCCCCCAGTGTGCTTAATCTCATAGCATTCTGTCACATTCAGTTATTGTATTTGTTTGTTTTTCATGCTAGTATTATTGAATAGGTTGTTCATAATGTGATTTTAAATAAATATCATACACCAACACAAAAGTTATATGGAAAGGTAACTATAGAAAGCTATAGGTGCAAATTTGTGAAATTGCAAGTGTTGTTGCCCCAATGCAAACACACTGCAATAGAGGCCCTGCTACATGCAATTCAAATTCAGTCAATGACACTCAACACGTGATTGAAATTCATTCATGTTTTTTAGCATCTCTTGTAAAATGGGCCCCTCATACTAACTTTTTGCAATCAGTAAACTAAATTGTTGTATTTCATTACAAAAGTCAATAATACTGTTGGGGTATGATAGATCATTTTGGTTGTAGTTAATATCGTTTGAATATACAGTATATATTGTGCCATGTTTCCACGCTTACAGTATGTCACTGCTAGTGGAAACATACAGAGGGCCAACTACGTGTTGTTGTTATGATCTGGGATCGGCCAGCAGGCCCAAGCCTAGGAGATAGAAACCTGTGTGATGTGCAAACAAAAAGGACTCAGGTCTGAGAGCTCAAGTTTAAAATGCTTTACTTCAATATCACAATAAATATTAAAAAACTTACAATAACATATATCTGTGCAAATAAATGAATTAAACATCAACAAAAATCATCCCTCCCAGGCCTCACCCTACCCCCACGGTCAAACCAGCCAGTGAGGACCATTTAGGAGGACACCCACAGAGACAGTTTCACCATCAAAGTGCCAATGCAGTGCCTATTAGATCTATCACATATCAATAATCCAATCCAGTGCACAAATGCAAATTTAAAACTCCTACAGAACAGGTGTAGAGGCTAGTAGTGTCCAAAGTAATTAAAATAGCCTAGTGTCATCAGGAAGAGTTGCAGTCTAAATCTTATTGATAAAATCATCAGTAGTCTTTGATATACACTGGTAAGGCTTGAACAAAAAGTTTAATAAAGAAAACAACACATTCTGATAAGAGGGCTAAAAGTTAATTTCCTAGTGGCAAAATGGGGCGACCAGGAGGATTAGTGACCATTACCTAATTTTAAGGAGAACGTATGCGATTTGGATTTATAGCCTACTTTAGCTCCAAAAGGGTTGAATGATGCAATATCTCTCATGTCATATGATCTTTTAAAGTTGCATTCCTTTTGGTGTATAGTCATTGGTCACCTTTTGTGTTCCTAATCTGACTTGTTTTCTGTTTTTGTATTTATATCCCTTTTTTTAAGATTTATTTTGGGATTTTATGCCTTTATTGATAGGACAGTAGACTGACAGGAAATGGGGGGAGAGATGGGGAGTAAAAATTCTGCAATCGCTAAAACGATAGAAGGCAGTAAATGAAAAAAAAGGTAAAAAAATACACTCATCTTGTATTTTCTCTAATTAGCCTACTATCTAAAACATGAACGCTTGTTGTCAAAAAACAAAGTTGTCCAAACATTTAGTTTTAACCAAAAATAATCACTTACCCTACCTTAAACCTTTCTAGATTCAATTAGATAAATATAATACCCGGTATGTCATATTACTATTTCTATTGTTGTGTTCTATCTACTTGCCTATTTGTATTAATCATGTAGCCTACTATTGCAGAATTCTGTATTCGCATTTTTAATAATTTGATGTGGACTTTAATGGTCGGTTCCCCCCGTTGTTTGATTGTTTTGTTTAGATTTTTTGCATAGAAGGGCCTACTGTGTTCTATCTGTCTGGCATTCAATGTTATATGAGTTTCCAAAAAAAAGGATCTCAATGTGCTTTCCTGAGCGTACCCTTTTAGTCTTCCTTGTACCAGTGAACTGTGCTGTCATGAAACTGTACCTTTTCCTATGCAAACTTCTAATACATTTTTCAATCAATCAAATCAATCTTTCGACCTTAACAATACTTGAATGGGTTGTTCTGTACTCAATAAAACAACTTTTTTTAAGTTCACAAGTTCCTGTGAGTAGTCCATACACAAGACTGGACCACTATTGAAATACTAGGGGACAGAACAGGGACAGAAGCATAGCTCAATGGACAGAAGTCCCGAGCTGAGCATGCTCCACTGTCAATAGTTTCAGAGAAGGATAGATGCAGAGCCCTCTGAGGCTCTCTACAGCGGTGATTCTCAACCTTTTCAGGCCGCGACCTCCAAAATACTCACATTTGAACTGGGACCCCCCCCCCCCCCCCTCCACCCTGACAAGAGCACTACTTGGAGTTGGAAGAGTTGAGGCATTACATTTTGTTTAACACGTCTTATTGTGAAAATAGCCGATCTACTTGCACAACGCCTAGCAACGCGAGGCGTTGTGAGCATGTAGATCTGCATGTGATCATGTAGATCTGCTTTCTGCATCTAATATTTGACAATTTGGCAATGTTTAATTTTAGAGGTATTAAAAAGTCCTTAAATTGTCACTTAAGAAATGTGCAGATACCCTCTAACACACTTATACGGTATGTTAGTTTGTTTATTTGAGTGAGAAAACAATGTTGCACATTAAGCTAATCATCTGGGGACCCCCCAAAATAATTTGGGGACCCCCCTGGGGGTCTCGACCCACAGGTTGAGAACCACTGCTCTACAGGTAGGCAGGGCAAGCTCCAGCTTCTTCAATGTGTGCAAAAGGCAGCTGCAGAAATTCAGTCTGTAATAGCCACAAGGGATGCCAAGAAACTGTACAAGCTGGTGAGAAAAGTTAGTTATGTAGGTCTGACTCCCATAGTGAGATTAGATACCCCTTCTCATCCCCTCTGTGATATGGGGATGAGGAGCACATTCAGCCCAATCTGGGAACCCATGGCAAAAAAGCTCAGAACCTGTTCTTGAGAGAATTCAGCCAGACTCTGGAATCATGTGACTCTGGAGTCATGTGATAAAAAATTAATCATACCGATTTTTCATATTGCATTGATTGATTGATTGAGTATTTTATTAGACAAAAGTGGAGGACATAACAAGTATAGTCAATGCAAGAATGTAGTACAGTACAGTTAAACACCCTGCCTAAAAGGAACATCGCAAATAAGTCTTTTTACGGTCATTTTTACGTCGCAAGTCCTAGATATTCAACTCATGGTTATCTATCTATAAATGCGAGAAGTCTCTGCGTGTGTGTTTGTAATCCGCGTATCTCGAGAACCGTTCGTCCCACCGGCTTCAGATTCGGCACGCGCGTTCCCCGCCGCGGCACGGAGTGCAGTGCCGGGCCTCGACCCGACCCGACGCGCGGTTTTCCCTAAGCGGCGCGAAACGTTCGGAATCTCCTTATGCGGAAATCGGCGCAAAATCGGCGCAAGCGCTGACTCATTGTGACATCACTGCAGTGCCGGGCGCAAGCGCTGAGTCATTGTGACATCACTGCAGGCAGATACAGGGGCCTAGCCTCGACCCGACAGACTGAGATCTCCATATATGGGCATATGGGCAGATACAGAGATCTCCATATATGGGCAATACAGGGGCCTTGCCTCGACCCGACAGATATCTCCGTATATGGGCATAAAAGGGACACAGACAGATATATCTCCGTATATGGGCATAAAAGGGACACAGACAGATATATGGGCATAAAAGGGACACAGACTGAGATCTCCATGACAGATATCTCCGTATATGGGCATAAAAGGGACACAGACTGATACAGAGAATGGGCATATGGGCAGATACAGAGATCTCCATATATGGGCATATGGGCATAAAATGGACGCAGATATTTGGGCATAAAAGGGACAGACTGAGATCTCCATATATGGGCATATGGGCAGATACAGAGATCTCCATATATGGGCATAAAAGATGGACACAGATAGAGTATATGGGCATAAAAGGGACACAGACAGATACAGAGATCTCCATAATAATGGGGTTTGCATTAAAGGGTGGGGCATTCATTCCCTATTTACATCGTTCCCGAGTTGGCCAGGTCGCAAACTCCATATATGGGCATAAATGGGCACAGGCAAACAGATGGTCAAACCAGGTCCTACAGAGATCTCCATATATGGGCAGAAAATGGACGTAGACAGACATATCTCTCCATATATGGGCATAAATGGACACACGCAAACAGATGGTCAAAACGGATCCTATGACAACAGGTATAATGGGGTTTGCATTAAAGGGCGGGGCATTCATTCCCTATTTACATTGTTCCCGAGTTGGCCAGGTCGCCGACTAGACGCTCGGCCGCCCGAAGGGCGGCCGAGCTTCTAGTCTATCTATAAATGCGAGAAGTCTCTGCGTGTCTGTAATCCGCGTATCTCGAGAACCGTTCGTCCCACCGGCTTCAGATTCGGCACGCACGTTCTCCGCCGTGGCGCGGAGTGCAGTGCCGGGCCTCGACCCGACCCGACGCACGTTTTTTCCGAAACGGCGCAACGTTCGGAATCTCCTTATGCGGAGCTGATTGTTGACATCAGGCTGTTCCGGAGGAAATCATGTCATTGTGACATCACTTCATAAAAGGCTCTGACATCACGTACACCACATGACCCCACACTCCTATGACAACACAGGCATATTTACATTGTTCCCGAGTTGGCCAGGGCGCCGACTAGACGCTCGGCCGCCCATCTCCATATATGGGCATAAATGGACGTATCGGCGCAAGCGCTGACTCATTGTGACATACAATGGACGCAATCTCCGTATATGGGCATAAAGGGGACACAGATACAGAGCTCTCCATATATGGGCATATGGGCATTCTGACATCACTTCTGCTGACTCAAAGACAAACAGGCAAACAGATGGTCAAAACGGGTCCTACAGAGATCTCCATATATGGGCATATTTACATTGTTCCCGAGTTGGCTAGGGCGCCGACTAGACGCTCGGCCGCGCATCTCCATATATGAGCATAACGGGTCCTACAGAGATCTCCATATATGGGCATATTTACATTGTTCCCGAGTTGGCTAGGGCGCCGACTAGACGCTTGGCCGCACATCTCCATATATGGGCATAAATGGATGTATCGGCGCAAGCGCTGACTCATTGTGACATAAAATGGACGCAATCTCCGTATATGGGCATAAAGGGGACACAGATACAGAGATCTCCATATATGGGCATATGGGCATTCTGACATCACTTCTGCTGACTCATTCTGACATCACTCCTGTACTTTGCACGTGTTGAATCTCTATATATGGAGATAACCGACGCATCTCACAAGCCATGGGCATAAATGGACACACGCAAACAGATGGTCAAACAGATCCTATGACAACAGGTATAATGGGGTTTGCATTAAAGGGCGGGGCATTCATCCCCTATTTACATTGTTCCCGAGTTTCGGGCGGCCGAGCTTCTAGTACTACAAATAACAAAAAACATACAAACATCATCACAGTTATATAAAACAGTATATATACAGGGTAGGGGAGACAAGGGGGTGGGGCTAAGGTAATAGGGGGGCTCACTTCTCGCCTGTCTATGGGAGAAGTGCTAACTACCTCCGCCTCTGGCCTCTGGCCTTCTGGGCAGTGTTGAAGGAAGACAGCGAGACATGCATTATACGGATTGGCTTGGCTTCCAAAATTCGTGGGAGGGGTCTTTTATAGAGAGGGACAAAAATAACGGTCTGTTGTGAAATAATAATGGTCGGTTGTCTGATCTACATCAAATTTGAATCACAGATTGTGGGGCCTGCAGAAAATGAAAAGCCCAATTGCAAGACCTATATTAATAGGCCTACTGTAGGGTGTGCCACAAATGCAAAGAACTCAACACATAAACTATAAAATCTAAGAAAAACACTACATACAGTATATATATACACTATATCATGAATGCAATAGAGCATAGACATTTTGTGGCCGTTCCACAGATATAAAGCCCATACATTTTTCCCATAGAGATTTACAAAAAATGTAATTATGTAAAGTCTGGAACCAAGCCACCCATAGCTCCCGGTGAATGATGGCCATAAAGCATTTGATGCTGACTGTGTAAAATAGATATGGGCTTTCTATCTGGGGAACCACAAAATGGCCACAACTGCTATGCCCTATATCAAAACAACCACAAACTTGAATTGTATGTTGTGGGGTCTCTATAGGGCACACCACCAAAAGCTCTTTCACTTCTGACCATATCATCAAAACGTAAAAAGTTGAACTGCTAAATTCCGTAGAAACACAATTTTCTCCCAGAGGATTCCATCGGCCTCAACGGGTGAAACCTAGAACGTTGGGGCAATCACACTACACAATTTCTTGCAATTGTCTAGTTTGAATTACTTTCATAAACTGACCGATCAGCTGGTTGTCACACTTTGGCTGCCTATTGTATTATTTGTAGGTCAATTTGGACAGATATGGGGCCTGATTTCTTTTCCAAATCTGGTTATGTAGAAACATAACATAAAGGGGAAAGCAACTAAGTACTCAATTACTGTACTTATTCTTTTTCTAATTTTCAATCATTTTACTTCCACTACATCTGAAAGTACTTTTACTCCACTGTATTTGAAAACTTTAGTTGCTAGTAAGATTTAGATTATTAATATTAAAAAACATACATTAACCACTTCAGCCCTATACATGTTAACATTTCGTCCATTTGAAAATCTGTGTGTACCTGGTTACATTTTGGAACCAGGTTGCATTTGTTGCCCCTAGCTTCCTTTCTCTACACCAGGGGTAGGCAACCTTAGGCACGGGTGCCAACATTGGCACAGGGGAGGGTGATGATCACTGGTACACTGGCAGAAGTGTTTTTTTTTATTAAGTCACCTCATTTAAATCCTGCACATAATTCTACTACATAGTAGTCTAATGATCGTTATAACAATGTCCTGCCAATCAAAATGATTGCATGCCATGTTATTAAAACTTATTTTGACATGGCACACTGACTATCTAGAAAATAAAAATAAAACATGGCATTTGATTTCAAAAAGGTTGCTGACCCCTGCTCTACACTCTCCTATCTAAATGAAACAATGATTGCAACTTTACCTTTTGTACTTCATCAGAATTTGGAAAAGTGACAGGTCGGGACATACTGTAATGACATTTTCCTGACAAACACACATGTGCATTGCGACAGACCAACCTTCTTCAGGGTCAAAGTCACCCGGCCTAGTGAATACCTGTGTGCTACAACGCATACTGTAGGTTCGTTTTTAACCACTTACCTCCCAAAACAACAGTTTCTTAATCACTATCTATTTGCATACATTTTCATTGATGCAAAAATACATGATCCGCTCTCTTTTTCTTTCCAACACCAGGCTAATAGTTTACTTATAAGACACACAGGGAGCAGCCTATTTTGAACAACCAATAATGTAATGGCATATACCTGTACTGTTAATATATGTTAATAAAATATTCAATCAATCAATCAATCAATCAATCAATCAATCAACCAATCAACCAATCAATCAATCAATCAATCAATCAATCAATCAATCAAAGTATGATGTTAAGTGTTCAATGTGATGTGTTGTCATGCTTTATGGTAATGCAGGAGTCAGCACTTGTACAGACCCTTTTCTCTTTACTGTTCTCCAGTCCCTACGCACCTTTGCATATCCAGCGGTCATGAAGGCAGTGATCTCACAATTATCTTTATTCATATATATTAAATATATTACATTCATTGTGTATTAATATGCATAACTGATCATTTACATTTTATAGCATTCATTGGCTGATAGCAGTAGAACTTTGATGTTTGAGAATCCTGTTACTCAAATCATGAATAAATAAAAAGTAAAAAAGTAAATATGAAGAGAGTATCTGCACCATGAAAAACACTTCCTAATATACTGTAAGCTAGCTACAGTAACTACAATTAATGTAGTTAACTGTAATATTGTTAATAAATGTTGAATAATTAATTTAAATTTATTGTGATAAAGAAAGTTTTCAAATGTGTTCAATAAGTTTTGAAACTTGGACATTGAGCTTTTCACAGAAACGGCAAGGGCCAGGTTAACCTAACCTTGAATGCCTGTGACATTTCTCCTTAGATTTACTTTATGATAAGAGAGCAAGGTACCATTGATGATGCTGATGATGGCAAACGGTCATGTTTAGTTAATGACAGATTTCAACAGATGCACAGTCAACAACAGTTTGCTATAAAAGACAACCCCTGAGTGTAATCTGTACATTCCACCAGACATGAGGGGGATTGTGCTTGCTCTGACCATAGCCCTTGTGGGTAAGTATATCTTTGATTATTTTATCCGTCTGTTTTTGGCAATTCTGTTATTTGTTGCCATACAGTACACATATAATTAAATCCACAGAAAGGGATTTACTGATATCACAACCAGTTAGTATATTTTGCTGTAGCAGTGTTCATGAAATACATATTCGAAAAAAGGTTGTTTTTTTTTTGTGTGCAATCTCTAGATGATTAAACAAAGTTTTCAGATACAAACTCTCTAAGAGTATTTTTTTAATCAGATTATTGACAGTCTATTCTTATCTTGCAGCGGGACAACATGTCCACTATGGTAAGTAATTTATTGTGAAATTATTGAGCGGTGGTCACAACGCTCCTATACGTGGCCGTGTGTGTGGGTATGTATGTCTGTCTGTCTCCGTGTCCGTAGCCTGCAGTAACCTTTTCTGACCACACATGTTAAGGGAGGGGCGCTGTTGCACACACACACACACACACACACACACACACACACACACACACACACACACACACACACACACACACACACACACACCACCGCTCAGTTCACACGAGTGTGATTTTTTTAAATTATTTTTCCAAAGCTACATAATGTTTTGAAACTACAATAACACATGAATTCAACTATAAATGAATTATTGATGCTAAATGATCCATAGATCTTTTATAATCTGTAATAACGTCTTGTTTAAGCTCCTGAGTTTAAAGCCAGTAAGACCTACGTGTACAAGTATGAAGCCGTTATCATGGGAGGTCTGCCTGAGGAAGGCCTGGCTAGAGCTGGAATGAAACTCACAAGCAAAGTTATGATCAGAGCAATGACCCCAGAAGTCTTCATTCTGAAGGTGAAGATTACAAATAGCTTTGATGAAACGCAGCATTAATAAAATACATGTACTGTATGAATTTCAGTATTTCCATGTGGGTTATGGACAGGAATTCAGGACCTCTCTACATAAATTACTGTATTTGTAATTGAAAATTGTCTTTCTCCTCCTCTAGCTTGTGGATCCTGAGATCTTTGAGTACAGTGGCATCTGGCCAAAAGATCCTTTTGTACCTGCCACCAAGCTCACTACAGCCTTGGAAGTTCAGCTCTTGACTCCCATCAAGTTTGAGTATGTTGATGGTATTGTGGGCAAGGTGTTTGCACCAGCAGGAGTCTCCACCACTGTGCTGAATATCTTCAGAGGTATCCTGAACATCCTTCAGCTCAACATCAAGAAGACCCAGAATGTCTACGAGTTGCAAGAGGTTCAAATACATCCTATTCTGAATGATTATAAACACAAAAGCCAGGGTGATATTTTAACTCCCAAAGCATTTCCATTCTCTTACTCTAGGCTGGAACCCAAGGTGTGTGCAAGACTCAATATGTCATTAGTGAGAACCTCAAGACTGAACGTATCCATCTGACCAAGACCAAGGACCTGAACCGTTGCCAGGAGAGAATCGTGAAAAACATCGGTTTGGCTTACACAGAGAAATGTGTTGAGTGCGAGGAAGTAAGAGACATTTCTTTGAAACTATGCTTACATTTGGATGAGCAACATATAAAAAAAAAAAAACAATGGGTGTGTTCTAACTGCTGCCGGGCCGGGTTAACTTTGAATTGTGTCTACGCAGAGAGGAATGGACCTGAAGGGTGGTGCTGCCTTCACCTATGTCATGAAGCCAATGCCAATGGCTACTGGTACTCTGATATTGGAGGTGACTGCCACTGAGCTCATTCAGTTCTCACCTTTCAACATCATGAATGGGGCTGCCCAGATGGAGGCTAAGTATGTAGTTAGTTAACAATGTTTTTCTCTTTTTAATTGTACGATAAAGAACATGACTCTCTAAACAAAAAATCTTATCAAAGTATACAGACTTAATCAGTTCCTGAAAACCTCTTCACAGACAAATTCTGAAGTTTTTGGAGATTGAGAATACCCTGGTGGTGCCCATTAGGGCAGAGTATCCCCACCGTGGATCCCTGCAGTATGAGTTTGCCACAGAGCTTTTACAAACACCCGTCCAGCTGCTGAGGATCACCAACCCAGAGGCTCAGGTACTGGGAACCATTCATGTTCTGCAGATTATTTTCAAATGTATCTCTGACATACACAACATAACACTGGAGGCATTGTTTCCTCTTTCTTCTTGACAGATTATTGAGATTCTGCACCATGTGGTGACATATAATGTAGACAAGGTCCATGAAGACGCTCCCCTGAAGTTTATTGAACTTGTCCAGCTGCTGCGTGTGGCCAGATTTGAGAGCATCGAGAGTCTCTGGTCTCAGTTCAAAATCCACTCATCTTACAGGTAGCGACAACTAAAACTAAAATTAAGTAAATTCATTATGAAAAACAATTGGAAAAGATACAAGGATAGTTTCTCAATTTTCAGACACTGGATCCTGAGTGCTGTTCCAGCCATTGGAACTCATGCTGCTTTGAAGTTCATCAAGGAGAAGTTTATTGCTGATGACATCACTGTTGTTGAGGCCAGTCAAGCTCTGCTGGCATCGGTACACATGGTGACAGCTGACATGGAGGCCATCAAGCTCATTGAGGTACTATAGGTCAATCCTTAATGAGATTTTACAATTCAGAGTCACAATGTAATTCATCACATTATTTATTAAGATGTTATAACAGTGCTTTCTTCTCACCTCTCTTCAGGGCCTGGCTTTTAACCCCAAGGTTAAGGCAGTCCCAGTTCTGCGTGAAATCGCCCTGCTGGGCTATGGTACCATGGTTTCCAAATTCTGTGCTGAGAACCCTGCATGCCCAGCTGACCTTGTTAAGGTTGGCTTATGATGCTGTTTCATGTCCATAAAAACTAACTTCAGTTAATGAAAGTAAAATTAGAATGGTGACATAATCTTTCTCCTGTGCCTCCCATAGCCAATCCATGACATTGTCATCGAGGCTACTGCCAGCAGGCAATTTGAGGGACTAATAGTTGCCCTTAAAGTTCTGGGTAATGCCGGCCATCCCGCCAGTCTTAAACCAATCATGAAGCTTCTCCCTGGATTTGGCGCTGCTGCCATTTCTCTGCCCATGAGAGTCCACATTGATGCAATAATGGCTCTGAGGAATATTGCAAAGAAGGAGCCCAAGATGGTAAGCACAAAGCTCCTCAGTCTGTCTCCTTGCCAACAGTTCACAAAATGTTAACATTCCCCATTCAATTAAACAATGTGTTAATGATTTTCATCTTTGTGATTTAGGTCCAGGAACTGGCTATTCAGCTGTTCATGAACAAGGCTCTGCACCCAGAGGTCCGCATGGTTGCTGCTATTGTCATGTTTGAGATTAAGCTCCCCATGGGCTTGGTGACCACGCTTGCTAATGCCATTATGACTGAAGGAAACCTGCAGATTGCTAGTTTGGTCTACTCTTACATGAAGGCCATGACCAGGAGCACAGCACCTGACCATGCTCAAATGTAAGAGAAATACAGTAATAGTAATCACTTGCTTCCTTTGTTGTTTTAAAAAGATGGCATCTCATAAATGTTTATCTCCCAATTTTAGTGCTGCTGCCTGTAATGTTGCTGTGAAGATCCTCAGCCCCAAGTTTGAGAGATTGAGTTACCGTTTCAGCAGACTCTACCACTATGATAACTATTACAGTACGAGCATTAACAGTTATCATTTATCGATAGTTATCACACCCAGACATGGCTCTGATTATTTTGTTGTTGTTCTCAGATCCATGGATGGTCGGTGCTGCCGCCTCTGCTTTCTACATCAATGACGCAGCAACAATTTTGCCAAGAGCTGTTATGGCCAAAGTCCGCACTTACCTGGCTGGAGCGTATGCTGATGTTCTTGAGGTAAAAGGAATGCAGGTTTATGCATAGCTTGGATGCATACACTTCATGTCATGATCAGTGGTGCATTGGTGATTCAATGTTTGGTGGGGCGCTTATCTAGAGACGTCACGCGCACGTCGCTCAACACCTACTATTAGGTCTATTGATATGCATATATCAACACTGGTCATGATGTGCAACCTTGTTTGACTTTACCATAAGTGTACTGTAGCTACAACTTTAGAGGCTTATTTCAGACAAGGACTCTTCATTGTTTTAGATAGACATCTGCTCTATATTTTGGGTTCTTAACTACTTAAACCCTATACTAAATGACTAGTGCCCCCCAGTGCTCTATTCTAGGTCCCCTCTTGATTTCACTGCACTTTAAATATCTGTACCAAAAATAGCTGAGATACATGCTCACAACGCATATAGTGTAAAGTGTTGCACTGTGGGAGATTTATTGTGGACTGAAATATGTCACACTGGTTGCATGATTGATTTGTCTTTCTCTTCATTTTGTCTTTTATTAGGTGGGAGTAAGAACCGAAGGACTTCAGGAGGCTATTCTGAAAATGCCGGTTCCTGCGAATGCTGACAGAATTACCAAGATGAGGAACGTTATCCGGGCTGTGAGTATGAAGGACCTTACCTTACATTCTGCTGTTAAACAACTGTATGTGATCACAGAACAATTTCATTACAAAAGGTGGACTCACTCAGGTTTACTGTCATCATCCCTCAGCTTTCTGAATGGAGAGCTCATCCTTCAAGCAAGCCCCTGGCCTCTGTGCATGTCAAATTCTTCGGACAAGAAATTGCTTTTGCCAACTTGGATAAAGCCATCGTTGACCAGGTTATTCAGGTACTGAATGTTTTACAGTTAAACTAATTTGTTCACTATCAATAAACATTCAACTCTGAATTGAATGCTGTATGCCATCATGTACACAATGTGTGTTTTTTTACAGCTTGCCACTGGTCCTATGATTGGGGCTGAGGGAAGGAAGGCATTTGATGCTCTGCTGGCTGGTTTTGCATCCCATTACACTAAACCCATCCTGGCTGCTGAGGTTCGTCGTATCTTCCCCACTACTGTTGGTCTGCCTATGGAGCTGAGTTTCTATACCTCTGCTGTGGTTAATGCTGCTGTTGAGTGTAAGTTACTATTAGGTCAAGAACACTGATACTGTATAAACCTAGGTGCTTTAACTGTATAAACTTGACTGAAGGTAATCTTTCAATTTAACAGTCCAGGCAATTGTGACACCACCTCTCCCAGAGAACTTCCATCCTTCCATTCTTCTTAAGTCTGACATTGAGATGAGGGCTGCGATGACTCCAAGGTGGAAAAAATGGCACCTCATTCTTATAAAATGTATTGTTAATGAACTTGTATCTATTGAAGTGAGAGACATCTGGCATTGCCTTTAAGTTCACATTTTCTTTGCCTTCCAGTGTTGCCATGTACACATATGCAGTTATGGGAGTGAATACTGCTTTAGCCCAGGCTGTTTTGGTATCAAGAGCCAGAGTCCACACCATTTTGCCAGCAAAGATCGAAGCAAGAGTTGACATGGTTGGAGGCAACTTCAAGATTCAGGTTTTACCTGTTCAGGGCGTGAATAGGATTGCATCAGCAGTGTATGTACTATCATTTTCACCAAATAAATTCTATGATTCACCATTTCAGTTATATATTTAAATTCATACATGTTTTCGCCTCTCACTGCAGTGTTGAGACTCTTGCTATTGCAAGAAATGTGGAAGAACTTTCAGCTGCAAGAATCACACCACTCATCCCAGCTGAAGTTGTAAAACAGCTCTCCAGGGAGACATTCACTTCTACAATCGCATCTGGGGTTGCAACCTCTACATTCGGTGGTTTGGTGTGTTTGATAACCCCTCCCCCCCCATTTAACACAAAAAGCTCCATATGATACCGAGACATTTACTATGTTGGTTATGTGATTATGACATTTTATGTTTTCTTTTTTTCTAGTCAAGGTCATCTGAAATCATTCCTGTTGATCTGCCAGTCAACATTATCCGTAAGGCGAAAATCCTGAAGGCCATCTTTGAGAAGAAAATGTGTGCTGCAGCTGAACTCTTTGGAATCAAGGTCTGTGCTGATGTTGAGTCTCACAATGCTGCCTTCATCAGACACAGTGCACTCTACACTTTGATTGGAAAACATGCAGTCTTTGTTGAGGTTTCTCCAGGCAAGTAAAAAGTAGATGACATCATCTTATTGAATAACAAAGGTAATTAAGAATAATGAATAATTGGTTGCTCGTTTTGATGCAGGTGCTGGACCAGTCATTGAGATGATTGAGGTTGAGGTTCAGATTGGAGAAAAGGCAGCTGAGAAGATCATCAAAGTGATCAACATGAGCGATGAGGAGGAAATCCAAGAGGACAAGAATGTCCTCCTGAAGCTCAAGAAGATCTTGGTTCCTGGTTTGAAGAACGGCACCAGATCATCCTCCAGCTCCAGCAGCTCAAGGTCTTCATCATCCTCTCGTTCTAGCAGCAGCAGCCGCTCAGTCGCTTCATCCAGCAGTAGCTCTTCCAGATCCAGCTCCCGCATCTCAAGGGTAAGGCTCAAAGTAATCTTGACGATCCTCTTTTCTGTTGTGCAAATTTTGTTCAGAGGGTTGATCTGTTGTCTTTACTATTACAGCAGGAGGTCTATGACATGGAGTTTTCCAAGAAGCACATTCACCAGGTAATTATCAAATGGCTGTCTAAAGAATTCTCCATCATCATACCATCATGCCAAATGCTCTGTTTTGACAAACGTGCATATTTTGTTTGCAGTATGCAACCTCCACTGCCAGGGCTTCCATCATAAACAGCGCCACCAGCTTCGAGGCCATCTATAAAAAGGTGAGGAAATCAAATCATTCAAAGAATAAACATTAAATACTGAAGACCCATTTTGTAATGCCACTAACATCACTCCTTGATTTGCATCTTCAGGCCAAATACCTTTCCAACATTCTTACTCCTGCCGTGACTATCCTCCTCCGTACGGTGAGAGTTGACCAGAAGATTCAAGGATACCAGATTGCAGCTTACTTCGACAGAGCTACTTCCAGATTGCAGATTATCTTCGCTAGCCTTGGTGTATATGACAACTGGAGAATCTGTGCTGATGGCATGATGCTAAGCTACCACAAACTCATGGTGAATCTTGCATTTCAAACTCCAATATAATTTGACTCGGACATACTGGTAGTTGCCATTTGTGTTTCAAATGGGCTTAATTGTTTCCCATATTGTTCTCTTAGGCTAAGATTTCCTGGGGTATTGATTGCAAGGATTATGAGACTCAGATAATAGCTGAAACCGGTCATGTTGGCCCAGACCCAGCTTTACGTTTGAAGGTGGCATGGGAAAGGCTTCCATCGGCATGGAAACGCTATGCAAAGAAGTAAAGTCCCAAAATCATAATATCACTTTCAAACCTTGTTTCAAAGTATTCTTTAAAAAATATATACTGTATACAATAATGTATACATTGCTGATTAAATATCTTTTTTTTTTCACACCATAGCATCTCTGAGTACATTCCAAACATTATCGTACCAGCTGGTGTAAGCGTGGCAAAGGTTACGAATGCTCCCAAACAGATCATTCTGACTGTGGCTATTGCCTCTGAGAGAACCCTGAATGTTGTGCTGAAGACACCAAAGGTACAATTTTATTCCTCAATCTATTTATTTGACATTTTTATTTCATAGCCATCTACAGAGATGTTGCATGTACTGTATACCATTTGATCCTTTTACATTGTATTAATTATGGCTGATGTTTTCAATTTCAACAGAGGATCATCTACAAACTTGGATGTGGTCTACCTGTTTATCTGCCCATTGGAGACACAGCCGTTGAGTTAGCTGCTCAGGACAGCCTGTTGGACAAGATCTCCTACGCAATTACCAAGGCTCACGCAGGTAAGAGTAGGCCTATACTGTATATTGTACTGGAAACAGTGCTTTTATTGTTTTAATAGCTGAATGGTAAAACCAATTAACTAAAATATTCTTTGCTTCTTTTGATTCTAGCTGAGTGCTCCATGGTTGGTGACAAACTCACCACGTTCAACAAAAGGAGCTACAAGAATGAGATGCCCGTCTCTTGCCACCAGGTTCTGGCTCAGGATTGCACAGATGAACTCAAGTTCTTGGTTCTGCTGAAGAAGAATCACGCACTTCAACAAAACGAGATCAACGTAAAAATTGCTGATATGTAAGTATAGCAAATGTCTACGATTTCGAAATAATGGAAGTTAATTAATTTGTCTTAGAAAATGGAATTTGGCGATAGCAGTTCATTCATTTCTGAACTCTCTTTCAACAGCGATGTTGACCTAATCCCCAACAATAATGATGTTCTGGTGAAGGTGAATGGAATGGAAATTCCCATCAGCAACCTTCCATACCAGCATCCCACAGGTCTTCTATATTAAAATGTCAAATTAATCTGTCAAACTGAAATTATTCACATTTTAGGCAGACAAATAATTTCACTTAATTTGTTTTTGTAACAATTACAGCCAAAATCCAGATCAAACAGAGAGGTGAGGGTGTCATTCTCCATGCACCAAGCCTGGGTCTTCAGGAGGTCTACCTTGATAGGAACACATTTAAGGTGACACAATTCATAATGGAACTATTGGGACTCTACTAGTCCCTTCACTAATTTATAAATAAGGATTCTTAACAAAGTGGTCCTTAAAAACCCTACTCTTGGTCCATAAACCACAAAGGCTTTCTTTGTTCTCAGGTTAAAGTGGTGGACTGGATGAGGGGAAAGACCTGTGGAATCTGTGGTAAGGCTGATGGGGAAGTCAGAGAAGAGTACAGCAGCCCCAACGGACGCTTGACCCAGAGTTCAGTCAGCTTCGCCCATTCCTGGGTGCTTCCTTCTGAGAGCTGCCGTGACACTACTGGTAAAACCTACACCTTGTCTTTGCAAGTTGTCTTCATATGATGATTGGCAAAACGACATCTAAAGTATTGGTTCACTTCTAATTGTTATCAATATGTATTGAAAAAGCATTCCCACTTGAATTAAATCGTTAAAGGCATCCTTTAAAGACCAACTATAATAATAAGCCAGTCCTCCTCACATTGTGCACTCAGCCCAGGTCATTTAGTGTGCATTAAAGTAAAACAATTGCTAAATGTTCAGGCTTGAAAATATTGCTGATCAACCATTGGACATATCAACTCATAGTTTCAGGTGATTTGGCCTACAAAATGCTTTGTATACATACAATATACTCATCTTACTTTTCCAGAATGTTTCATGAAGCATGAATCTGTCAAACTGGAGCAGCAGATCATGGTTCATGGCCAGATGTCCAAATGCTACTCTGTTGAACCTGTGCTGCGCTGTCTGCCTGGTTGTGCCCCTGTGAGGACCATTGCTGTCACTGTTGGCTTCCACTGCGTACCTGCTGGTGAGTCTACAAAACAAACAAACAATTTCACCAAACATATACAGTATGTATTCTAGAAAGAATGACATAGGTCCTAATTGCTTTGCGTTCTTCCTCATTGCAGATTCTAACATGAATGTTGAGGCTCTCGCCAACATCTCTCAGAAGAGTGTGGACGTGAGGGAGACCACACAAGCCCATGTGGCCTGCCACTGTACTCCTCAGTGCGCTTAATCTCATACCTTCTGTCACATTCTGTTATTTTATTTGTTATTTCAGACTAATATTACTGAATGTTTAAATGATGTTTGAAATAAATAATATTAAGCATTCAAATGTTTGTTCAAATGTGAAGTTATTACAAATGTAATTATGTAGGCCTAGTTATTACAATGCATATAACTGTATTTGTAGCACCTTTCAGAAACAAGTTAATAAATGTAAGACAATAATATCTAAAGGTTAAAACAATACATGAATTAAGAAAACGCTGAATATTTAAGAGAGGACACAGAGTTTGCTTGTCTGAGATCACCAGGCAGAGAGTTCCACAGCTAAATTAATTTCTTCACTTACATGTACCGTATCTAAAACGTAGTGAAGGCATCCTGAACCTTTATTTTATCCATTAACGTATATCTATCTCAACTATTACAACTCATGGCCTGTGCCGGAGACTTCGTTTTGATTAACTGAATCTGCCTGCAATGTTCTCAATGTGATATCAATCCATGGCATTTTTGCCTATATTTTAAGTTAATTTCTTATACAGTATTTCAATTCACTCAAACATATTATTTGTTTATATAGCACATTTAAAAACAAACAAGTTGAATCAAAATAAAGTGCTTTCCAATCGGCAAAGACAAAATCAACAACATTTAGGCCTACACCACAGTCCATAGTCCACAAAAGCAAAAGTACAGCCTAAATCATTTTTAAATAATAATAATAGTCTTTATTGTCCACAAAGGGACAATCTTTCTTCACAGTCTGTTAAAAACAACAGAAATCAACACATAACCATAGCACAAAACATATAGCACAAAATGCTCAGATGGCATGAGTTAGAAGTATAGCGATACAGGGAATACTCAGCGTCATTTGTTATTGTAAGTGCTAAGCATGTGATGGACTTATTGTCCATATCAGAACGCGCGGGTGTTCGAAGTCCGATAATTTGATAAGTTTGAAAAGTTTGTTTTTGTTAGGCATGGACAATATAGTGAAAAAACATGGGGAACAATACAACAGAACAGGTTGAATAATGTTTTGTACAGTAATAACAGAACTGTACATGTTACAGTTATAATAGTGAAATTACAATAGAACTGTCACATACTAGCCTCGGAAACCCAGACTTTTATTTAGTCACATACTGGAGTGGTGAGAATCCAATCCAGGCCAGGCAGGTTAGCCAGGCAGGTTAGTTCCAAATGGTTTTTTTAATAGATGAACAGAACAGACCGGACCAGACATGTTGGGGAACAAGACTAATTTACACATGAGGGGAGGTTATAAATGACATAGCTGGGGAAGACAAGAACATAGAACTATGAAAACTAGAACATGAGCATAACATGGAAATACAAAACCTAGACAGGACAGGCAACTATGACAAGAAGTAAAGAACTGAAGATAACTAAATATAAACAGTATCAAAAACAGCTGATTAAATAGAAACTTTTTTTTTGAGGGGCAGCAACAGAGAAGGCCTGGTCACCTTTGGTTTTGTGATGTGTTTGGTCAACTGAAAAGAGCTGTTGTGTGGATGACCTAAGTAAACTGGCTGGAGTTGGCAGATCGGAGGTGTATAGATAGAGTGTGGAGCTATAGGCCATTTAGGGCTTGTGAAACAGAGAGGACCTCTGTAACTATGTTTGCATCTTTTTAATTGAACAATATTTGCACACCATAATATGGTAATTTTAAGTCGGCTATTGACACTTTATTAATTTGCACAGTGGTATTTTGCACAGACCTGATTTTATTGTTGATTGAATAATATTATTATTATTTATCCCATGATTTTTGTAACCCATTTCTTCACACAGTGCCAATTGCCTAAGCTGAAATAGCGCGTGGAAGGAACACGTGTCCTGTCTTGTTGAGCTGGCCACTTAACAGCTAATTCTGTTCCACCATGGGGACACATGTTTGGCATATTTGGTGGTAAACATGGGTAGAGTGCAATGTGTATAATAGGAATGAGTGCAATGTAGAGACTTAAATTCAATATGTAGAGAAGTGTAAGAATGGTAATGTTGAGTGACGATTGTAATCTCAAAGGTCTCAAAATGGTGCTATGCTGTCTGTGTAATTGAGCTGGACCAAGTCAGAATGGAGGAGGGGGGATTGTGATGGGTTTTAGTGTTGTGGTGAGGAGAGTAGACATTTATCAAAGATGGTGAATGTATTTATATAGGAGGAGACCTGTGGGAAGACAAAATGTTCTAAATGAATTGCATTTGGAGATGTGCCTGTGTGTGCAAAAACTAGTTGGGGTCTAGGTCTGATTTTTAACCAATTAGAACCGGGAAAGTTCAAAAATAGCATATATATATACACACACACACACACACACACACACACACACACACACACACACACACACACACACACACACGTCACAGGAGACACAAGTTAGAATCCCAGGTGTTAAGGGGGCACGGTGGCGCAGTGGTTAGCACTTCCCCGCTGGGGGATGCTGTGGGCGCTGGGGGCGTGTTCCTCCACCCGCGTCATCAGCGCCCACACCCTAGGTGGAGTTGGTGATAGGGCCTTTCTGTGTGGAGTTTGCATGTTCTCCCCATGTCTCCTTGGGTATATGCCCTCACAAAAACATGCAGTAGTTCTGGTTTCTATACTACCTCCCCCTAGCCAGCCAGGTGCTCCCCAACCTCCCTGGCGCGGCAGGGGGAGAGCGAGGGAACCAGGACTACAGGTTAGGTAGTTGGCACCGGGTGAGAAAAATGGGTTGCAAAAAACGTGGGATAAAAATATATATATAAAAAAAAAGAATCCCAGGTGTTACAAATATATATATATGTAACGGAGGTGATGCAAACCTCCCCACCCGTGCTATATATATATATATATATATATATAATATATATATATATATATATATATATATATATATATATATTGGGAAAAAAATAGCTGACTATTGTACATAACGGTTAAGTTAGAGTTTTTTTTTTAGAATATAAAATCAATTTTGTTGTTAAGGCAGATATATCATATATCCCATTCTAAACGCCCTCAAAGATCAGGTTTCATAACAAAAACAGACAAGTGACATAGCTCTTTTTTTGCAGAAACAGTTACAGTATTTTCTGGACTATAAGGCGCACCTGACTATAAGGCGCACTGTCAATGAATGGTCTATTTTCAAACTGTTTTCATATATAAGGCGCACCTGACTATAAGGCGCACATAATAGACGCTACCGTTGCGTTATGCATCAAACAGATAGAGCTGTGCTAAAGGGAATGTCAATGTCAATGAATGATCCATATATAAGGCGCACTGGACTATAAGGCGCACTGTAGTTTTTTGAGAAAATTAAAGGCTTTTAAGTGCGCCTTATAGTCCGGAAAATACGGTAAGTCCATTGGGCAGCGTGTTTAGACCACGTGATCCAAGATGGCGCCCCATTATGCACCAAACGTCTCTCAAAGACTGTTCCAGGGGTCTGCCATGAAGATAGTCACACCAGGGGCCATGTGTGGCTCCCAGGGGCCATGTGTGGCCCCCAGGGGCCATGTGTGGCCCCTAGGGGCCTCTGGGTGCCATAGGTGCACTGTTGCCCCATTATGCACCAAAAGTGTCTCAAACACTGTTCAGGGGTCTGCCATGAAGAAAGTCACACCAGGGGCCATGCATGGCTCACAGGGGCCAAGCCATGTGTGGCCCCCAGGGGCCTCTGGGTGCCATAGGCACACTGTTGCCCCATTATGCACCAAACTTGTCTCAAACACTGTTCCAGGAGTCTGCCATGAAGATAGTCACACCAGGGGCCATGTGTGGCTCCCAGGGGCCATGTGTGGCCCCCAGGGGCCTCTGGGTGCCATAGGCGCACTGTTGCCCCATTATGCACACTGTTGCCCCATTATGCACCAAAGGTGTCTCAAACATTGTTCAGGGGTCTGCCATGAGGAAAGTCACACGAGGGGCCATGTGTGGCTCCCAGAGGCCATGTGTGGCCCCCAGGGGCCTCTGGGTGCCATAGGCGCACTGTTGCCCCATTATACGCACTGTTGCCCCATTATATGCACTGTTGCCCCATTATGCACCAAAAGTGTCTCAAACACTGTTCAGGGGTCTGCCATGAGGAAAGTCACACCAGGGGCCATGTGTGGCTCCCAGGGGCCATGTGTGGCCCCTAGGGGCCTCTGGGTGCCATAGGCGCACTGTTGCCCCATTATGCACCAAAAGTGTCTCAAACACTGTTCAGGGGTCTGCCATGAGGAAAGTCACACCAGGGGCCATGTGTGGCTCCCATGGGCCATGTGTGGCCCTCGGGGGCCTCTGGATGCCATAGGCGCACTGTTGCCCCATTATGCACCAAACTTGTCTCAAACACTGTTCCAGGGGTCTGCAATGAAGATAGTCACACCAGGGGCCATGTGTGGCTCCCAGGGGCCATGTGTGGCCCCCAGGGGCCTCTGGGTGCCATAGACGCACTATTGCCCCATTATGCACCAACATTTTCTCAAACAATGTTCAGGGGTCTACCATGTGGCCCCATGTGGCATGTGGCCCCCAGTGGCCCCTGATATGGTACACTGGGGCCCCTAATGTGGCCTGTGAGGTGGCCCCTGGTGTGACTATTGTCATGGTAGACCCCTGCACAGTGTTTCTGCCAAGTTTGGTGCAGATTGGAGCAACAGTGTCTTTGGCACCCCGGGGCACCCATAGGCGCACTGTTGCCCCATTATGCACCAAACTTGTCTCAAACACTGTTCCAGGGGTCTGCCATGAAGATAGTCACACCAGGGGCCATGTGTGGCTCCCAGGGGCCATGTGTGGCCCCCAGGGGCCTCTGGGTGCCATACGCACACTGTTGCCCCATTATGCACACTGTTGCCCCATTATGCACCAAAAGTGTCTCAAAAGCCAAAGACATATGGCACACTGGGGCCCCTGAAGAGGCCTGTGAGGTTGCCCCTGGTGTGACTATTGTAATGGTAGACCCATGGACAGTGTTTGTGCCATATTTGGTGCAGATCAGAGCAGCAGTGCACCTTTTGCACCTGGGGACCCCAGGGGCCCCTGATGTGGTCTGTGAGGTGGCCCCTGGTGTGACTATTGTCATGGTAGACCCCTGAACAGTGGTTGTGCCAAGTTTGGTGCAGATTGGAGCAACGGTGCACCTTTAGCACCCCAGGGGCCCCTGAGTTGTCCCCTATTGTGCCCCCTGGTGGCTACATGTGGCCCCTATAAAAGTACAGACTGCTTAAGTATGTTGTCAAAACTTTGTTTTTACTCTCCTGTAAAATTCTGGAAATGTCACTTACACCCTTTTTGCGTCCTCGATATGGCCACATTCAATGGTGAAACATCAATTGTGGAGTTATCTGTTTTTGATAAAAAATTACTGTTGGAGTTATCTGTTTTTGCCAAAAAACTAAGTTTAAATGAAAACAAAAACTATTTTCTAATAAAGTTACATTTCTTATGATACATATATTTTGTTAAGTCATTTTTACAGTCAAATCCACCCAACTTCAGTTTGATTGATATTACTTTGAGTGCACAATAAAAAAAACTGGATTTGTGAGTTATCTGTTTTTGCAAATGAACTCTTCATATATATATATATATATATATATATATATATATATATATATATATATATGTATATATAGCACGGGTGGGGGTCGCGCCAATTCTTGGCCATCTGGCCAGTGATGTATGACCAGTTACTCATATATGGAGACCCCTTCATGATAGTTATGTTAAGTCAAAACATGCCCATATATGTGGATCTCCATATATGGGCATAAGGGGATACCCTAACATTCTCATTTTTGGCCTGGGATTTATGACATCAGCAATCTCCATGTATGGGCATAAAAGTTTTTTTTTCTTTTTCTGGAATGACCATATATGGACTTTTATACCCTGAGAGGTAATTTGCAGATGACACCACGGTTATAGGACTAATATCCAACGATGATGAGAGGGCCTATAGGAGGGAAATTGAAGAGCTAACCCTATGGTGCCAGAATAACAATCTCTCTCTAAATGTTAGTAAAACAAAAGAGATCATCGTTGACTTTAGGAAGTCTAAAGTCAATCACAGTCCCTTAACCATAAATGGTTCACCTGTAGACATAGTGGACAGTTTCAAATTCCTGGGTGTTCACATAACAAACTCACTCACATGGTCTCAAAACAGCGAAGGTATCCTTATGAAAGCGCAGCAGCGATTGTACTTTCTGAGGCGCCTCAGGAGATTTGGCCTGAGCACCAAGGCTCTTGTTAATTTCTATCGCTGTACCATAGAAAGTGTTTTGACAGGATGCATCACAGTGTGGTTTGGTAACGTGACTGTTCAAGACAGTACACAGTTACAGAGAATTGTGAAGAAAGCTGCCAAAATCATTGGCACAGAATTACCACAGCTACACACAATCTATAACACACGCTGTAAGAAAAAGACAGAGAACATCTTAAAGGACAGCTGTCACCCCGCCCATTCCCTGTTCTATCTCCTCCCATCCAAAAAACGTTACCAGAGCATCAAATCTCACACCACCCGTTTCAGTAATAGTTTTTATGCTCAAGCAATCAGGATGCTTAACGAAGAGATGGAAGCGAGACGTAGGTAGTCATGTGCAGGATACGCAGTTTTTAAACTGTACACTGTTACACTGTATGGTTGTTTTGCTGTTTTTGGGTTGTCCTGGGTGACCTGTTGTTGTCTTGTTTTTTGTGTGTAATAAGGCTGAGAGTGCTCTTGGCACAAGCATTTCAATGTATGTCTATACCTGTATGGATGTGCATTTGACTAATAAAACTGAACCTGAACCTGAACCTGAAATCTGGTAGCTTGTCTGACTGTGAGTACGGGAAGTGCATGTCACGTAACATCTTTTTTATGCCCATATATGAGTCATTCTGTACCACATCACTGTGACTCACTGACATCACATGACATCACTTCCTGTACTGACAGTCAGACAATACTGACCAGTCAGAAAAGCTATGAGATTTCTCAGGGTATAATGCGACCTTCAGTCGCAATAATTATCTACTCTAGCTATTCTTTTACGGAATGTCTGTCTGTCTG
Organism: Nannobrachium achirus; assembly: GCF_963921795.1. NCBI lineage: Eukaryota > Metazoa > Chordata > Actinopteri > Myctophiformes > Myctophidae > Nannobrachium > Nannobrachium achirus. Next base: position 37,559,382 of record NC_137810.1, read on the forward strand.
CAGTCTAGCTGTCTTCAGTACTCTGACTGACATCACTGATATGTCTGGGTTCTCCAACATTACTTCTGAGACTTCTACATTCAATCCCTCATATACTGTGCCCACCCCCGGGCACGGTCCTAGTTCATTGTTCACAGTTTACTATGAAACCCGGCAGATCATGTCCGTACGTCAGTGGGTAACGCCTCAATGTCTATAGCTGACCTGTTGTGACATCACATTGTTGACACGATGACCAAGTCCAAGACAGCCTTTTCAGGCAATCATATATGGAGATCCCTGATGTCATCAATATCAAGCCCATACATGTATTTGGCAATGCCCATATATGTATGGACACTCCATATGGCCAAGACAGAATTAATTTGCAAATCAAATTGGCTGACTATCATCATCACCTGGATATCCATATATGAAGATCACAACACTGACCTCATCAAACCCTGGATGTCCATGGAGACGACTGTATGATCACTTAGATCTCCAGATATGGAGCTGACCTCTACATCTGATTCCCAGATGATGCCCTGTTAGGCCAACCACACTTACAGAATCACTTTTATGCCCATCAATATTAAGCCCATATCTGGGAATGACCATTTATGGACATATTGTGTCAGTCTAACCAGTGTGGTTGACGTGACCAGGGGCATAGTTCTGCCGATTTAAAATGACTTCAATACGGAAGTAAAACTTCCTATGATTGGCCGCTAGTTGCGCTGTTCCCCCCCCCCCCCCCCCGGCCGATCGCAAAAAGAATTGTTCTCCATTGGATCCCATTAATTTTCCCCTTTCGTTTTCTAACCTTAATTAACATTTTCATGAATACTGTATGGTTCCTATCGCTAGTTAAAAATTGCCTTTCAATCACCATCATATTCGTGGCCAACTAAACTGATACCAGCCGGCTGTGTTCTTCTTCGTGTGCTGTATTTCGGGAGGCTCCGACTACATTCTCCCATGTATCCCTGCGGTTGCACGTGACCGTTGGCAGCCAATAGCATCTCTGATGCCTTTACAATTCTATGATGGCGACACCCATTCCAAGGGGTAGAAAAGGGCCATTTGCGCTGCATAGAAACCAATGGCTTCGCATCGTCCATATTTTTCTACAGTCTATGGACGTGACACGAGTCACACTTGCAAATGAATTCTGTCCTTGTCCCTTTTATGCCCATAAATGGAGATCCCTGTCCCTGTATGAAGTGCATATCTGGGAATACCCATATTGGCAATACCCATATATGGCCAAGACAGAATTCATTTGCAAATCAAGACTGCTGACTATCACCAGTAAGACTCCCTAATCGGAAGATAAGCGACCGTCAGGTCGCAGCGTGATTTTAGGGCAAAATGTGTAGAAGCAGTGTCCAAAAATGTCGGCTTGATTGTGGCGCTATATGGGACAGATCCATGTTGATGAGATGAGTGTAGACATACTGTGTACCGATTTGCGTGATTGTAGGGCAAAATCTGTAGGAGCAGTGTTCAAAAATGTGTTTGAAAAAATCGGCCTGATGGTGGCGCTATATGGGACAGATCCATGTTGATGACATGAGTGTAGACATACTGTGTACCGATTTGCGTGATTTTAGGGCAAAATCTGTAGGAGCAGTGTCCAAAAATGTGTTTTAAAAGATCGGCCAGAAGGTGGCGCTAAATGGGACAGATCCATGTTGATGACATGAGTGTAGACATACTGTGTACCGATTTGCGTGATTTTAGGGCAAAAATTGTAGGAGCTGTGTCCATAAATGTGTTTTGCAAGAATTGGCCTCATGGTGGCGCTAGAAGAGGGTCATGTGAGAATTGATAGGGTTGTGGTTTGGCAGGCAAGGAGTGTGTGTGCAAAATTTGGCATGGATCGGGGCAACGGTTGCGGAGATATGAGCAGGGCAAAAGTATGACGTGTGACGTGTGACTGACAGACTGACGGAGGGAAGGACGGACGGACGGACGGACTGACAGCCGGTGGAGGTTTGGATAGTATAGGAGTGCAAGTAACTGCGACCTAACGGTCGCAATAAAATAAACTTTGTTGAAAGGGTGTGATGGAATAATGGGACAGTATAGGTGGGTTTTAAGTGAGAGACCACCTCAAATGGATGGGAAGATGACACTGATAGAAAATGCTGATAGTCTGGCAGCCAAACAACATTTGAACATGTTTTTTTAATCAATATAACGTAATTACAGGATGTTATAACAATTTATGTTATGTTATTACAAGATAGTGTTGTAAACTAGCATTTCACATCAAACTATTGTAACATAAATATTTCACCCTATAACATTTCTATGAGGTGTCCAGATAACATACTCCTAATAAATCCTAGTGGCTGAAATATGTTTCATTTGCATCAATCCAAGATGTCCACCAATCATTGTCAAAAAGCCATATAAATGTAATTTTCATTCCTGAGGATTCAATTGACTTCCAAATACATTTTGAGGTGAAGGATTAAGATAAAATATATTTGGTAGTCAATTGAAATGCAGGAATTGAAATTGGACGTGTGTTGCACCAAATTCTGGGCCCTGGCCTGCATGGGTACAAGGATTCACTGCGGGCCCCCCATGAGCTTTAACTATTTTGTGCTTTAAATATTGAAAAATGGCAGATATACAAGCTCACAATATTTCAAATCCTTTCTAAGGTTTTTTGAAAAACCTGTTTCTATGTCAGTGGTGCTCAAACCTTTTTATGTGAAGGACCCCTAAAATTATATGTATTTGGCCACAGACCCCATCTCAAAATATTTAGTTCCAGGGACCCCCAGAAGCAACATTTTAGTTACAAATGTTCACTTAAAAAATACATACAAATTCAAAGATTTGCACAGATTTTCACGACTTTTCAAAAATAGCAGATCTACAAGCTCGCAGCTGTGAGCTTATAGATTGTGTTGCATATCGTTACCCCCTCCCTTTCTCTACTCTCTCCTATCTAAATAAAACAATGATGGTCACAATGTTGCCCTTTGTACTTGCAATAATCCAACCTTACTGGGTATTTATTGGGACATGTTCGTGTCGTGGGTCAAGTTAGGACAACATGACATTTTCCTGACATACTGAAAGGGGACTTTATCATTATTTATTATATATTTACGTGAACGACATGAACACTCGCATTCCTTTTCTGGGGAGAATATTGGCCGAAAATAGTAAATAGTAAATAAATAATCAAGTTTAGAAAGTATTGAGGGTTTAAAGGAGTAGTTCACCCCCAAAATGACTTTTTTTCTATTGATTAGTCATGCCATGGAGTCTAGAGTTCAATAATATTTTTAGTTTTTTGTCGCATTTATTGTTATCACAAAAATGTGATAACAATAAATTTACCCCCATTCATTCCGGATGGGGACCCGTTTCGAAATGGTTCCCCATCCGGAATCAATGGGGGTAAATTTACTCGAATCAAATTTTTGTCTTAGTAATGTGACAAAAACCCAAAAATATTATTGAACTCTACTCTCCATGGCGTGACTAATCAATAGAAAAAAAATCATTTTGGGGGTGAACTACTCCTTTAAGTGGTTATACATGTCTGAAAACACACATTTAACTTGAATCCATTATGAAGTGGGGGTCACTGCTTCATGTCTCTCTCAGCTAAGGGGTCCTTGGCCTGTATAACATCATCATTAAATACGGGAGTTTGCCATGATGAATGTCTGCAGACTGAAAGCTTGGCCATTTTAATAAATATTATTGCATGGAGCTAAGTGTGCAGAATTATTTATTAAATTAATTATACATTGTGGGGGAAAGATATTTATAACATTCATTGGCTGTTATGAATAGATTGTAGCATCCCATTATGCTAAACAAACAATGAAAAGTTATTCATTACACTTTATAATATACTGTTGCAAATTACGATTAATGCAATAAATAAAAAAGCTGTATATTGTAGGTGTTCGAATTTGTTTAAAACGATGTCCACATTTTTGCAACCTGGACATTGATCTCTTCTAAAAAGGCAAGGGCCAGGTTAACCTAACCTTGAATGCCTGTGACATTTCCCCTTAGATTTACTTTATGATACTAGAGCAAGGTACCATCGATGATGCTGATGATGGCAAACGGTCATGTTTAGTTAATGACAGATTTCAACAGATGCACAGTCAACAACATTTTGCTATAAAAGACAACCCCTGAGTGTAATCTGTACATTCCACCAGACATGAGGGGGATTGTGCTTGCTCTGACCATAGCCCTTGTGGGTAAGTATATCTTTGATTATTTTATCCATCTGTTTTTGGTCCTTCTGTTGTTTGTTGCCATAGTACAGTACACATATAAGTACATTTCCACAGAAATTGATTTAGAAATTAAAGATTTAGGAGTAAAACTGATATCACAACCCGTTAGTATACTTTGATAGCAGTGTTCATGAAATACACATTCGAAAACAGTTAAGTTTTTCTGTGCAATTTCTAGATGATTAAACAATGTTTTCAGACACAAACTGAATGAGTATTTTTAATCAGATTATTGACAGTCTAATCTTATTTTGCAGCGGGTCAAACTGTCAACTATGGTAAGTAATGTATTGTGAAATGACTTATGAATTATATTACATTACATTACATTACATTACATTATATTATATTCTTTCCAAAGCTACATGATGTTTTGAAACTACAATAACACATGAATTCCACCTCTAAATTCATTATTGATGCTAAATTATCCAGATGTTTTATCATGTGTAATAACTTCTTGTTTAAGCTCCTGAGTTTAAGGACGATGAGACCTACGTGTACAAGTATGAAGCCGTTCTCTTGGGAGGTCTGCCTGAGGAAGGCCTGGCTAGAGCTGGAATCAAAGTCATAAGCACAGTTATGATCAGAGCAATAACCCCAGGGGTCTTCATTCTGAAGGTAAAGACTGCAAATAGCTTTGAATGAAACTCAGCATTAATAAATTACATTTGGACAATGAATTTCAGTATTTGCATGTGGGTTATGGACAGGAATTCAGGACTTCTCAACGTAAATTATTTGTAAATTATTTGAAAATTGTCTTCCCTCCTCCTCTTCCCTCCTCCTCTAGCTTGTGGATCCTGAGATCTTTGAGTACAGTGGCATCTGGCCCAAAGATCCTTTTGTACCTGCCACCAAGCTCACCACAATGTTGGCTGTTCAGCTCTTGACTCCCATCAAGTTTGAATATGCAAATGGTATTGTGGGCAAGGTGTTTGCACCAGATGGAGTCTCCACTACTGTGCTGAATATCCACAGAGGAATCCTGAACATCCTTCAGCTCAACATCAAGAAGACCCAGAATGTCTACGAGTTGCAAGAGGTTCAAATAAATCCTATTCTGTATGATTTTAAACGCAAAAGCCAGGGTGATATTTTAACTCCCAAATAATTTCCGTTCTCTTACTCTAGGCTGGAACCCAAGGTGTGTGCAAGACTCAGTATGTCCTGAGTGAGGACATCTTCGCTCAACGTATCCATCTGTCCAAGACCAAGGACCTGAACAATTGCCAGGAGAGAATCATGAAAGACATCGGTTTGGCTTACACCGAGAAATGTGTTGAGTGCGCGGCCGTAAGGGACATTTCTTTGAAACTATACTTACATTTGGATGAACAACATACTTTTAAACACAATGGGTGAGTTCTAACTGCTGCTGGGGTTAACTTTGAATTGTGTCTATGCAGAGAGGAATGGACCTGAAGGGTGGTGCTGCCTACACCTATATCATGAAGCCGATGCCAATGTTTACTGGTGCTCTGATATTGGAGGTGTCTGCCATTGAGCTCATTCAGTTCTCACCTTTCAACATCCTAAATGGTGCTGCCCAGATGGAGGCTAAGTATGTGGTTAACGATCTATCTCTTAAATCATATGGTAAAGAACAAAACTCATTCAATTAAATGTCTTACAGATTTAACTAATTCCTGAAAACATCTTCACAGACAAACTTTGAAGTTCCTTCAGATTGACAGGACCCTAATTAAGCCCACTAGGGCAGAGTATCACCACCGTGGATCCCTGCAGTATGAGTTTGCCACTGAGCTTTTACAAACACCCATCCAGCTGCTGAGGATCACCAACCCAGAGGCTCAGGTACTGGGAACCATTCATGTTCTGCAGATTATTTTCAAATGTATCTCTGACATACACAACATAACACTGGAGGCATTGTTTCCTCTTTCTTCTTGACAGATTGTTGAGATTCTGCACCATGTGGTGGCCAATAATGTAGCCAAGGTCCATGAAGACGCTCCCCTGAAGTTTATTGAACTTGTCCAGCTGCTGCGTGTGGCCAGATTTGAGACTATCGAGGCTCTCTGGTCTCAGTTCAGAGCCCAGCCAGCTTACAGGTAGCGACAACTAAATGAAACACAGTTAAATTGATAATGCAAATTTCTGGAAAAGGTACTACAAGGATCGTTTTTTCCATTTTCAGACACTGGATCCTGAGTGCTGTTCCTGCCATTGGAACTCATGCTGCTTTGAAGTTCATCAAGGAGAAGTTTATTGCACATGACATCAATGTTGTTGAGGCCAGTCAAGCTCTGCTGGCATCGGTGCACATGGTGACAGCTGACATGGAGGCCATCAAGCTCATTGAGGTACTGTAGGTCAATCCTTATTTATTATACAACAGGTAGTTCCGACTAAGAAATCTGATTGGTTGAATACCTTCTTGTGTAATATTTTGCTTAAATGAGAGCTTACAATTCACTTTCATTTTATCATCAATTAAGATGTTCTAAGTGTGTTTTCTTTTCACCTCTCTTCAGGGCCTGGCTTTTCACCCAGAGGTTATGTCAGTCCTAGTTCTGCGTGAAATCGCCATGCTGGGATATGGTACCATGGTTGCCAAATTCTGTGCTGAGAACCCTGCATGCCCAGCTGACCTTGTTAAGGTTAGCTTATGTTGCTGTTTCATGACCATAACAACTAGAACTTCGGTTAATGAACTTAAAATGTTAATAGTTCTCCTGTGCCTTCCATAGCCAATCCATGACATTGCCGCCAAGGCTGCTGCCAGCCGTGACATTTGGGGACTATCAGTCGCCCTTAAAGTTCTGGGTAATGCCGGCCATCCCGCCAGTCTTAAACCAATCATGAAGGTTCTCCCTGGATTTGGGGCTGCCGCCTCTCTGCCCATGACAGTCCACATTGATGCAATGATGGCTCTGAGGAATATTGCAAAGAAGGAGCCCAAGATGGTAAGCACAAAGCTTCTCAGTCTAACTCCTTGCCAACAGTTCACAAACGTTTCTTCATTACATTTTGTTCATGTCTTTGTGATTTAGGTCCGGGAAGTGGCTATTCAGCTGTTCATGAATAAGGCTCTCCATCCAGAGGTCCGCATGGTTGCTGCAATTGTCATGTTTGAGACTAGGCTCCCCATGGGCTTGGTGACCACTGTTGCTGATGCTATTCTGAAGGAATCAAACCTTCAGATTGCTAGTATGGTATACTCTTACATGAAGGCCATGACCAGGACTACAGCGCCTGACCATCTTCAAGTGTAAGAGAAATACAGTAATAGTAATTACTTTCTTCCTTTGTTGTTTAAAAAGGATGGTATCTGATAAATGTTTATCCCCCAATTCTAGTGCTGCTGCCTGTAATGTTGCTGTGAAGATCCTCAGCCCCAAGTTTGAGAGACTGAGTTACCATTACAGCAGAGTCTACCACTATGATAACTATTACAGTACGAGCATTAAACAGTTATCATTTATCGATAGTTATCACACCCAGACATGGCTCTGATTATTTTGTTGTTGTTCTCAGATCCATGGATGGTCGGTGCTGCCGCCTCTGCTTTCTACATCAATGACGCAGCAACAATTTTGCCGAGAGCTGTTATGGCCAAAGCCCGCACTTATATGGCTGGAGCGTATGCTGATGTTCTTGAGGTAAATGGAATGCAGGTTTATGCATAGCTTGGGTGCATAAACTTCATGTGCCACCTTGTTTGACTTTACCATAATGGTATAGTGTACTGTAACTTTCTGCTCATTTCTGACAAGGACTCTTCATCGTTTTAGATAGACTCCCACTCTATATTTTGCGTTCTTGCTACTTAAACCCTATATTACTTAAACCCTATACTTAAATGACTAATGTCCCCCAGTGCTCTATTCTAGGCCCCCTCTTGATTTCACTGCACTTTAAATATCAGTACCAAGAATAGCCGAGATATAAGCTCACAATGCATAGCGTTGTGAAGTGTTGCACTGTGGGAGATGCATTGTGGACTGAAATATGTCACACTGGTTGCATGATTGATTTGTCTTTCTCTTCATTTTGTCTTTTATTAGGTGGGAGTAAGAACCGAAGGAATTCAGGAGGCTATTCTGAAAATGCCTGTTCCTGCGAATGCTGACAGAATTACCAAGATGAGGAACGTTATCCGGGCTGTGAGTATGAAGGACCTTCCAAGTATTCAATACTGCCGTTAAACAACTGTATGTGATCACAGAACAATTTCAAAGGACTCACTCAGGTTTTACTGTCATCATCCCTCAGCTTTCTGCATGGAGAGCTAATCCTTCAAAGCAGCCACTGGCCTCTGTGTATGTCAAATTCTTCGGACAGGAAATTGCTTTTGCCAGCGTGGAAAAAGCCATCATTGATCAGGTTATTGAGGTACTGAATGTTGTACAGTTACATTAAATTGTTTATGTTCAATAACCATTCAACTCTGAATTGAAGGCTGTATGCCATCATGTACACAATGTGTGTTTTTCTACAGCTTGCCACTGGTCCTAGGATTAGGGCTGAGGGAAGGAAGGCATTTGATGCTCTGCTGGCTGGTATTGCATTCCATTACACTAAACCCATCCTGGCTGCTGAGGTTCGTCGTATCTTCCCCACTACTGTTGGTCTGCCTATGGAGCTGAGTTTCTATACCGCTGCTGTGGCTAATGCTGCTGTTGAGGGTAAGTTCAGATCTCCCTTTGATGTAAGCTAAAGGATCTTTTAAACTGTGAAATTGAATACAATATTTTAACTCCACAGTCCAGGCAACTGTGACACCACCTCTCCCAGCGGACTTCCATCCTTCCATTCTTCTTAAGTCTGACATTGAGTTGAGGGCTACGATAACTCCAAGGTGAAACCAATAGCAGCTCATTCTTTAAATAAATAAATAAATAAAAAAAATCAAATGAAAAAAGTGAAAAAAAAATCTGGCATTCGCTTTAAGTTCACATTTCTTTGCCTTTCAGTGTTTCCATGTACACATATGCAGTTATGGGAGTGAATACTGCTTTAATCCAGGCTGCTGTGGTATCAAGAGCCAGAGTCCACACCATTATCCCTGCAAAGATCAACGCAAGAGTTGACATGATTGGAGAAAACTTCAAGTTCCAGGTTATACCTGAACGGGGCGTGGGTAGGATTGCATCAGCAGTGTATGTATTATCATTTTCACCAAATAAATTGTATGATTCACCATTTCACATACCGGTATATTTAAATTCATACATGATTTCGCCTTTTATTGCAGTGTTGAAACTCTTGCTATTGCAAGAAATGTCGAAGAAATTGCAGCTGCAAGAATCACACCATTGGTCCCAGCTGAAATTGTAAGACAACTTTCCAGGGAGTCTTTCACTTCTACTATCACATCTAGGGTTGCATCCTCTACGTTCGGTGGTTTGGTGAGTTTTATTCCTGACCCCATTCTCCACATAAAGTTCTATAAGTAATACTGTATATTGTTTTGGTTATGTGATTATGAATTGTATTTGTCTGTTTTTCTAGTCAAGGTCATCTGAAATCATTCCCGTTGATCTGCCAGCCAATATTGTCCAGAAGGTGAAAACCCTGAAGGCCACCTTTGAGAAGAAAATGTGTGCTATATCTGAAATCTTTGAATTCAAGGTCTGTGCTGACATTGAGTCTCACAGTGCTGCCTCCATCAGAAACACTGCACTCTATGCTTTGATTGGAAAACATGCAGTCTTTGTTGAGGTTGCTGAAGGCAAGTAAAGTAGATGACATCATCTTATTGAGTAACAGTGGTAATCATTCACTGCCAGAGTAAATACTTAAATAATCCAGCTCCTGACAGCAAAATTCGTCCAGGGGAGTTTTTTCCGCAAAAAATATCTAAAAAATTACTTTTTATATAAAAGTTGATAAAAGTTGATCGGCAGGGAACCCCCTAGTTAAATTGTTGATCAGGCAGTTGACCGGCAGGGACTGTGTTAAGAATAATAAGTAATTTATTGTGTTTTCTTCTGTTTAGATGCAGAGGGTGCACCACTCATTGAGATGCTTGAGGTTGAGGTTCAGATTGGAGCAAAGGCAGCTGAGAAGATCATCAAAGTGATCAACCTGAGCGAGGAGGAGGAAATCCAAGAGGACAAGAATGTCCTCCTGAAGCTCAAGAAGATCTTGGTTCCTGGTCTGAAGAACGGCACCAGATCATCCTCCAGCTCCAGCAGCTCAAGGGCCAGTTCATCCTCTTCCTCATCCTCAAGCTCTTCCCGTGCCAAGAGCAGCTCTCGTTCTAGCAGCAGCCGTTCAAGCTCTTCCAGATCCAGCTCCCGCGTCTCAAGGGTGAGGCTTAGAGTAATCTTGACGATCTTCTTTTCTCTTGTGCAAATCTTGGTCAGTGGGTTGATCTGTAGTTTTTGCTGTTACAGCAGGAGGTCTATGACATGAAGTTTGCCAAGAAGCACATTCACCAGGTAATCATCTATCAGCTGTCTAAAGAATGTTTCATCAATAAGCTATCATGTTCTGTTTTGACAGGCATGTGCTTTTTTGTTTGCAGCATGCTGTTTCCGCTGCCAGGGCTTCCACCATGAGCAGCGCCTCCAGCTTTGAGGCCATCTATAAAAAGGTGGGGCGTTTTCAATCAAAGCATTCAAAGAATACAAATTTGATGAGAATCAAAGGTGTTTAAGACCTTTTTAACAACTTCGATTAACATCACATCATCATTTCTATCTTCAGGCCAAAGACCTTTCCAAACTTGTCACTCCTGCCGTGACTGTTGTCATCCGTACGGTGAGATCTAACCATAAGGTTCAAGGATACCAGATTGCAGCTTACTACGACAGAATTACTTCCAGACTGCAGATTGTCTTTGCTGACCTTGCTGTAAAGTCCCACTGGAGAATCTGTGCTGATGGCATGATGCTAAGCTACCACAAAAGCATGGTGAATCTTGCATCTCAGACTCCATTATAATTTTACATAGACTTAGTTGTCATGGGCTTAATTGTTTCCCATTTTGTTCTCTCAGGCTAAGATTGCCTGGGGTAAGGATTGCAAGCAATATGGGACTCAGATTGAAGTTGAAACTGGTCTTGTTGGCCCAAACCCAGCTTTCCGTGTGAAGATGACATGGGAAAAGCTTCCATCGAGATGGCAACACTATGTGAAGAAGTAAAGTAGCCAAATCACAATATCACGTTCAAACATTGTTTCAAAGTATTCTTTATTTAAAATAATAAATAAGGGTAATAATAATAATAAAATAATACATGTATTACATTTCTATCAAACATCTATAGTAAGTCTTTTTCACTTCATAGGATCGCTGAGTACATTCCAAACTTTGTCGTACCAGCTGGTGTAAGCGTGGCAAAGTTCAAGAATGCTCCCAAACAGATCATACTGACTGTGGCTGTTGCCTCAGAGAGTACCCTGAATGTTGTGCTGAAGACACCAAAGGCAGGCTTGCATTCCTATAATCTATTTATTTATAGTTTTGTTTCAAAGAGTGCTACAGAGAAACTACATTTTTAAAATGTTAGCTCTTTCAATTTATTATTTTATTATGGCTGACAGTTCTTCCAATTTACAATATTATAGAGGATCATGTACAAACTTGGAGTTGGTCTGCCCGTTTATCTGCCCATTGGACACACAGCCGTTGAGTTGGAAGCTCAGGACAGCCTGTTTGACAAGATCTCCTATGCAATTACCAAGGCTCACGCAGGTAAGCATACAGGTCTTTTGCACCAAGTGCTTTTATTGTTTATTAGATCCATGGTAAAAACTAAAATGTTCTTTGTTTCTTATTATTCTAGCTGAGTGCTCCATGGTTGGTGACAAAGTGACCACATTCAACAACAGGAGCTACAGCAATGCGATGCCCGCCTCTTGCTACCAGGTTCTGGCTCAGGATTGCACAGATGAACTCAAGTTCATAGTTCTACTGAAGAAAGATCACACACTTCAACAAAATATAATCAATGTAAAAATTGCTGACATGTAAGTATAACAAATGCTTAAGCTTTCTAAAGAAGGAAATCAACTACTTTGTCTGAGTAATTGGCAAGCAAGATGGCAAATGTCATTCTCCATCCAAAACTAAAATGTGTTTCGCTTTTGGAGATTTCACAGTTTATTAATTTCATTTAGTTTATTCATCAAATCTATTTCATTTCAACAGCGATGTTGACCTAGTCCCCAAGATCAATGATGTTGAGGTGAAGGTGAATGGAATAGAAATTCCCATCAGCAACCTTCCATACCAGCATCCCACAGGTCTTCTATATAAACAAATAATAATCCATCTGTCAATCTGAAATTATTACCATTATTAGAAGACAAATATCCTACTTCACATAATTTGTTTTTGTAACAATTACAGCCAAAATCCAGATCAAACAGAGAGGTGAGGGTGTCATTGTCCATGCACCAAGCCTGGGTCTTCAGGAGGTCTACCTTGATAGGAACACATTTAAGGTGACACAATTCATAATGGAATTATTGGGACTCTATTTCACTAATTTATAAATAAGGATTCTTAACAAAGTGATCCTTAAAAAACACACTCTAGGTCCATAAACCACAAAGGCTTTCTTTGTTCTCAGGTTAAAGTGGTGGACTGGATGAGGGGAAAGACCTGTGGAATCTGTGGTAAGGCTGATGGGGAAGTCAGAGAAGAGTACAGCAGCCCCAACGGACGCTTGACCAAGAGTTCAGTCAGCTTCGCCCATTCCTGGGTGCTTCCTTCTGAGAGCTGCCGTGACACTACTGGTAAAACCTACACCTTGTCTTTGCATGTACATTGGCAAGACAGCATCAAAAGTTGCTATTCACCAATCAATTTAATCATTCTGTATTGTGAATGTATTCCCACTTCAAACGTGTGAAACAGTGAATTACTTGAAACAAATAATCTCTCCTTTAAGTAATGCGTACAAGCAACAAAGTAAACAATGTGCACTCAACCTATAGCTCATTCAGTGTGATTAGAGTGCAATAATTGCTTCCGATGATATGACCTACAAATGATGCAAATACATAATTCATATATAATCACCTTACCTTTCCAGAATGTTTCATGAAGCATGAATCTGTCAAACTGGAGAAGCAGCTCATGGTTCATGGGGAGATGTCCAAATGCTACTCTGTTGAACCTGTGCTGCGCTGTCTGCCTGGTTGTGCTCCAGTGAGGCTCACTCCTGTCACTGTTGGCTTCCACTGCGTATCTGCTGGTGAGTCTACAAAACAAACAAACACTTTCACCTTACATTATGTATTCTAGGAAAAGAAAAGAAACACATGGGTCTTAAACACTTTGCTGTCTTCCTCGTTGCAGATTCTAGCTTGAATGTTTCTGACGGTCTCCCCAACATCTATCAGAAGAGTGTGGACGTGAGGGAGACCACACAGGCCCATGTGGCCTGCCACTGTACTCCTCAGTGTGCTTAATCTGATAACCTTCTGTCACATTCTTATGTAGAATTGTATTTGTCATTCCACCAATATTACTTAAACCATTTGTTATTTTAAATAAAGATCACGAAGCATTGCAACATATGTTGTGTGAGTGTTATTACAAGTGTGGTATTGAACGGCAATTATACATTACATATCATGTAATGCAGATGCAATTGGGGAGATATGTGGTCGGTCATTGTGTGGTCAGTCTTACAAGTATTACAATTCACCTGTTAGCCCTCAGGTTGGTCCCTGACTGACCAACCAGCAGACTATCTGCCTTGTCCCGCCCTGGTTCTACCTTTTTGAGCGGTGGTCACAACGCTCCTATACGTGGCCGTGTGTGTGGGTATGTCTGTCTGTCTGTCTGTCTGTCTGTCTGTATCTGTGTCTGTATGTAGCCAGTACCTTTTGTGACCACACATGTTAAGGGAGGGGCGCTGTTGTTCAGGCCAGGCCAGACACACACACACACACACACACACACAATATATATATAGTGTGTATATACAGTATATATATTTATTTGTTTTGCTGTTGCGCAGCCTCCACGACCACCGCTCAGTTCACACGGGTGTGATTTTTTATGTTGAATTTGCTAAAACATAATTTTTGGAGAAATACAAATATTTCAAAAACATGCTGAGTCACTATACTGCCACAGCTCCATTTTACTGAAACCAAATTTGAAATTAGAATTGAACACACAGAATAACAATACGAAGCAACTGAATTAAAATGGTGGTGGAGTGTCCCACTGAGTGTCCCACCAAGACACAGCAACCAATGGGTGTGAAGAGGGGCGGGACAACGGGCAGGACTTGACAACGTGTGAATTTAGGCACTAAGCAGACCCTTTTTGCCAGAGCACTGATAGGTAATGTCAAACTAGTACAGAAAGTTTACAACATAGAAGTTGGAATAAACTGTCCAGACTGTCCCTAACCTAGAGTATTATTCTTTCATCAAACATGTTTTATCATATCATATACATATGTTCATTAAAAAGTTCCAATAAAAAAGCTCACCTCTTTATTCCTTAATAATCTTATTAACATAATTTCAAGATACAGCCTTAAGTTGCTTGTTTTAATAACGAATAGGAAATATACAGTCGGTATGTGAACACCCAAGGTAATTATTTTTAGGCTGAATTCTGATGGTGATAACTTCTAAAACTACTATGAAATAGAGCTCACTCAACAGCTAAATTATGTCCACAACTAGAAAGATTGCTGCTCAGAGCACAGGACTCCATACCAGGTCAGTGGGCCAGCAATGTTCAGAATTTGCCAATCAGGATGGAATATGAAAAATCTGACAGATACGTCTTGATCATATGAAGATAATGTGTACTGATTTGCGTAATGTTAAATCTGTAGGACTAATGCAGGGGTGGGCAACTTTGATGATAGAGAGGGCCACTATGTTTCAGCACTCACTCGGGCCACATCCTTTGGCATATTGTTACTGTCGAGCAAAAACCTATTATCTCAAGTATGAGTAGCCGAAATAGCAGATATACAAGCTCAAAACGCGTCGCAGCGTGCTACTTTTTAATTGGAATCCTGAATTGTAACATTTTGATTTAATTTCCAATGCATTTAGTTATACTTATGTTAACTTTATGAACTTAAATACAAATACATTGGACATAAAAAAGACTAACATTTTAATACTACTAGTCATTCAACTACTAATATACTGTAGACTGAAGTAATTAAAGCGGGTCATGTTTGCTTGTTTGGAATTGTAACAGCAGGGAGTCGCCTGGAGGCATCACAGCAGGATATTTACAAAGTTACAGAGAAGTATGAACAGTAAAAAGCAAGGAACATCAAAGAAAGGGAACGAAGAATATATACATAAAGTGTAAAAAACAGTCAATGCTCATAAGTGAAACAGCCATATAAAAGCAACACAACTATCAATAGAGTACCAAACAAAAGTGTCCTTGACAGTCAATGCTAGTCAGTGCTACAAGTGTCTCACCAAAACGTCAAGCAAAATACTCAATACTACTAACACAACCTAAAACAGTGAAAAGGGCTCCATTTCTTCCTCAGCCTAGTGGGAATGTGCATGCAAAGTTTCATGGCAATCAGTATATTGATTGATTGATTTTTGATTGATTTATTTATTGACAAAATATATGCACAGAACAAAGCAGTGTACAAATAAAACATCAAAAGGATAGACACAAGAAAGCTAAAAGCTTATTTCCATCATGGTCCTCTTGTGTGTGTGTGTGTGTGTGTGTGTGTGTGTGTGTGTGTGTGTGTGTGTGTGTGTGTGTGTGTTTGTGTGTGTGTGCGTGTGCGTGCGCGTGTGTTTGCGTGTATGCGTGCGTGTGTGCACGTTTGTACGTGTTGGGGGGGGGGGCTTCAAGTAGAGTTGGCAATGAGCCAGCTCTTTAGGGATGACTTAAAGCTAGCCATGGAGGTAGTAGACTTAATTATTTTTGGGTAGATCATTCCATGCAACTGTTTACAGGAATGTATACAGGAATGAACTTTGACCCATGCAACTGTTGAATGGATAAAGCACAAAGTTGTGTACTGTGTACTGTGCTGACCTTGCGAAAATATTCATGTAAGTATTTAGGTGCAGCATTATTTATAATCCTATGCACCATGCACATTTTTATTTGGGTGACTCTTTGCTCAACTTTGAGCCATTTAAGGCTGTTAAAATGGGCCGGTAAAAGATGTGTTCTGGGATGTAAATTGAGGATCAATTTAACTCATTTGTTTTGTGAGGTCTGAAGCTTTTTCTTAAGGATCATTGGGATGTTAGAGTACCAGGATGTGCATGCATAGTCAAAGTGACATTGCACCAATGCCCCTGCCAATATTATTAACGCGTTTCTGTCTATGAAGGGTGATATTCGGGCAAGAAATGTTATCCTCTGATTTACTTTCAGGATAACTTTCAGTGCCATGCTCTCTCCAGATAGACTGTTGTTCAGGATACATCCTAAATAAGTAACTTCATCCTTATCTGTGATTATGGTGTTACCGACAGCTATCTTGAGCCCTGGAGATTTATTTAAATTAGGTCTGGACCCAAAAAGGATTGCCTCTGTTTTGCCTAAGTGCAGTGACAGTCTGTTGTCTTCTAACCAAGTACTGACTTTGGTTAGTTCGGAGCTTAGTTTCCTTTCTACCATTAATTTATCTTTATGTGAGACTAAGAGGGCTGAATCATCCGCGAAAAGGAACAGATTACAATCGCAGGCAGACTTCATGTCATTTATATACAACAGGAAGAAGAGAGGACCTAGAATGCTGCCTTGCGGGATCCCGCATGTTAATAGTTGTGGTGAGGACACTGTGCCATTTACTCTAACCACTTGTTCTCTATTTTCCAGGTAAGACCTTACCCATTTGATAGCTGTGGTATGTTCATGATTTGAGACATTTTATTCAAAACAAGCCACTCCTGCAAACTTAATCCTGCAATCCTAACCAATCAGGAAGGAATATAAATAATCAGACAGATCTGTGTTGATCACATGACTATATAGATACTGTGTACCGATTTTCTTTATTTTTGGACAAAAGTCTGCCTCCTGGTGGTGCTATAATAGGCCGATCTGACAGATTTGGGGCAGAGGTTCTGCTCTGGCATCCAGGGAGTGTGTGTGCACAGTTTCATGTTGATTGAACCAACGGTGCTGGAGATTAGGTGCTCACAAACAGACAAACGGACCGACAGATGGACTGACGGACTAGGTGCAAAACATAGTCTCTGCCACACCTTCGGCTTGGCGGAGACAATTAAGTTTCATAGAGCATAATACTGTTAACGAAGACCGGCTCAATTGTAGGGTAGACGACAATCAAGGTTTTGAGATCATTTATTAATTTCCAAGTGACCACACTTTTTGAAAAAAAAAGAGCTTCCGTTTGTGATGCTTCCATGTGATGCTTCAGTGCGTCTGAAGCATGGAAGTTCAACATAAAAAATAATCAACAGAGGGGTGCCCATGTGGCTCACAGAGTAAGAGTGCATACCTTATAAATAAGGCTATAGTCCTCTATCTACCAGTAATTAAGACTCCCTAATCGGGAGATAAGCGACCATCACGACGCATACACAAACTTTAGAAGGCAATGGTAGCCAATCAGGAGGTAATATGGGAAATGGGACAGATCCATGTTGACTTTAGAGATACTGTGTACCGCTTTGTGTGATTTTACGCCAAAATCTGTAGGAGCAGTCCAAAATGAGTTGTGTCTGAGTGTGAGTGGCTAACTATTAGGTGGAACCTGATTTGCTCCTGTGTGGTTATATTAGGTTAGATATTTGTATTTTTGATTTCCTTTGTGTTAGGTAAGAATAGGAGTTTTGATTTTATTTAGGATTGTATGGTCCCACCCTGACTCCCTGCAGTAATGACCTTTGACCCCTCGGCTGGGTATTAACAGTTGAAAATATCAATAACTTCATCTGTGTTAATTAATTATCAACAAATATTGGTTTGGGTCACAACAGGTTTGTCTACCCCATGGCGTGTGGCATTGGGGGTATAGAGCATCGCAGTGAGGTGTCGGAAGCAAACTGGCCATTCATTTTTACCATAGGGTTTTTCATTATCAGCCACAAAGTCGTAGCAATTCAATGTACACTTACCACTAGGCTGGTGGTTGTAAAATGGTTCCATATGCTCCTGTAGAACCCCCGAGTATGTATGCAATCACTCTAGTTTTAGTAAAAACACGTTTTAATCAAGATCGCACAGAGAAGAACTGCATTACCCATACTGCTAAAACTATACATCCGGTGAAATCGACGTCTGTCATTGGTGGAGATTCTTCTTCTTTTGTATATCTTGCGGTTGCCGCAAAAATAGCTACTGCCCCCTGTCTGCCCGGCAGATTATTGCACTTCAGCAGAACTCCGTGGGCGAGTGTCTTTCTTTTACAAATATGATGCACTGTGTTAAAGATGACGATAAGAGTGTCCACAGAGATGACAATCACTGTATGTCAGGCCATATGCTGGCCTGGATAACTAAACTGAGCGTGATTTAAGGGATATATTTGAGGAAACAAGTGTCATTCGCAATGCACTCTGGTAGTGTAGTTTCCGCAATTTTGAAAATAATGATGTACACAGTCTTGTACCCTGCCCTTTTTTCAGCTTTCTAATTGAATATTGTCATGATTCCTCACCAGCCGAGGTGACTTTGTCCAAGGCTTAAAAACGTTTAAATGAATACTTTATGAAATGTCTATGGAAGAAATGAATGGGGAAAACGCTTCCGACACCAGAGTGAAGACGGGGTGGGGCTTCAACTGCCATAGTCATTAAGATCACAGGGGGGCTGCAAGGCCTCATTTGTTTTGTGGTGGTCAAAGATACAATTAGCACACAATCATGAATCCCTTTACAGACCATTTCTAAATCTACTTACTTAAATACTATATATGACTATTACCTACTTAGTGAAGGCATCTTTGCCTTTATCTATCTCGTCTCACTCAAAAATACTACAGCTTGTAAAAAAAATTGTTCTGATTCATCATGTCTGCCTTCAACGTTCTCGATGTGATATCAATGTATAACATACAGTATCTGCCATCTTGTAACTGTAACCTAGCCAACTCCTTCATGCACATGTAGCATCATTGTGAGGTTGAGTAATACTGTTGATGAATTTAAACAATTAAACGTGTCAGGAAAATGTGTGTGTGTGTGCGTGTGTGTGTGTGTGTGTGTGTGTGTGTGTGTGTGTGTGTGTGTGTGCGTGCGTGCGTGCGTGCGTGCGTGCGTGCGTGTGTGCGTGTGTGTGTGGGAGCCTGGGAGGGGGCTGTGGGACTGCAGTGCACACAGCTTTTCTCAAAACTGTCGGTTAGGGACAGTCTGGACAGAAAATTAAGTTTTGCTGAATAACTTGTTGCTTTGTTTAAGTCAGTGTAATACGTTCAAATGTCAGCTTTGTATTTGCATGATTCAGATGGAATTAAAATCAAAAGCTGTTCAATAGGGATGTTTAAACATTGGCATCATATCGAGAAAACAAACATGCTGAAATGACATGTCAGCAATGGTCATCTTGACCATATAAATAAGGAGATAATGTAAGCAAATACGTAATAGTCACTGTGCCCATGTTAATTGAACTTTGAAACGTTTATTATAGGAGACATGCCACATTCTTTAATGGCTTATTAAAGATACTATACTGCAAAGCAAACAAGCAAATCACTATATTTCTTATGGGTATGGAGGCTCAAACAATCCAAAATGCACTCCCAGGAATAGAATCACTGGTGTATGTACTTTCTTCACATTAATTACAGATGTGTGCCTCATGACCATTTGGCTCAGAGGTAAAACAAAGATTATTCTTAATGGCAGTTGTAGGAAACTGAACAAATATTGGCTACAGAGGTACAGACTGAGTGGGCGTTCCCCTTTCTTTGGCTTTCTGGCTTGCCAGATTGGTGTGAGTGACTCAACAGCGCCACGCAGTCCAGGCTACAAAGTAACATGGATATATAGTAACATAGACATTAGACATGCAGTCCAGGCTACAAAGTAACATGGATATATAGTAACATAGATATATAGTAACATAGATATATAGTAACATGGATATATAGTAACATAGACATTAGACACACATGGACAAAGTCACTTAGAGGAGCGGCTGACCACCGCTTCATTTTGTATTAAATCAAGTTAATCAGTCTTTGGTAACCATGTCCACTGAGCACGCCGTCTAAAAGTGGTCTAATAGTGGTATAGATTTGAAAGTTTTTTAGTTGTCTAAACTTAGACTAGACGACTAATAGACTTCTAATAGTCGTCTAAATATAGACCGTCTACATTTAGACGATTATTAGAAGTCTATTAGTCGTCTAGTCTAAGTTTAGACAACTAAAAAACTTTCAAATCTATACCACTATTAGACCACAATTAGACGGCGTGCTTAGTGGGTGGTTATCGATTGCCTGTTTATTTGTGATGTCACGTGAATAGACACTATAATTAATGGATTTGTTTGTATGGTTATTGGGTCCAGTTCTTGCCCTACTGAAGACGTTAACAGGTCGAAACCTGTTGGCTGTTTCTTTTCTTTTTTTTTCCGTCTTTTTTTTGTGAGTTGGATTCTCTTGAAATATATCCTCATCATAAGAACTGCGGCATAGAGAGACATGACAAACAATATGAAACCCATGCTTAATGCTGACCACCTGGGAATTGGGAAATGTCAGTAGAATACAAGTCAGGTGGCCCTAACCTGAACCTAAACTGATTTACACCCTCTTTGTACCAATAACAGTTTCATGCATGGTCATTCTGCTAACAGGGACATTGCCCTCCAGGATTAGTTTCTGATAAAGGAGCTGCTTGGGACTGCTGGGGGGGCTTCCACAGCACCTGCAGCCATGAGAGTGGTTGTGCTACTCATGACTCTGGCCCTTGTGGGTGAGTATAGATTTTCCATGTTCATTCAGATTCATTATGCCATTACTTGCTGCTACAGGTGCTACAGGCGGTTAATGTTTGTATCTTCCTTTTCCTTAGAAACCGGTTTCTTATGAAAGTCAAACGTGATGCTGTTTTTTTTATATATATATATATATAATTTAGCTTCATGTTTAATGGCTTAATGTTTAATTATTATGACATTCAAAAATAGAGTCATATTACCCACAATTAATGGTCCATTTGCCACTTGACGCAACACAATTTCTATTGAGTTTTAATTCCATTGCCAATGGAATTAAAAGATTAGAAGATACATGCTTTACATGGAGGAGTTACTTAGGAATATACTTAGGCCAGGGGTCCTCAGAGTTACTATAGGGGTACCTCCAAATCTTTGTGTGGTAGTAACCACTTGAACCCTAGTGTCCTTATTCTGAGAACTTTATCCAAAAATAGCAGATCTACAAGCTCACAACGCCTCGTGCTGAGAGTCGTTGTGAGCTTGTAGATCAGCTATTTTTGACACAGAGCTTTGGTATAGAGGGGGGAAAAGAGACAACTAATTACAGAGTGAAAGGTCAAGTTTATTAAGTATTGACAGTTCAAGTGGTTAAATATCTGAAAACACAAATTGACATGAATCCAAAATACACTGATGATTGTGCTGTCAAACGATGAAACTATATGGAATCTATTAAAAGGTTTGGGGGTCCCTGCTTCGTCTCTCTCTCAACTAAGGGGTCATTGGCCTGAAAATGTTGAAGACCCCTGACTTAGGCAAAGGCATGGAATTCTGGCGTTAGTTCATACTAATCTTGTGTTATTTCTTTTCAGCTGGTCAACACCGTAACTTTGGTACGTACATTGTAAAACCATCACAAATAATAACATTATAATAATAATGTTTTCATTCATAATGTATGTGAATATGTGTTGGGTTCTCCACCCCAGGAGTAAGTAAGAAATTAATGAATTAAGCATGTAATTAAGTAAGTGTAAGTAAGTAAGTAATAATAATAAATGGTAACAACATTTGTCTAATAGCCAAGTGAAACTGGCTATTAGAAAGGGATATTTCACTTTCAAGCACGTGTGGGGTCATTTTAACATAAGCACCCCAGCCATCGCTACTGTACTGTCTGTATATAAATGCACCATTTCCCATTTTATTTACCATTTGTATGGGAAGGGGGTGTGTCAGATAAAATGAATATCAAATATCTATATACTGAATCAAGCAACTTAAAAACTGTCTGGAGTGAAACACAAAAGCCAGAGCAGACTTTAAAATGAGCCCCAACGTTTGAAAGTGAAATATCCCTTTAATGCTTATCCTCTGTCAACAGTCACTAAAATGTTGTTGTCGCAAATGATATATCATCTTTCATAAATGAATGTTTAATACGATAACTGATTATTATTGTATTACTCTTCTAACAGAGGGAAATTGTATTCACAGCTCCTTCATTTGCTCCAACTAACACATATGTGTACAAGTATGAGGCAGTGCTCATGGGCGGTCTGCCTGATCAGGGTCTGGCGACAGCTGGAGTAAAAGTCAGCAGCAAGGTTCTCATCAGTGCTGTTGCCCACAATACCTTTTTGCTTAAGGTAAAAGGTAATCATTTTCAAAGGTCACTAAACATCAACAAACGCTCAGTCCTGTACATTAAACAATGTTATTTATTTTTTACCCTATAGCTTGTGGAACCTGAACTTTATGAGTACAGTGGTGTCCTGCCCAAAGATCCATTTATACCTGCCACTAAGCTCACTGCCGCCCTGTCCGCTGAGCTCATGATTCCTATCAAGTTTGAGTATGCCAGTGGTGTTGTGGGCAACGTGTACGCCCCTGAGAGAATCTCAGGAATGGTGCTGAACATCTACAGAGGCATCCTCAACGTCCTTCAGCTCAACGTCAAGAAGACTCAGAATGTCTATGAGCTGCACGAGGTTTGTCCAAAAGAGCTTTGGACAGCTACATACAAAAACAAGTCCATATCAGAAAGTCGGAGCTCTCCAGTAACCTTTCCCACATGTCTCTCAGTCTGGAGCTCAGGGTGTATGCAAGACCCTTTACGCCATTACTGATGACTTAAAGGCTGAGCGCCTCCTTCTGACCAAGACCAAGGACCTTCAGCACTGCCAAGAGAAGATCGTTAAGGACAGAGGTTTAGTCTACACCAAGAAATGTGTTGAGTGTCAGCAGGTGAAGGCCAATACCTTTTCAGTCACAGGATGTATTACTGTGTATACCTTACTTGCCAAATAATAAAACATGTGTCTCTATACACAGGGAACAAAGAACCTGAGGGGAGCTGCAGCATACAACTACATCTTGAAGCCTGCTGCCACTGGCACACTGATATTGGAGGCAAGTGTCAGTGAACTGATTCAGTTCTCCCCATTTGTTGAGAGGAGCGGTGCCGCTCAGATGGAGACCACGTAAGTTCAGAGACAAAGAATTCAAGACAATGCCAATGCTTTATATTTTGTAAAATCTCAGATTAATGTTTGATTCCATATCACTCCTTTAAGACAAAAGTTCATCTTCCTTGAGATTCAGAAGACACCAATTGTGCCAATCGCAGCTGAGTATGTTCACCGTGGATCACTTAAGTATGAGTTTGGTGATGAACTCCTTCAATCCCCTCTTCAGCTCATTAAGGTCAACAACATACAGGCTCAGGTATCGTTTCATATTACTTATTAAGATTAATAAAATAATGAATGGGAACACGTTATTCTGGTTACACAAATGCACAACACAGGCAGTGCAGAATCAACATAACATAATTTCAGTCAATGTGACAAAACTTCTACTGAAGCCAGGATCCAGCCAGTCCTACTGAGTAAACTCATAGCACAGCAGTTGTCCAATTGTCTTCAAACTTGCCACAAAAAACACTATGGCTCTGGCAGGACAACTATTTTTGTGACTCCACTTCTAATAATCAATAAATGTTTGGAATTTTCTCCCACATTTAGCCCTGCAGTCAGTAAACACACAAACTTGTTTTAATTTAGGGTCAGAAAAAAACCCTGCCCATTTAACATTGACCTGGCCACATTGTTTAGCTGCCCACTGGACCTGTCCTGTATCGGTCTAGGCTGGTGTACAGGGGGCTTTCACATTGGAAGTTGTCAAACCCCCGAAGGGTGCTTTTTACTAGTCCTATTAAAGGGGAAGACCACCCATTTTCAATATTTAACTATGTCATTAATATAACTTAGAGGAGTTGTGTGGAAATAAAAAAAAGTTCCCCCTCTTCTGTGTTGCCTAGATAGTCCAGTAATTTTAGGCCAAAATTAGGCTAAACCTAAAACAAATTGCAATAGTAGCAAACTCAACTGATTCTGTATCCTCATTATGTCCTTAGTGAGGGAAAAAAAGTCCCAAGGAATCCCATCGGGGCAAAGTTTTGAAAACGACCTACCTACCTTCACTTACTATACACTACACTATAAAGGAAAAATGACTCCCAAAAAAATCTGCTTTAAGTGGGATGTGAGGGGTCAAACTAGGGGTTTTTAAAGAAATGGCCCCTCAAAATGATGGTTTAGTGATGAGTCATCAATTTTCACAGTCTTTTGGGGTCCGTTTTTTGCCCAAGGAATGTTTTTCATGCAAAACAAATGCTTGCAATGGATTCAGAATAATTAAAAACCCCTAGTTTGACCCCTCACATCCCACTTAAAGCAGATTTTTTTGGGAGTCATTTTTCCTTTATAGTGTAGTGTATAGTAAGTGAAGGTAGGTAGGTCGTTTTCAAAACTTTGCCCCGATGGGATTCCTTGGGACTTTTTTTCCCTCACTAAGGACATAATGAGGATACAGAATCAGTTGAGTTTGCTACTATTGCAATTTGTTTTAGGTTTTTTCATATAATGACTGGACTAAGAACTGGAGGATTGATTTTGGGGTTTGTATTGTAAAGTACAATGTGTGATGTCATCAAGTTGTACTCTACAATACAAACCCCAAAATCAATCCTCCAGTTCTAGGTAACACAGAAGGGGGGGAACTTTTAATTCTGGTCAATCTTTAATGACAATGATTTGCTCTGTTTGTAGATTAAGGAGGTTCTGAATCATCTGGTTACCTCCAACGTAGAAAAGGTCCACGAGGACGCGACTCACAAATTTGTAGAACTCATTCAGCTCCTTCGCACAGCCCACTATGAAGACCTTGAGATGCTATGGAATCAGTTCAAGACCAGGCCTGCATTCAGGTTAGTTTCCCCCTGGAGACAGGATTTTTACTGGATCAGTTAGTGTTGTACATAGACCTCATTGAATGAATACAATACAGCCTTTTAATGCACCAACAGGATGTTTCAAACCCCAGAGGTTCTTATTCACAGGTCTGATGAAGAACCACGCCCTCGTAGGTGCATTAAAAACTATCATAGGGTAGACAATATTTTATTAATTCGGTTTTGACTACTCTATTGTCAAGCGCCTACCACAGATGAGGTATAAGGACGAGTTGTCACCCCTCATTCAACTTTATTTTCTCAGACGCTGGTTCCTGGATGCCATCCCTGCCATTGGAACATCAGCTGTTCTGAGATTCATCAAGGAGAAGTTCTTGGCTGATCACATTACAGTTGCTGAAGTAGCTCAGGCTTTGGTGGCATCTGTGCACATGGTCACATCTGATAGGGAGGCCATCAAGCTTTTTGCGGTTGGTGAAACTTGAAACAACACAGTACTTGTTATCCAGTTAACAAGAGTTAAAGAATTAAAAGAGAAAATAACATCATTTGTATTGGTCTAGGCCCTGGCAGTCAACGACAAAATTATGGCCAACCCCATTCTCCGTGAAATTGTCTTGCTTGGATATGGTACCATGATTGCAAAATATTGCGCAGAGAGGGTCGTCTGTCCCGCTGAGCTTGTAAAGGTAAAAGAAAAAGGAGTATATGTATAGGCTATAGTTTTTCTATAGTGGACAAAATAGTTGGTCCATGTCTGGATTACAATCGTTATAGTTCATTATCTTTCTGTAGCCCCTCCATGATCAATTGAGCGAGGCCCTTGCCAGTGGTGCAACTGAGGAGCTAATCCTGCTGCTGAAGGTTCTGGGTAATGCTGGTCACCCTGTAAGCATTAAGCCAATCACAAAGGTCCTCCCCATGTTTGGCAATGCTGCTGCAGGTCTGCCCGTGAGAGTCCATGCTGACGCCATCTTGGCCCTGAGGAATATTGCACTGAAGGAATCCAGGGTGGTATGTGAATTTTCAGTAACAGGGGATATAATATAATCCATGCAAACCTCTGCAAACTACTACAATATGTCTCCTCTTGTAAATTAGGTCCAGGAAGTGGCTATTCAACTGTTCATGGACAGGGCTCTCCACCCAGAGCTGCGTATGCTTGCTTCCATCGTGCTGTTTGAGACCAGGCCACCGATGGGTCTGGTGACTACACTTGCCAACATTCTGAAGACGGAGGAGAACCTGCAGGTGGCGAGCTTCACTTACTCGCACATGAAGTCTTTGACTAGGAGTACCGCAGCTAGCCACGCGTCAGTGTAAGTGCTATATTACAGGCCCAGTCAGCATCACGCCTTATGAAACAATAATAATCAATCCGTGTTGAACAAAACATTCTTTCATTGCAGTGCTGCAGCTTGCAACATTGCTGTCAAGATCATTGGCCCCAGACTGGACAGACTGAGTTACCGTTTCAGCAAAGCCATCCACATGGATGTGTACAGCAGTAAGAGCTAACATCTGAATTTAAGTAAAAAAAAAATGCTTTTCCTGTTTCGTCATGTAACCGTCTCATTACACCTGAAAGATACCCTGATGCTTGGTGCTGCCGCAAGTGCTTTCTACATCAATGACGCTGCCACCATCTTGCCCAGATCCATTGTGGCGAAGGCCAGTGGCTTTATGGCGGGTGCTGCCGCTGATATTCTGGAGGTAAAGATGAGTTGTCAGTTTTCCGCTCATGACATCTCATGAAGAAGTAATTCTACGACTCAATTCATACGTTATTTCATTTTTACTCAGGTTGGAGTAAGAACTGAGGGACTCCAGGAGGCTCTTCTGAAAAACCCTGCTATTTTGGAGGACACTGACAGGGTCACCAAGATGAGGCGTGTCCTTAGAGCTGTAGGCAACAAGAAACGTACAATGAAGAGTACAAATAGTTCATTTCAGTGAAAGAAGAAATGCACATAAGATAAAAGCACTGTACAGATGTTATCACTTTTTTTCCACAGCTTTCGCATTGGAGAGGTATGCCCAATAGCAAGCCCCTGGCATCCGTGTATATCAAATTCTTTGGACAAGAAATTGCTTTTGCGAACATCAACAAGGCTGTGATTGACCAGGCCATTGCGGTATGATTCCAGAACATAACCTTCCACCCTTGAAATGGCAAAATAATTTGAATTTGACCATCTTATGAAACATGATAATGAGGCAAAATTCTACCCTGCAGCTTGCCACTGGACCCACCGCTGAAGCTTATGGAAAGCATGCTATTAAGACTCTGCTGTCTGGTGCATCTTTCCATTATACTAAACCTATACTGTCGACTGAGATGCGTCGCATTATCCCCACTGCAGCTGGCTTTCCCATGGAACTCAGTGTTGTCACTGCTGCTGTGGCTGTTGCATCGGTCCAAAGTAAGTCATTATTGACAACATAACACCCACAACTTGCAGCCCCACAACAGTGGCGGAAAAAATAACTTCTGGGAACTCAGTAGTAACAAATCCACATAGTATTATTGATGGCATCAGAGTACTTCAATACTGTATTTGTTTTGGTATAGTAAAGGCCAAGACCACTCCAGCGCTGCCAGAAACCTTCACTTTTGTTCACCTACTGAAGACAGCCAACTGTCAGCTTGAGGCTGAGATCAAACCAAGGTAAGAAAATCAATCAATCAATCAATCAATCATCCACTCTTTCTTCAGTGATTGGATATAACATTTTTTACTGATTAGGTGCTTGGTCTACCTACGTTATTTATTTTCCAGATTGATATTTCTATGCATTTCATGTATTGATGTTGATGTATTGATGTATTACCTTGCTTATTGTATTGCTGTATTACCTTGCTTATTTTAAGTCACTCTGGATTAAGAGCGTCTGCTAAATGCCTAAATTGTAAATTGTAACAGTAGGCTAACATTTAAAATATCATTTTAAAGGATTTGTCTCATTGTCCTAGCATTGCTATGGAAACCTTTGCTATGATGGGAATAAATTCTGCAATGCTCCAGGCTGCTGTGTTGACAAGAGGTAAAGTCAACTCTCTCGTGCCAGCAAAAATAGCAGTAAGGCTTGACATCACTGAAGGCAACTTCAAGATTGAGGCATTGCCCATTGCTGCGCCTGAGTACATTGCAACTGTGCAGTAAGTCATGCATTTTGTATTTCATGTATTTCTCCATGAATTTTTCAAATGTGCAAACTTCGAAACTGTCTTTATTCTTTCAACAGAGTTCAAACTCATGCTGTGGCAAGAAATATAGAGGATCTTGCGGCTCCAAAAATCACACCCATCATCCCTGCCAAGATCTTGGAACCCATATCAAAAGAGAGACTCACATCTATGATTTACTCCTCTCTTGCTGACAGCTCAGTGAGTTGACACACACACACACACACACACACACACACACACACACACACACACACACACACACACACACACACACACACACACACACACACACACACACACACACACACACACACACACACACACACACACACACACACACACTTTATACTCCTTTCTTCTGTTTCAGTCAAAGTCCTCAGAGGTGCTTTATCCTGATATGCCAGTTAACATGAAGCCCCTTGTAAAGTCAGCCCAGTTTAATAAGAAGTACTGTGCTACCCTCGCCATGAAGAGTTGTGTTAAGATTGTCTCAGAGAATGCTGCATTCATCAGGGACACAGCGTTCTACAAACTGATTGGAAAGCATTCTGTTGCTGTTAATGTGAAACCTGGCAAGTGTTCTAAATACAACATACAATTAAATATACACTATATAAATCTCTCTCTCACACACACACGCACACGCAACATAACATTTCAATTTCATGGTTTGTTTTCAGTTAAAGGTGTGGTCGTTGACGGACTGGTCATGGAGCTTCAGGTCGGACCAAAGGCTGCAGAGAAGCTCATTAAAAACAACAGTCTATGTGAAGAGGAAGTCACTGAGGAAAAACCAGTCTTGCACAAACTCAAGAAAATCCTGATTCCTGGTCTGAATGCCACCATGTCTTCTTCCAGCTCCAGCAGCTCTCGCTCCCAGTCCTCGTCTCTATCCTCCAGTTCCTCGTCTCGCATCAGCAGCAAGGCCATTGATGCTGAAGCAACAAGCAGCAGCAGCAGCAGCAGGCTTAGCTCTAGCAGATCAGTGAGCAGTTCTTCTAGCTCCAGCTCTTCCAGCTCCTCCAGGTCTTCTCAGACATCAAAGGTAACTTCTTAATCGTGATTTCCTGATTTACGTGGAAAGCAATACAGGAGTAGGAGCTCTTCATTTAACAATTTATGAAAAAGTGAAATCTGACATCTGAAATATCTTGGTCCCAAACAGGCTATAATTTACCCCCATACATTCCAGAGGAACCACAAGAATCAGGTATGTTTTACTTATCTTGGGCAAAGATAAAATACAATAAAATAAAAACTAATAATAATAATAACTTTAAAAATTGCAATCCATTTTTCACAAATCTCCAATGACCTTTGAACAGACTATGATTTCTCAAGCCACCTCAGCAGTAAGAAACTCCAAGAGCAGAAGCAGTGCTTCAAGTTTTGAGGCCATTTACAAGCAGGTAAAGCTTTATCCTCTTAGACAGAAATGGAAACCTAATATGTGGGTGAATTTACATCAGCTAACAATGTTCCTCAGAATAAATGCCTGAGCAAGGTTAGACATCCAACCTTTTCCATCGTCTTCCGTGTGCTGAGAGCTGACAAGAAGTTGCAAGGATATCAGTTTGCTGCCTACCTGGACATACCTACAGCCAGAATGCAGTTAATGCTTACTTCTTTGGCTGACCGTAACAGCTCTTACGGCTGGGGGATATTTGCTGATGGAGTTGTGCTTAGCAAGCATAAAGCTATGGTAAGAAGCCTTTTATTTTTTACGTCATCCATTTTACAGGATAAAGCAGCCATATCCATGTGTATATTGTTGCAGTTGTAAAAGGGTGCTCTTAAAAAGTGAATGTTTATCCCAATATCCCTACAGGTCAAGTTTATCTATGGAACGAAAAGTCAGCGTTTTCAGGCTCTGATCACCACTGAGACTGGCCTAGTTGGTCCAAATCCTGCAGGCCGCCTGAAAGTGGATTGGAAAAAAAGTGTCAAGATAATCCCTGTTATTCGTCGCTATGCAAAGACGTAATTCTAAGCATACCTGTACATACATGTACTGTGGTACTTTATACAGCATATGTGGTTCTCAACCTGTGGGCAAGGACCCCCAGGGGGGTCCTCACATTATTTTGTTTGGGGGGGGGGGGTGTCCCCATTTGACAGTAAATTGACAATTTAAGGAAAGACCATAACTGTAATCAACAAACTATACCATAAAAACTGGTCAAATATTGGCCAAATTGACAAATAATGTAAGGAAGAGGCAAAACATGTGAAATAGTCAATCTACAAGCAGATTGGCTATTTTCACATTGCTTATCTGTGGCACAATGCTTATCTGTGGAAGTCAAACTAAATTGAAGGCCTCAACCTATTTTGGGGGATCCCGGCCTGAAAAGGTTGAGAACCACAGCAGTATAAGTATGCATTCATAATCATGGCCCATTTCAAATTTAAAGAGACATTTTTAAACATGACGTTTATTTTATAGTGCCTATGAGTATATTCCTGCTGCTATTCTCAACTCACTGGTTGGAGGAAAGATACAAAATACAGCAGACCAAGTGTCACTAACTGTGGTCGCCACGTCTGAGAAGAATCTGGACATCATTTTGAAAACACCAAAAGTAAGAAAAATCAGATTTTATTCCTGGATCTAGGCATGTCACAATTATTACCGCAATTCTTTTTGTCATAATCGTTTCCATGTTGAAGCTTTTTAATACATTAAAAAAATCTGAAATAGCTGATCCACAAGCTTTCAACGTGTGACACATTGTAATCTTTTTTAAATAAAGTTAATAAATGTCATTAATTTATTTAATTACTTATATATCTTTCCTGTGCAATCTTTGATTACAAAGCCTAAAAGGCAAACAGAAATGTATCACAATTATCAGTGACAATTAATTGTTAATGTTTGTTTATTTAATATGCCTAATTATTGTCGTTTCCCTGTTGCAGGCGACCTATTTAAAAATGTCTCTGCCTCTTCCGTTCCGTCTGCCACTTGATGAATTCACCGGTCTTTCTCCTTTACATAATAACATGGTTAACAAATTGCACTATTTCCTCGCCAAGACCAATGCAGGTAGTATAAAAAAAAAATCTATACATTTAAGGAAAACCTGTATTTTCATTTTATTTGCCACATGCCAAAAGACATTTTTAAGAAAGAATTTGAGATTAGTTTTTCCTTATATTCAATTTTTGTTTCATGTGAACAATATGTTTTTATGTTTTTGTTTTTCTGCTCAGCTGAATGTAGCTTCATCAAAAACAAACTGACCACATTCAACAGCAGGAGCTACACAAATGAGATGCCCGTCTCTTGCTACCAGGTTCTGGCTCAGGATTGCACCGATGAACTCAAGTTCATGGTTCTGCTGAAGAAAGATGCTATTGAACAGAACTATATCAATGTCAAAGTTGCTGATATGTAAGTCTTTGAATACCATGTCCAAAATAATAATAATTGCGACCGTAGGTCGCAAGTTTACTATGAAAACCGGCACATCTTGTCCACGTATCCGTATATCACTGAAGGTCACGCCTGACACTGTGGTTCCCCTGACACATCACTGTGACATCACAGGTGATATCACAGGTGACATCACCTATGTAAAAGTCCATATATGGGTATTCCCCAGAATCCCTTTTATGGAGATCCCTGATGTCATCAATATTAAGCCCATATCTAACAGGACTTCATATAGTAATGCCCATATATGGAGGAAGACAGCCCATATCTGTGTGGCTGGTTCAGACAGGGATCTCCATGTATGGGCATAAAAGGGATGTACCATATACAGTACATGGATCTCCATATATGGGTACCAGGGGTCTCCATATATGGGTAACTGGTCCGATATACATCACTGCATGGGCAGATGGCCAAGAATTGGCGTGACCTCACCCTTTGGGGCAAGGTCGCGTGTCGCCCTGAGGCGTCTCACTAGTAATAAAAATAATAATTTCAAAAAAGTATTTATGTGAGAGCTGCCATAATAATGTGTAACATGTGTGCCTTTTCAGTGACATTGACCTGCATCCAAAGAACAATGGTGTGATTGTGCTAATTAATGGAAAGGAAATTCCCAGCGGCAACCTCCCATACCAGCATCCCACAGGTTTATACAAATATATGAATTCCATCTTCCAGAGATTATATAGCAGTAGAACCACCATGCCAAATTCACCTTTTTCCAAAATAAGCATTGTTTCTGACAAACCAAGGTTTCTCATATTTTTCCTCAGTGGACATCTCTTTTCATTCTGCTTCAAATACTTTTTAATAAACACGATTAAGCTACAGATGAGCTGCATATTTAAAGTGAGCTGACTAAATTATTGTGGTATGTTTTGCAATCAGCTAAAATCCAAATCATACCTAAGGGTGAGGGCATCGCTGCCTATGCTCCAAGCCATGGACTTCAGGAAGTCTACTTCGCTAAGGACACATGGAAGGTAAAACATTTAATAATTGTTTTTAATAAATGTAATAGTAATTATTGCTATTGACTGTTTAATAACTGGAGTCTCCCCTTCTCTACTGCGATAGTTTCAGGTCATGATACCAATTCCAAACACAATTTGAACTGGAACATTATACATTTTTAACTGACAATTGACAGGGTTCTCTCTACTGATTAGAAAAAAATGGTATATAAACTCAGCACAAAAAGAAAGGAAACTTGACTTCGGTCCATTATATCTCCCCTTTAATTATGCCAAATGGTATTGTGAAGCTCAGTGTCAGGGAAGCCCAAAACGAGAGTAAATGCCAGCAGAACAGTACATATTGCAAGCCATTTTGGCAAGATTTTGGTTGGCGCTACCCACACGTTTGGCTGTGTAGTTCATGCCTCGAATGCCCGAAGTTTACAAGCTGCACCTCATAGTAAAGGTGTCGAATCAACAATAAAAATTATATAAAACACAATACAAATTGGTATTATTAAAGGGTAGATATAATGGACCGAAGTCAAGTTTCCTTTTTTTGTGCCGAGTTTATATATTGTTTTTCCTGTTTACTAAAGAGCCAATCTGGGAACCCATCATCAAAGAAAGGGCGACGCCCACTCTGTCTGTCTCTGGCCTAGCCATCATTGACTCTGTCTTGAGAGATTGCGAAAGAGCTGGATAGGTGGATGGGGAGCCCACTGTTACTGAACACTCTATAGCAGTGATTACTTGTAGAAACCCTGTAGCATTACTATAAAATGACACAAATGGAAAAAACCTGAAATCCTTGACCATGGGGATTTATCAAACATAATAAGTGCTGCTGACAGTTGAAATAGCTTATGATGAT
This sequence comes from Nannobrachium achirus, assembly GCF_963921795.1. Taxonomy (NCBI): domain Eukaryota; kingdom Metazoa; phylum Chordata; class Actinopteri; order Myctophiformes; family Myctophidae; genus Nannobrachium; species Nannobrachium achirus. The sequence goes on from NC_137810.1 coordinate 37,593,171, forward strand.
TGATGAAGCCATTAGAATCTTGAGCTGTGATAATATAATGATACAGTATGTATGGCCATTCCATTCAGGTTAAAGTGGTGGACTGGATGAAGGGACAGACATGTGGACTTTGTGGTAAGGCTGATGGGGAAGTCAGACAAGAGTACCGCACTCCCAACGGACGCGTGACCAAGAATGCAGTCAGCTACGCCCATTCCTGGGTGCTCCCTGCTGAGAGCTGTCATGACACTACTGGTAATAAGTGGTAAAACCTATTGTTTTGTAGTCTCAGTCAATAAAAAGCATTTGAAATGTTGTCATGGCACACACGTGGATATAGCGACTCTAAAAACACCGATGAGCAAGTTAATCATCCACACCTCTCCATTACAGAGTGCCGCATGAGACTTGAATCTGTGACGTTGGATAAGCAGATCATGGTTCATGGGCAGGAGTCCAGATGCTACTCTGTTGAGCCGGTGCTGCGCTGTTTGACAGGCTGCATGGCTGCCAAGACCACTCCTGTCACTGTGGGCTTCCACTGTGTGCCTGCTGGTAAGTGGGGCATTAACGACTTGTGATTTTTGCAAGTCGACTCGACTCAGTAAAAAGTCGAGTTGAAGTCGACTTTATCGTTTGATGACGTCATCACATCACCACACACGACCCCCCACTTATTTTGGGGGGTCCCCTGATGATTAACTTAATGTGAAACATTGTTTTCTCTCTCAACTGTAAACAAACCAACGTAAAGTTTAAGTTTATAGAGGGTATCGTCACATTTCTTACTTTTTAATACCTTTAAAATGGCAAATTAAACATTGTCCAAATTGTCAAATATATAGAGGCAGAAATTGTGAAAATAGCGGATCTACATGCTCACAACGCCTCGCATCTTGTGAGCATGTAGATCTGCTATTTTCACAATAGAAAGTTTTTGTTTTTTTTCAACTTCGACTTTCTCTGGTGGGAGTCGACTTGTGTAATGAAGTCGACTGAGTTGAATTGTCGACTTTTTCGTTAATGCCCAACTGGTAATTCTATGAAATTATAAAAAAATAACTGTTTCATAAGCTTTAGCTGGAAGATTTAGCGAAAAATCACAGTTCCTAACTACTTTCCTCCCTCCACAACTGCAGAAACAACAGTGAGTCCGTCTGAAACTAGTGGATATGAGAAGAGTGTGGACCTGAGGGAGACGACAGAAGCACATCTAGCCTGCAGCTGCAACACTGAGTGTGCTTAAACTCTTTTTGTGTCATGTGTGTCTCCTTTGGGTCATTCAGTTATGTTATTTGCTATTTCTGCTCAATTGTCTGGAATATTTTCCTTAACATTTGATAATAAATAATAAATGTTTTGATTTTGGGAGAAAAATGAAAAAGATTAAATACAATAGAAAGAAATTTGAAATGTATTTTGTTTGTTTTTTAGTGATTTTCTTTTCCTTCTTTCATTTGGAGACTACCTGAGCCATACAGATAGGGATGGGCATATGAATACTGAAAGTATTTATACTTGTGAATGCATTAATATAATGTCCTCTTAAGAATCCATACCCATATTAAAATATTGATATCAAGAGTTTATTCAATTTTGTTTTATTATGGAACTGAATATATAAAATTATAAGACAACATAAAGAAAGTTACCAGACACATTGGAATCAATCAAAATAGCTACCTATTCTCCCACAGGGGAACTTCATTTTTCAGTTTACCCAGCTGAGTGCTGCCCTAGAGGAGTGTGGAAGGGGGAGCAGTTAGGGGTTAGGTACCCATGTACCTATCAAAATACTTTAAAAACGGGTTAGTCCACAATTACAACACCAGAGGCAGCGCCACAGATCACGTTCAACCCAGAGTCAAGTCAATCAAAGGGTCAAACTCGTTCTTCTGCTATACCACCTGATCTCAAGATCGAGAAAGGCAGACCTGCCTCCCAAGAGAACTGCTCCTAACAGTAAATGCACGCAAACTATCCTGTTTTTGAGCGGTGGTCACACCGTCTCCATAGCGTGGCCGTGTGTGTCTGTGTGTGTGTCTGTCTGTCTGTATGTAGCCTCTGGTGTAGCCTGAGTACCCTGGGTGACCAGAGAGGTGCTGTTGAGTCTAGCCTGCCCTGAGCATCAACTGCAATACACACACACACACACCCCCACCCCACACACACAGGCACCCCCCCCCCCCCCCCACAGGCACCCCCCCCCCCCCCACACACACACAGGCACCCCTCCCCCCCCCCCCCCCCCACAGGCACCCCTCCCCCCCCCCCCCCCCCCACGACCACCGCTCAGTTCACACGGGTGTGATTTTTTTTTTACCAAGGTATAGTTTTCGATTGCAAAGGGACACAGCTCTGTTTACACATCTCTTTATTCCCTTCTATTAATTTGATTCTATTTTATTTGTGTACATATTCATTTACTTGTCTTGATTTATGTTTGTTTTATTCATCTTTGCATTGGCAATGTAAACATAGTTTTTTTTTCTCCTGAATTTAATGTGTGAAAAAACAAACACTGAAAACATCATTGGAACTATGGTACTTCTCCTTCCGTCTCTGTTCCCCCCCCCCCCCCCCCCCCCCCCCCAAAAAAAAAAAGTGTATGATATCGCCCCTCTCTATTTACTGACATCTGTCATCTACCATAGCCTATATAATACTACTGTACTGCTTCAACAAGAGGCAAGAGAAGCTTGTGTAGATTGTAATTGGACTACGCATTGTGCTTTCCCCCAAAGCATTACAAGTATTTCTTTACCTGAAATGCTTCATTGTGCATAAAAGTCATTTGTGGAAAATGACTGTGTGTGAACGCAAAATATGATGCTGATTACAACATATTTATTGGGCGAGTGCTTTTAGCAAAAGTATTAATTTGAAATATTTTGGGGAAAAGAATTGTAGTTAGTAAACTTGAATATTGATAAATTCAATGGGATTAAACAAAAAGTTACTTGGAAGGAACAAAATCAATTTGTTTTCTTTTGTTCTGTTCCAGTTAATTTGTGTCATAAAATGATTACAGAAGAAAATAAACATCACACAGCTGACAGGCTAAAGACTGGCAAAAGAAGAAAAGAAACAAGAATAACCATGCAAAAAGATTAACCAATCCCCTATAACCGATTGTGAGCTTTAAACTACACAAAAAAATATCTAAAATCCAAAATATCATTGGATAAAAACTAAAAAGTGAAAACTGTACAGGATTCCAGGGGAGCTTTTTTTCTATAATTTTTATCCCACGATTTTGTAACCCATTTTTTTCACCTAGTGCCAATTGCCTAAGCTATGTAATCCTGCGCTCTGCTCTCTCTGCCGTGCCTGGGGAGACAACGGACTGACCTCATGCTTCCTTCAATGCATGAGTAGTCCAAGTTGTTTCTTTTCACCTGACGGGGGGGATTTCCCCGGTATGGATGTAGCGCGTGGAAGGAACACGTTATTCCAACCCGTTCCTTTCCCCTTCATCAGGCACCCCAGCTGGCCAGGGGGAGGCATTACTGAGGATTACTGCATGTTTTTGTGAGGGTATCTACCCTAGGAGACACTCCACACAGAAAGGCCCTTTCGCCAACCCCGAAAGGCCCTTTCGCCAACCCCTAGCTGTGGGCGCTGATGACACGGAGGAGAACACGCCCCCAGCACCCACAGCGTCCCCCTTCGGGAATCGAACCCAGGACCTTCTAGATGTGAGGCGACAGCGCTACCAACTGCGCCCGTGCCCCAGCAGAGCTATTTTATTTTTTTTTTATAACCTTTTTCATTTATTTGTAATAATTCTTTGGGAAAATAAAATAATATTAAAAATAAATGAAAAAAGTTATAAAGGGAACACGGCCTGCTCACGTATTAGGAGGGTATTATGAGTCACCAGAAAAAATAATGAGTGTTTTTAATGAATCTATCATGGTTAAAATGGAGTTTGAAGTTACAATGGGTACTTCAAACTGTAAATGTTGGAGGAGGACTGGTAACATTTACATCAATTATCTAAATACTTTATCAGGCAAATTAAAATCTGTTCAGGGTGTCCATAAAAACCTGATTAGATGATAAAATGACAAAAGTTTTTTTGAAAGTGAAATATCCCTAGGCTATACTGGTTCCATGAAAATGCACACTGCGCCCCCACCTGACCACTTAACTTATGAATGTCCAGTTCAGAACATTTATCTGCACTACAATTCAAATTGGCATATTTAATTGATGATTTATTGTTGATGTTGCCATTACATACTGTAGTCTTATTTCTGTTCTATATTGATTCATTAGGTTTATCAATCCTTTGCCAACCTGACCATTTGCTGTATGTGTGTTTGTTGTATTTCTCTCTCTGTAAAATAAAGGCTTAAAAATGGCCATAGATTTTTTTTTTTTTTTTAAAGAACAAGAAAAGTGCTACAGAAGTTACATTTACCACTTTAACACTGGGGGTCTTTATTTTGGGCATTATAGGTGACCAATACATTTAAAGAAATGCAAAAGGATTTCAAACATTTTCAAAATTGTAAAAGAATTGCACACTACATCATCTGATTTAATATTCAGGGAAGTTGTTGACACATATCAGCAATAACAGTGTCCGAGTCAAGCTGACCACTGTTAAGTTTCAAAACAAGGTCAAATGATTTTGGCACATTTTTGTATCGAGTCTGTTGCGTCATACAGCTACTGTTTTATGTGGTTCTATTTGCCAATATCCATAGGAGTGTCTGAGTCAAGCTGAAAACTGTTAAGTTTCAAAAACAGGTTAAATGATTTTGACATTTTGACCAGATTAGCAATGAAAGCCAAATGCATTGCAAGGAAAATATTGTTGCAGGCTTCATGTGTTGAATGATCCATTTTGATAATAATAGTAAACATAAGCATTTCAGTATAACTCAGTGAGGAACAGCCTTTGGCCAGAGAACTAACGTGTCCACTAAAAGTTCAATGACAGGTCAAATCACGTCACATCACACCACACAATAGGACAGGTTAACCTGACCGATGGATTTACCTGTAGGCTAACTTTGGACTTAACAAACAACCAGTCATTACAAGACACATACTGTATAAGGGAGTACATGGGATTCTCACCCTCACATCCTCCTCATCCTCTCCCAATCATGAGAGTGGTTGTCCTCGCCCTGACTATAGCCCTTGTGGGTAAGTATCACTTGATTGATTTTTAAAAATAATAATAAGTACCAAAAGTCGCTTTAAATAGAGAAAAGGAAGGAACCATCTTTGTTAAGAAATAAAAACAATAAAAGATGAGTGTTAGATTAAAATAATAGACCTTAACCTCTATAACCATGACATTATTTTAGAAAATGTTTTAATATTGAATTGGTTAATAAATTATATTTTCTAAAATAAAGCATCTTATTTTTTTAAATGATGTATTCTAATATATATGCTATTATCATTTACAGCTTGTAACAACTACGGTGAGTCAACACTTTATCAAATAGTTTAAAGTTACCCAAAACACTTCCCTGTAGAATGTGTTTCTTATTTACGGGACAAACATAAAATATCCTCAAAACCTACAAATTAAATAATCATTTGAACTAAACTGAACATAAAGCAATTATTTTAAATAATATTAACATTGATAAAAAATGTCAAATGTAATCTGATGCATTCTCATAGCCCCAGGGTTTGCTGCTGGCAAGACCTTTGTGTACAAGTATGAGGCAGTGATCCTGGGTGGTTTACCCGAGGAGGGCCTGGCAAAAGCTGGAGTCAAAATCGTCAGCAGAATTCATCTAGCTGCACATGAACGGGGCATTTACATGATGAAGGTTAGTGGTGGAAAAAGTGATCACATTTTAAAGTAAAAGTGTCAATCCTGCAATGTAGAAATATTCTGTTACAAGTAAAGTCTGAAATTCAAAATGTACTCGTGTAAAAGTACAAAAGTATTGATATCAAAATGTACCAAAAATAGAAAGTACTCATTATGCAGAATATATAATTTCACAAGTTTTCAAATATATAAAAATCTTTCGAAAATAGCCGATGTACAAGCTCACAATGTGTTGCATTGCTACACATTGTGAGCTTGTAGATCGTCTATTTTCAAATGGATGAAATGAATATCAGGCTGAAGTGGGTAACGAAGGCCTATGTTTTGTAATAATAATCAAAATCTACAAAGAAATGTGCAACTAAAGTTTTCAAATAATTGTAGTTTCTAGAACAGGTAACTGCTTTGGTTTCCGCGAGGGAGTTACGTATTTAAAACTGACGTCTCTCTCCCATACACAGCTTGTAGAGCCAGAGATCTTCGAGTCCGCGTCGCACACGGCAGCTTTTATCCCAGCGAAAAAACTCACTTCCGCCCTGGCTGCTCAACTCATGGCTCCCATCAAGTTTGAGTATGCAAACGGCACTGTGGGTAAGGTGTTTGCCCCAGCTGGCGTCTCTGCTACTGTGTTGAATATCTTCAGAGGAATCCTGAACGTCCTTCATGTTAACATCAAGAACACCAAGAATAACTATGATTTGCTGGAGGTATGTACCGGTAATCATAATACATTATGGTAATTCATTAAAGGTTTAGCTGTGTCAGTGTTGCTCACTCAGCACTTGTTGCATGTCTGTGTCAGCCCTGGAAATGGGGGCCTGTAAGCCCTGTGATACTATATCTGTGATTACGGGCTATCCATTACATATTTTAATTCATACACATATTTACTTTTTCTAGAATGGAGCTCATGGTGTGTGCAAGACCCATTACATAATCAGTGAGGACGTAAAGGCTGATCGCATCCACATGACCAAAACCAGGGATCTGAACAACTGCCAGCAAGCCGTCGTTAAGGACATTGGGTTGGCTTACATGGATACATGTGTTGAGTGTCAAGCGGTAAGACCAGTTTCACTTTCTGTCAAATACTGCCAGATATATCGCTGCCAATTCAGCAGGTTAACCATGTGTTATGTCTGCACAGATCGCAAGGAACTTGAGGGGAGCAGCGACCTATGACTACGTCATGAAGCCAGAGGCTGCCGGTGCTCTGATCATCGAGGCAACAGTCAATGAACTGCATCAGTTTTCTCCATTCAATGAGATGAACGGGGCTGCTCAGATGATGTCCAAGTATGTTGCAGGACTTGTCGAAAATGAACAAAATGTCAATAGACTAAATGTATCAAATATGCTGAAACTATTTGTAATTGTACAGACAAAGGCTGGCCTTCGTTGCGATGGTGAGGGCACCAGTGGAGCCAGTAGCGGAAGAGTACATTCATCGTGGATCAGTGCAATATGAGTTTGCTTCTGAGCTCCTCCAGACGCCCATTCAGCTCCTCAAGATCACCAACCCAGAGGCTCAGGTAGAGTGCTGTCATCTTTTCACAACCTATTGCTAATTCTAGGGTCTTCAACGTTTTCAGGCCAAGGACCCCTTAGCTGAGAGAGAGATGAAGCAGGGACCCCCGCCTTTACTTATTGTACAAATGTTTGAGATTTTCATCGATTTCGTAGATAGATTCATAGACTTGTTTGACATCAGTCTATGTTGGATTCATGTTAATGTGTATTTTCATTTAACCACTTAAATCGTCGATATTTTGTAAACTTGACCTTTCACTCTGTACTTGGTCTGCTCTTTTTTACCTCTACACCAAACCTATTTGCCGAAAATAGCCGTTCTAGATCGGCTATTTTTGATTTCTCCTCAGAATAGGGATGCGAGGGTTCAAGTTGTTAATTTAAATTAAAAGAATTATCCAATCACACAAGGATTTGGCGGCCCCCATGTAGCAACTCTAAGGACCCCCTAGGGTTCCCGGACCCCTGTTGAAGACCCCTGTGCTAGCTTAATGACACCATATGACTCTCTCTTCTTGTCTTCTCTAGGCTTTGGAGGTCCTAAATCACCTGGTTACATACAATAGGGTTCAGGTCCATTATGATGCTCCTCTGAAATTTCTGGAGCTTGTTCAGATCTTACGTGAGGCCAGATATGAGAGCATTGGGGCCCTCTGGGCTAACCACAAGCACAAGCCAGATTTCAGGTAAGAAAGCACTGATAAATTGTATAAACTAGCTATCTGCTGACCTGCAATGCCGCTTACACATACAAAATATAAATTTAAAACCAAACAAAAGAAGGTATTTGATAGTCATTACGTAATGACTATCAAATGTAATGACAGTGGCGCAGTTGGTAGCGCAGTCAGAGCTAGAAGGTCCTGGGTTCGATTCCCGCCAGGGGACGTTGTGGGCGCCCTCCTCCGTGTCATCAGCACCTTTCTGTGTGGAGTTTTCATGTTCTCCCTGTGTCTCCTATGGTAGATACCCTCACAAAAATATGCAGTGGTCCTGGTCTCTATAATATACACAGAGACATTTAGATTTTTTAAGAAATATCTTAATACATTTTAGATTAGCAACAACATTTAAATATATATTCATGTAATATTGTATTGCTATTCCCATTTTTGTTCGTTGTATTTTTCCTTTTTAAATAAAAGCTGTAAAAAAAAAAGTATTTCCTCTGATAGATAAATAGATAGAAAACAAATAATACTTACAATACTCCTATACTATACTATTAACAATACTTATAATACTATCGGTTCTAGGCGTTGGATCCTGGATGCACTCCCTGCTATTGGTACATCAGTCACCCTGAGATTCATTGAGGAGAAGTTTATGGCTGATGAAATCACTGTGGCTGAGGTTTTCCCTGCCCTGCTGGCATCGGTGCACATGGTGACAGCTGACTCGGCCTCCATCCCAATGTTTAAGGTAGGTGAACATTGGGCTCAGTAACCTCTTTAAACATATATACTTTTCATGCTCTCAATGTACAGTAGCATGAAGTTTTTCACTTTTTCTTTTTTATATATAAAGCTATTGGGAAGCTTGTTAGCTCTCAAATACCTGGAACGCGCCCGAGTCGCGTTAGATTTGAACCACTTTAACCATTATTTCATGCTTTAACTATTGAAAAATAGCAGATATACAAGCTCACAGCGCGGCACCGAGTGCCGCGCTGCGAGCTTGTAGATCTGCTATTTTTGAAAAATCACGAAAATGTGTGCAAGTCTTTGAATATCTTTGACCCGATCTTTGACCCGACTTCTAAATCCTTCCTCTAAATCAACTTTTTCACGTCAAGGACCCCCAAAATTACATTTATTCGGACGCAGACCCCCAATCTCAAAATATGTTGTTCCAGGGACCACCCAGAAGCAAATATTTGAGTCACAAATGTTCGCTTTTAAATAGATATATTCAAAGACTCGCAAAGAAATATCATGATTTTTCAAAAATAGAAGATCTGCAAGCTCGCAGCGCGGCACTCGGTGCCGCGCTGTGAGCTTGTATATCTGCTATTTTTCAATTGTTAAAGCGGTCAATAATGCTAGGCCTAAATGGGTTAAGAAAGGTATAATACCAACAGATATTAGGGAGCGTTTCGCTGTTACTACGTGTCATCTGTTCGACACCCAACTCTAACCCTTACCCTAAACCTAACCTCCGTGGGGTGAGTCGCTAACCCTCCTGACGCTCCTTTGTCGAAATGACGGTTGTTCGAAAGAGCGAGATTTCCCCCAGATATTATTATCTAAAACTATATGGACTCCTTGGAATTTATCTTAAAATAGCATTCTTACCAACAGTATGTCTTCCCTATGCTATTGACCTTTCAATTAAAGTACAAAATGAGGTGGAGTTTTTAACCCTTGCTCTGTTATATGTTTTTCCTTTATCCACAGAGCCTGGCTTTCAACAGAAGGGTTCAGGCCCAGCCAATTCTGCGTGAGGCAGCTATGCTCGGTTATGGAACCATGGTGGCCAAGTTCTGTGCCGAGACACCCAGCTGCCCTGCTGAACTTGTAAAAGTAAGAAATAGCATTGTCATAAATGACATTTTACACAACTGGTGGCCAGTGTGGATTGGAGGATTTCAATGAGCTGCCAACTCTCCACAGCCAATCATCAACCTTGCAGTCGAAGCTATTCAGAAGAACGAAATAGAAGAAGTCATCCTGCTGTTGAAGGTTCTTGCCAACGCCGGCCATCCCGCTAGCATTAAGATCATCACAAAGCTCCTGCCCGGGTTTGGAAGCGCTGCCCCTGCTCTGCCACAGAGAGTTCAAGTCGAGGCCGTCCTGGCCCTGAGGAACATCGCTAAAAGGGCACCCGCACTGGTGGGTTTTAAATCTCTCTTAACAGATATCAGGGTTCCCACACATTTTTACCAATTAATTTCCAAAACTTTTCCAGGATATTTAACCCAATTTCCAGGACTATATAACAATAATTCAGCTCAATAACAAGTTGCTTACTCCTATGCGCAATGCCCAAAGACAGGTAGTGTGTGCCAGTGGTTGTCAACCTTTTCAGGCTGTGAACCCCAAAATAATCATATTTTAACTGAGGACACCCCCACTCTGATGAGCACTAAGAGTTGAGGAATTTTGTATAACACGTTTCTATTGTGAAAATAGCAGATCTACATGCTCACAACGCCTCGCTTTGCGAGGCGTAGATCGGCCATTTTCACAATTTCTGCCTCTAATATTTGACAATTTGGCCAATGTTTAATTTGTCATTTCATAGGTATTAACAAAATCAATAACCAAAGACAATGCATAGCTATTTTTTCCAGGACCTTCCAGGACCCTTGATCAATTCCAAAACTTTTCCAGTACTGGAAAAATATTTTTCTAATTTCAAAACATTTCCAGGAATTTCATGACCGTGGGAACCCTGAGATATGTATTTATTTTGTGTTTATATCGTAACCGCATCGTTTGCCGCAATCACTGCTCCCGGTGAATTAGGTCCAGGATTTGGCTGTCCAGATCTTCATGGACAGGGCCCAGCATCCAGAGCTGCGTATGCTGTCATGCATCGTGATGTTTGAGACCAGGCCAGCATTGGTTCTGGTGACCGCCCTGGCCAACGTTCTGACGACCGAGACCAACCTCCAGGTGGCGAGCTTCACCTACTCTCACATGAAGTCCCTGACACGCAGCACCGCCCCCGACTTCGCTGCAGTGTAGGAGCCGTGACATTTCTACATTATATTTGGAGCTAGGGCTGGGCCACATGGAAAAAATGATAATAATAACTATATCGTCGTTGTCGGGTTTTTATCATTTAAACAATGAACTAAACTAGTGAAAACAGCCGATCTACAAGCACACAACGCCTCGCACCGCGAGGCGTTGTGTGCTTGCAGATCTGCTGTTTTCACTACTTTTGTGCGACTGCCTTGTGTGATGAAGCAGGGCTTTGCTTTGTGAAAAAATTTACAAATTTGAAACTTGGAGATACGAGGTTTCTGCCCGACAGTGACGATATATTTGACCAAATTCATCGATATTGATATTGTGATGATAATAGCGTAATGTGATGCAACGTAATGGGATGCAGGTTTTCAAAAATAGATGTACAAGCTCAGCATCGCGTTGTGAGCTTGTAGATTGTCCATTTTCGCATACATTTGTTAAGCATAACATAGGGACCAAGTGGTTAAAAGCGGTAAAAGACTAAACTTATGCCATATCTCGATATTACAATATCCTAAATCCCATAAATCTCAGATCACAATATCTATACGTCAATATATTTCCCAGACCAAATTGGAGCTTCATCAAAGTGTTTGTTTTTTAATACTACACAGTTTACTGTATACAGTTTATAATCTTACTTACCCTTTCCTTTCAGTGCTGCTGCCTGCAACGTGGCTGTCAGGATCATCGGTCAGAAACTGGATAGACTGAGCTTCCGTTTCAGCAGAGCCATCCACGTTGATGCCTATTACAGTGAGACAATTAATGCTAATTATGTGGAAAAAGTAGAGTAATTAATCCTGTTTATCAACAAAGCCAAAGTGCAGTAACTACATTTTTGGACAATTTTATTCATCTCAATGGTCAAATCAGCCTTCATGATTTTGGGGGGATAAACGATTACCTCCTGAACAGATATACAATCAATTACAGTATATCCACCTGTTTCCACAAGACTTTACTGTAGCTTTATCTGCAGGACACTTCCGGTTAACAGCAGACATACAAGCTCACGTCAGGTCGCAGATGCAACCGTTGTGAGCTTGTAGATCACACTTGGCTGCGACACCGGAAATGCCGCTCGCCTTCTGCGCAATGCACGATGGGATGTTGGAAAGTTGTGGATACCAATAACAAATAATAAAATTTGGCTGACCAGCACTTTAAAGTCTTTTTTTTTTTTTTTTATCAGTTTCATGCACTTTGGTTTTGTAGGGCAGTATACAGAAGACACATTTCACTGTAAATTCAAGTAATTTTACTTTGTTTTTGTATAGCACATTGACTGTACAGTACCATGCATACATTTTGCTATATAAATGTACTTGACTTGTTACAGATCCTTTGACGATTGGTGCTGCCGCCAGTGCTTTTTACGTTAACGATGCCGCCAGCATTTTGCCCAAAACCGTTGTAGCCAAGGTCCGAGCTTACTTGCTTGGAGCTGCTACTGACGCCGTTGAGGTAATGTGCTTGGTCAATGTGTAAGAATTCACAGAAAGGTGGAAATTAATGAATTCATGTTAATGAGCATTGTCCATTTCTCCCCAAGGTTGGAGTGAGAACCGAGGGTCTTCAAGAGGCCCTTCTGAAAATCCCCGCTCTTCCTGCACAAGCGGATCGCTTAACCAAGATGAGGAACGCCATCAAAGCTGTATGTACCCTTTCATGAACTGTAAAATCACGATCATTCACGATTGTGGAAAAGATCTGTCAAATTTACCATTGTTTCTCTTTCACAAGCTGGCTGACTGGAGGGCCTATCCTAACAGCACACCACTGGCTTCAATGTATGTGAAGATCTTCGGCCAGGAAATTGCCTTTGCCAGCATTAACAAGGGCATTGTTGAGCAGGCAATTGCGGTATGTTCCGTAGCACACGCCATCATCGTAACCTTCCAGCTCCATGTGATCATTACCATTCAATGAAACAATAAATTGGCACAAAGAAAATTGCTTACCAACAGATTGCCACCACCAGACCTGCTGTTCGTCAACATGGAATTAGCGCTATCAGGGCTCTCTTGGCTGGGGTCTCTATCCAGTATGCCAAGCCACTGCTGGTTTCTGAGGTGCGACGCATCTTGCCCACTGCAGTAGGTCTGCCTATGGAGATCAGTCTGTACACCGTTGCTGTGGCTGCTGCAGCTGTTAGAGGTAGGTGCAAAATCATGCAATTCATTAACAAAATCTTTACTTAACATTCTTACTTAGATTAATAACATATCAACCCTTGCATCTTCGATCGATGATCAAAGCCAATCACTTGTGTTTATAGTTAATGCCACCATGAGACCAGAACTTCCAGAGAACTTCCACCTTAGGCAACTGCTGTCAACTGACATTAAGGTTGAGGCTGAAATTAGACCAAGGTAGTCCCGTTCAAACTAATATTTCACATCAATTTGTCACCGCTTTTAGAAATAAGTTACTAAAATAATGTTGCCCTTTTCTCCAGTGTGAATGTCCATACCTTTGCTGTGATGGGAGTCAACACTGCTTTTATCCAGGCTGCTGTGATGGCAAGAGCTAAAGTCAACATGATTGTCCCAGCAAAGATTGCAGTAATGCTTGACATTGCAGAAGGCCACTTTAGGATCGAGGCATTGCCAGTTCCTGGTGAACATCCTGCAGCAGCTAGGTAAACCCTGTCTTTTGCAATTAAATAGTATTATACAGATTTTGCATTAGAAATCATACTGTGGTTACGACAAATTCAATAATTAAAACTAGTACCTTTTGTATACTGTATAGGCCTATATATCAAGCATGCCCACTAAAGCGATTATATTAATGTATAATAGATAACTTGAACATCAGCACAATCTTTGCAACATACCTATAGTACCTATAGTTTCTATTAGAATGCAGATTACACAATGCATGAATAACAGACTTAAAGTCTGTGATATCATTAAAACTGTTCTTCTCTGATCACCGGCAGCTATGAGACATTTGCTGTTGTAAGGAATGTGGAGGATGTGCCTGCCGAAATACTCGTCCCAATGATTCCTGCTGCCGCTGCCATCTCAAGGGAATCATTCATGTCTAAGATAACATCTGCTGCCTCTAGTAGCTGGGTGGGCTGATTTTAAATAATAAAAAGAATAAGAATACCATCATGAAGCGACCGATGGAATTTGACAGTCACAGGAACAACACTCTTAATTTATGCTCTTTTAATTTTGTGTTTCAGGAAAGATCTTCCGAGATCATCTCAGGCGTGAAGCCCATTATCAACATCGCTGCCAGACCTTTCAAAAGGACCTTCTGTGCCAGGACCATGACTTTTGGAATGAAGGGATGCCTTGAGATTTTCTCAGAGAGCGCTGTCTCAATCAGACCCTCCGCTCTGTACAGACTAATCGGAAAGCATTCCGTCGCAGCTGTCGTGAAACCAGGCAAGAACTAACAGTACTCATGCAAAACATGACTCGCACTCAAATACTCTGCAAATGTATACTTTATTTAAATAAGCAACATGATTTATTTGAGCAATATATTATGTCTATTTGTAGTTCAAGGCGAACACATCGAGAGAGTGGAGATAGAGGTTCTGGTCGGACCCAAGGCTGCAGCGAAGATCATTAAACAGATCAACCTGAGCGAAGAGGACATTACTAGACCACCACGTAGTCATCCACCAGTCTTGCATAAACTCAAGAAGATCCTGATTCCTGGTGTGAACGCCACAGTGTCATCTTCTAGCTCCAGCAGCTCTCGTTCCAGCAGCTCTCGCTCCGCTGGAATTATAAGCAGTAGCAGCAGCAGCAGCAGCAGATCTTCTAGCGCCAGTTCTCGTCATGCCAACTTTGCCAAGGTAAAGCACCGCGGTCATTCTACAACTTAGATTTTAAGAATAACGGAGAATGTCTCTTTCAACTAAAAAATAGCAATCCCTTGAACTGAAGATAGAATATCTTAATTCCAAACAGGTTGCAGGTATCCGCCACCGCTTCCAGAAAAACCACAAGGTAGGATGGACATGAAATTTAGATGATGGTTCTTTCTTTCAACATGTATGAAACTTCAGTTGTGCAGCAAACATTTCTCCTTTCAATTTTATGTACAGAGAATCGCATCTCAAGCCACTTCCCAGGCCAGAGTGTACGGAAGCAGCGCTTCAAGCATTGAGGCCATCTTCCCAAAGGTGAGGCTTTTTCTTTTTTCTTTTTTACATTTCATCAGGACAATCAGTGGATAAACAAACTGTTTTTATTTTCTACATCCTTAGCCATTCCTGGGTAATGCTGCCGATCCTGTTGTGACCATTCTAGTCCGTGTTGTGAGAACAGACAACAGAATGCAAGGATACCAAGTCACTGCTTATTTGGATAGGACTTCTTACACTGCGCAGATCATTTTGGCACCTTTGGCTGCGGCTGAAAAATGGAAGTTCTGTGCTACTGGTATCGTGCAAAGCAGGCACCTAGTTGCAGTAAGACACTATTATTCAATGTGGCCTGAACAGTTCAATGATCTATTTATAGACATAAAATAAATAAAAGTTCCTAAACATTATTCCTTTGTTCTGCTCAAAGGCCAAAATTGGCTGGGGAGTGCAATGTGGCGAGTTTGTCGCTAAGATCACCGCTGAGACCGGCCTGGTTGGTCCCAGCCCTGCAGCCCGTCTAAGAATGGACTGGACGGATCTGCCAAGAGCTTTGAAGCACTACATCATCGTGTATGTCTTTTCATATTTCTGTAACATTACTTGATGTTGTTTTATAGGCAAGTTTGAGACAGATTCACATACTGTATTCTCTTATTTATTGCCACCACAAATATAGATCACATATTTAACATAAGATTACAGAGGATATAATGCTCACATATTTCCTGCTAGGGCGAGTAAATATGTTCCTGACCTAGCTGTATTTGGGATGACTGAAGAACACGCAAGAAACACCAAGAAGCAGGTCTCCGTAACCGTGGTTGCAACATCTGAGAAGTCCCTGAATATCATTTTCAAAACACCAAAGGTATTGGGATCTTTTTTTGGTTTTTACCCTACTTGATTTTATGAATGCCGGAACGATGTTGTAATCATTAAAACAATTAAAAGGAGAATTAGATACATTACAATGTATCTAATGTTTTATGAACCTGCTTCAATTGATTATTTTATTTATTGCAGAGGATATATGAGGAGGTTGTCACTCTCCCCATTGCCCTGCCACTGGAGTACATTACCGGACTGACACCCTTTGAAGACAATATTGTAGACAAAATCCATTACTTGCTTGCATACAAGAATACTGCAGGTAAATTATTACTTATACAAGTCTAAGAAAATGTTGTTTCATAAAATGAAATAAAAATGTTTTAACAACATTTGAATCTTGCTTTCAGCTCAGTGCAGCATGGTCAGAGACACACTGACAACATTCAACAACAGGACATACGTAAATGAGATGCCTGTATCTTGCTACCAAGTTTTGGCTCAGGATTGCACAGAGGAAATGAAGTTCATGGTTCTGCTGAAGAAAGATAGCCAGGTGGCACACAAACACATCAACGTGAAGATCGCTGACATGTAAGTACTCGTCAACGTGAAATCAAAAACAAAATAATGGTGCTTGTTGCTGAAGACCAAACCTTTCACTTCTAGTGACGTTGACCTGTATCCCGCGGAAAACGATGTTGTGGTGAAGATTAACGGGTTGGAAATTCCCATCACAAACCTTCCTTACAAACATCCTACAGGTAAGCCATATAGACTAATCATTAGTCTAATACTTAGAGTTGTTAGAATTTCCCCTTATAGAGTTGTTGGATTTTCCCCCTACAACTATTTTGAGTTGCTGTGCATTACAATGTGTCAATGTTACCAATACACATTTGTGTGCAAATGTACTTGGCAAAATAAAGAATAAAGAATGTTAGATTATCTGTATGATCTAAAACATGGTGTTGTTTAAGTGGCTTACAATCTCAAATTGTTTGATCTATACTCTACCAAAAGATGCCATCCATATCAAACAGTGGAGTGAAGGCATCGCTCTTTATGCTCCAAAGTATGGTCTCCCTGAAGTATACTATGATAAGAACACATGGAAGGTGAATGACGATATCATTTTGGTAGTAATCATTAATTCCACCAAATTACCAACGCTTGACATATTCAATGAAATGATTAACTGGTCTGTTATTCTTTTTCAACTGCATCATCAGATTAAGGTCGTTGACTGGATGAGGGGACAGACCTGTGGAGTATGTGGTAAGGCCGATGGAGAGGTCAGACAGGAGTACCGTACCCCTAGTGGACGCCTGACCAAGAGCTCAGTGAGCTTTGCCCATTCCTGGGTGGTGCCTGCTGAGAGATGCTCTGATGCCACTGGTAAGAGCTTTTTGTTGTTAGTATCAACTGTCAATTCCAAGTTCCACAGTTTACCCAGCCAAGTAGGTTTCAAGAGAACCTCCACATATCGTCGTTGTCGGGTGGAAACCTTGCATGTCCAAAACCTTCCCTTTTTGTTATGTTAAAAATGTTTTAAAATAGTGAAAATAGCTGATCTACAAGCACACAACGCCTTGTAGATCTGCTATTTTCACTACTTTTGTGCGACACTCTTACATGATGAAGCAGGGCTTTAGGGAGATAAAAGGTTTCTGCCCAACAGTGACGATATAATGGGTAATGCTCATTTCCCACCCTGCTTGAATGGAAGTGCACACCAAGCAGTCAATATTACCTGGCTGTTTTTACAACCATCAACATCCAACTTAACTCCATTAGATTTTTTTAATTTAATTATTCATACCTCTGTATTATAGAATGTCGTATGAGACACGAGTCTGTGACAATGGAGATGGTGGTCCGTGACCAGATGTCCAGATGCTACTCTGTTGAGCCTGTGCTTCGCTGTCTGCCCGGCTGCTCCCCGGTCAGAACCACTCCTGTCACTGTGGGCTTCCACTGCGTGTCTGCCGGTAAGTGTTAACCAAGAACAGCTGGCATCACTGAGCTGAACATTGCATTCATTCTTAAATTAAATCTGTGAAAACTGTGCAGTTGCTAAATTGGTTAAATGCAGTGCTGTAAACCTAAGAACAAGTACTCAAGTACTATACTTAAGTACACATTTTAGGTATTTATTTTACTTTTAGTATTTTCAGTTCTTTTACATATACTCCACCTCAGAGACAAATATTGTACATTTTACTCCACTAGTAACTTAGTTACTAGTTATTTTGTAGATTTCGATTATTACAAAACACACCAACTACTTAAGCTCTATATTTATATTTCCCCCATTTGAAAATAGCAGATCTACAAGCTGCACAATGCTTGTATAATCAGCTATTTTCAACAAAAAAGAATTACACATTTTGAAATGTGATTGATTCTGCACAATGACCAGTTTTACTTCTGGTGCAGATACTTTTGTACTTTTACTCAAGTACATTTTCCATACGGGACTACTACAGTACTTGTAACAAAGTTACTGTACATCGCAGTATTGACACTTTAACTTAAGTAAAACATGCAAGTACTTCTTCCCATCACGTCTATTTGGCCTCTTGCAGACTCGAACCTGACTCCCACCGATGTCTACGAGAAGAGTGCGGACCTGAGGGAGACCACGGACGCTCATGTCGCCTGTAGCTGCACGGCTCAGTGTGCTTAGAGCTGTCGCAGTGGAGTGGAGTCAGTGGACAGTCTACATTTATACTTGGGAAACATTTCAAATTGTAAATGTCAATAGTATATTTCACATTTTAGTAATAAATCATTGTATGCATAAGTCTGTCTCCAGTATATGATTTCACCAGTTCATTGCAACCAACAATAAGAGGAAACAGAACAATCACATTAGTAGAAATGAAAACAGTTCAAGGGATATGTTTGTATTTAAATCAGAGTGAATTTTACAAGATTTTGCTACACAATTTAAAAACTTCTCATCCTTTCATCCCCATAAACAGAATTAATATCTCCTATTAGTGTTGCTCCCTACGCAGTGTTGTTACAATAACAGTAAGGACAATACTGTAAATTAATCATATAGTTTCTTATTGCATTCAATAGAACAGCAGCATTTCAATCTACATTCTAAAACAGTGTAGCCTACATTATAGTCACTTTACATGTTCACAAAATGACTATGACATCATTACTAGGGGCAGTTATTAATATGGAGTGATGTGCAACAGTGCCCCCAAATTGTCAATATTAATGTAATTACATTAGCAGTTTTCTTTTTTTCTTTTGATTGACCAGTATATCACTGCCCAAAGATTGATATACTATAATAGAAATAATACCTTTGGCAATGACATTTCCAGGAGCAAAATAAATAAAAACATATGCACTAATTATGAAATCTAAACATATAAATGTAAGCTTTAAAATAAAAAATAAAATAACAAATTACACAAATTATCACTCAAGTCCCCCACCACCCAAAAGAAAGAACACAAGGGGTTTGCCTGAACTCCTTTTTGGCTTAAATTACTGATAAGACTTGAATGATGGTCAACATTGGCATTTCCCCATTCAGGTGTACTTCCTTTATAGCGCACATGAAATTAAATGTTTTGTGAACATGGATTGTCTCTATGATCACAATTATTGAAGTTGCCGTCTTTAAATAGAGCTGTTTTTATCATCATTCAGGGTGAGGCTCCAGTGGTCCCTAGAGTTCCACTGCTGGGCATGGACCTCACCATTATGAAAGACATTCGTTTCTCGCATGAACAAACTCCTCGTCTTTGGTTTGGTTGTGCTTGGGCTGGAAGACACAGATTAACACACACTCATGTAATGGTGTCATGTAGTTAACATTTCAAGAGTCTTGCAACATGGACCGGTGGGCAACTACCTGTTCTCTGGGATTAGGTGACGAGGGTGGTCTGAAGTAGGTGGTGTTGTAACTGGGCCACATGTGGGTGTGCAGAAGCTTGTATGGGATTCACATTCATTCAGCCATTCTGGAGTTGACACTGGACTATCATCTGGTTCAGCTGTAAAAGGAATTAGGTACTGTGATTCAATGCAAAAATACAAGACTTTTCCATTAGTTGATCTTAAAAATATTCAATTTGGCCCATGAAACATTCTACCTTACTTACTTACTTCACTTTACCTCCAAGTAAACAAGAAAACATTTGGAGTGGTATTCATTTTATGACTCACATATTGAAAAGGCACTTTTAGACTTTGACATCTGAGGTTTGTTTGGGTCTGCAAAGGGAGTCAAGTTTAAAAACTGATGTTTGAGCCATGTTGCACGGTCATCCTCGAAAGACTTCCTCTGCAATTTAGACAGGACACAGGTTAAGAGACTAAAAGTCATTAAGTCATACCATTTTAGCATGCAATATTTACAATGTTCTTTGTAACTGACCTCTTCCAAGAATATGGAAGGAGAAAAACGCCCGCACACTGTTCATATGCTCCAAAAACTTACTTTTATTATAGGCAACTGGCTGCAACGTTTCGACTTTACGTCTTCATCAGGCAAAAGTGACTTTGACTTTTGCCTGATGAAGACGTAAAGTCGAAACGTTGCAGCCAGTTGCCTATAATAAAAGTAAGTTTTTGGAGCATATGAACAGTGTGCGGGCGTTTTTCTCCTTCCATTATCTGATACCTTGATGTCCAGCACCTGGCCTGAATATAGGCTTGAGATGTGCACACAATCTTGTCTATGAACTCTTCCAAGAATATACCAGGTTCATTTCTTTGTGTGTTTTCTTTGCTTAAGTGTATGCTAATGTGCAAAAGCACATTTATAGAACAGTAACTACCACAAACATGTTTGCTCAATAATGATACATGTATGAGAGCACTTTATTTGCCTCACAGGACCTTTCATTCATCACATTTTAACTGTTTGTTAGTTATCTCTTTTAAACATACTTCATGGCTCAGTCTTATGGCTGCCTCCGTGAAGTTCCTTCTCTCTTTCTCCAAGTTCCTTCTCTGCTCTCCGAGGGTCTTCCACTCCTCTCTGAGGCGCTCCTTCTCCTCCAGCATGTAGCAGTCGTTCAGCAGCGATGCTGTCTCTTCGTCACACGGAGAACTCAGCTGCTGCTACAAGACCAGAGGGAAGGTGTAACTACGTTGCAAGAGCACCACCAGACTATGTAGGTCTTTGCTTAATGATTTGGACCACAACGGCGATTGCGTCATAGCAGCCGTAGTCCTGCCTCACGTCGCGGTAGTAGAAACGGGCTCCTTAAATTCCCCATTTTCAGAGCGCAACACCCGAGGGCAACAGAACATAAAATGACTTGTCTTTAAGTTCTACTGCATCTTTTCTCCACTAGTCCCTCCCTATTGTAGTGAATTTTTTATTTGTTGATGAAATTGTCTATATATTATTTAGTCATCATAGCTTAGTTTTTATTTAGTTTGCATCAAGTTTTTATTTAGTTTGCATCAGTGAAAAAAGGTAGTTGACGAAAAAATTTCATAAGTTTTAGTCGATGAAATTAAAATCAGTGCCGAGAGTCGTGAGCGGCTAGAGAGGGGTGGTTCCCTGCTGTGTGGGAATTTACTGTTGGTGTTTTGGTCAAGACACATTTCCACGTAATGAATCACTCCAAGAATAGTTACATTTTGATCCTGCGTGTTTGTAGATAATGAAAACCATAACTACAATTTAGGCATTTAGCAGACGCTCTACTATAGAGTTACAATCATAGATATTGTTCGTAGACATCTGTTGGAATATGAAGGACAATGTTGCCGTTCCATTGGTTTTCAAAAATGCATGACTAATACACCCCAATAAAAACTCAAATTCCCTTAGCTACTCTATTAATTTCAACTTTTAGTTATGCAAACCCTACTTCAACTGCTGCCTTTCTAAAAAACAAAAAATAAATGACTTTATGCCAGTCTGGTTCCTCTTTTATTAGCCACCACCACACTGTGGCTCAAACTCATATTGCTGATTGAAATATTAACACCAAACAGTAAATGTATTACACACATACCTGCAGTAACTGTTGCTGTGAATGAATAAAGTCTTTGCACTGTTGGATCTCCAGGTTGAGTCTCTCCATCTCTTTTTCATGAGCCTCCCTTGGTATTGTGTTCACATTGGCCCGCTCACCCACTTGTGCTAAAGATGCTGAACATGAACAAGTAACATACATAGAACAGTGTTAGTTCAACAAAGCCTTATGATTATGTTACTTAAAAAAATTAAAAAAAACGTCATAATAGTTCTACCATTCACACACAAGCTATTTTAGTGCCAACTTCCAATTCCTATGATAGAACATGATACATGATAACAAGAAAAATATGCAATGATTTTAAGTTGCTTTTCCAACATCAACCAGTAGAGGTCACTGCTGATCCACGACTGATTCAAGTTGGCAATGTTTGAAACAATAAAATTCCCTTCTCTTTCACTTGGTAGTTGGTACAGGCCAGCCTAGGCAGAGGAAGGTTGTCAAAGCAGCTTATCTCACAACCCCAATAGCACTGTTATCAACGTACCTTCAACACATAGTTTTGAACATAGCATTCCTTTATATACATAGCGTTTAAACCACTTGATATCACATTTGTGTGATAATCAGCAATGAGAGTCCATGGTCTGGTATTCCTGGAGGGGCCAGCATCCTGGTTTCAGTATTCACAGAATGCTGAAACAAATGGGGGCAGGTCTGTCTCCTACTTTGAGGCAGAAGGAGACAGTCACCTTCTGCCAGGAGAGCACACGTTGCTTGCTATAAATACCAGTGGCTCTTCTGATGCAGCACTGCCAGTGTTTGAGGGCGACTACATCTAAGAAAATCATGCAAGGAGATGCAAACTGCTTTTCCTACAGCAACCAGTAGAGGTTGCTGCTGATCCATGACTTTCATGTTTACATTCAGTCCTCTCTCATTGGCTTGGTAAATGTATTTGTATTTTTTTTAAGTAGCATACAAAATAGGAAAAAAGTATAACAGTAGAATTGTCCTGGGTGCGTGAGGAAGGCTACCTTGGCTGTCCAGTCTCTCCACATGGCTCTTGAGTCTCCTCCACTGAAGGCGAATGCTATTGGTCAGCTTCTCACGGGCGTGGACGCAAGACAACTCTACACTGTCCTTACTGGAATCAAACACTTCCTCTTCTTCCTCCGAGTCAGACTGATAGAATAAATGGGAAAGGCTAATTAAAATATACTGACCTGACTTGCAAATGGTCAATGGAAAACAGCAGCATCCAAAAACAATACAGGGCCTGGCCTCAGTTATACTATAATTTGACTATAGTAGGCTGAACAAACATGTTTCATTCTAAGCCAAACCATGGTCATCTTTGTCAGTTTGTAATCTTGTGGGCCATAAAGATGGGCCAGGTGGGATCATCCAGTAAACTACTTCTCTACCAGTCATTCATCATATCACAAAAAACCCAAAAGGTTTGGGGGGGGGGGAAGGTTATTTTGAAATATATTTCCTTCTCTAGTTTAGTGTGTGGACTGGACTCTGTAGTGATAATAAGTTATATGGGGTTAAGTGGGAGCAATGCCTCTCAAGATTAAGCAACAAGATATATAACTAAGAAAAAAAGGTCTGTAATAGAACACAATGGCAATGCTGTGAAAAGGGAAGGGTAGTAGAAAAAAAAGAAGAAAAAAAGAAACTTGTCCAACCTGTCCTGGACCGTCTTCATGCGTCTCGCGTTTCGGTGTTGGTTTCTTTGAGCGTAGAATTGACATCATGTCTCTTTTCATCTGCTGCAACACTTTCTTCAGCTCTGCATTTTCCAGCAACAGGTCTTTCTGACGGTTGTCGTAGTCACTCAGCAGAGTCCTGTACATCTCCGCCTCATGTCTTAGAATGAGAAAGATCATAATCTGATCACTGGAGTAAAACATAATACAGTATAGACCTACATATATTTCTGTTTATTTATCATGTGGTAAGAAACTTCAAAATAGCATATTCTACAAAGCAAGCTCTATAAGAATGTATTTGAATATAAATATGGTTATGTTAAAAAATCCCTGGCCTTAATGAACAATACAAGAGGGTTGTTAAAACCATAACACTTACCTAATCTCTGTTTTTCCAGTTTTCCAGCGGCTCCTTTTCCCATCAGCTCTTCCGATGTAATTTAATACGTCAATGGCTGCAAGTGAAAGATCAGTGAAATTTGAATTTTAACCATGTATATAAAGTTGTCATAATCGTTAAATAGTTGCAAATTCAAGACAGATTTAGGCCTAAAAGATATTCAATAAAACCTTGTTTCTTCTCCTTCTTGTCAACCAGGAGTTGATTCAAACGCTCTCTGAGTTTGTTGAACTCCCTTTCTTTCCTCTTCATATCGTGATTGTACTGGCTGGCCCGGTTTGCAATGATATGCTGCAGTTTTTGCACCTGTGAAAGCAGTGAAAATTACATTGTAAAACGGCATTTTCCAAATCAAACCGGAAAATTAGGAACATTTATTTTCATTCTGTGTCACACAGTGTGGTAATTGCCATTAATTATACAAAACAAAGTCCCATTACCTCTTCTTTTTCATTTTTCAGGCAGTTCTGTAGGCTCTTCACTTTCAGCTGTAGCTGACGTTCTCTCTCAAGGAGTCCTGTGTTTTCCCTTTTGCAAAGTTCAACTTGATCCTACATAATAGAAGCATGGGCGAAAATATAAATCACAACCATAGAAAGGAACAAAATCTAGTGATAGTAGGGCTGTCACAATTATGATTTTTTTACACCACAATGATTAATTGTCACACAAATAACTGCAATTAACGATCTAATTACGTTTATGTCGTTAAACACTGGAACATATATACAAATTACGAAAAATAACTTAAATATACAAAGAAAAAATATGGATTTTGTAAGGATTCCAAATCCATAACCATTTCCTGTTCTTGTTACTAGCTATGGGACACAGAGTTTTTTGGTTGACAAAAATAAATGACAGTTTTGGTTGCGGCAACGGTTACGTTCTGGATGTGGATGCTTGTGGGGTTGTTGGGGGTCACCTTTAGCCGAGTGTTGCTTAGCTGCAGGCAGTCCACGCTGCTGCTCGACTTGAGCTGCTCCACTTCCATGTCTTCCAGGGTGCGCAGGCCTCTGCGGTGCAGCTGAATCAGGTCATACATGCTGTTGAGCACCGTCACCACATTAAGCTCTGAGCTCCCATCGGATTCTGTCCAAACCGGTGGGAGGCCAAGGGAGGACAGTTCCTGCAAAAAAGGGGCAAATAAAGACAAGAGGGATATGATGTTTCAAATTGGCTACAATGTTGTCATGCATTGTTTTCTCCGGCATCTATTGTAGGAAATGGTATAAGGCAGTGTTTCTCAAACTTTTACATTTCAAGGTCTCCCCTTAACTCCGACAGTACAGTATACAAATGGATTTGGTTCCATTTGCATGCTGTCAGAGTTACAGACTTGTATGGGTCAATTTAGACCCCCATAAAGGATTCCCCTGGAATCCACTTTGAGAACCACTGGTATAAGGGATGTGAGCGAAATATTTCATACAATTAGTGCTTGTGTATTTGTCTGTATTCCAGTGGTGCAATGTACTCAAGTACTGAACTACAGAACTACAATTGTTTTTTTTTTTGTTTTTTTTGGGGGGGCTTTTTATGCCTTTATTTGATGGGATAGTAGACTGACAGGAAATGGGGAGAGAGAGATGGGGAATGACATGTGGCAAAGGTCGTCCGGATCGGGAATCGAACCGGCGACGCCAGCAGGCATCATAGCCTAGTATGTGGTATGCGCCTTGACCACTAGGCCAGCGGGCACCCAGAACTACAATTTTGAGGTATTTTTTTTACTTCCTTCAATATTTACAATTTTCAATACTTTTACTTCTACCCCGCTACATCTCAGAGGAAAATATAGTACTTACTCCACTACAATTATATTAAAATAAGTTACTAGTTACTTTGTAGATTTTGATTATTATTCCAAAATACACTAACCACTTCAGCCCTATATTTCCATCATTTGAAAATAGCAAATCTACAAGCTCACTCATACATTGGCTATTTTCAAAAGGTTTTTTATGCATTTTGAACTTGTGGAACATTCTTCACAATGACTACTTTCCCATTTGGTACTTAGATGTATATTTTGATGCCAATACTTTTGTACTCTTACTCAAGTAAAAGATTTTAATACGGGACTTCTACTTATAACAGAGTACATCTACATTGCAGTATTGATACTTTTACTTAAGTAAAACATGAGAGTACTTCTTCCATCACTGCTGTATTCATACATCGTATTGGGGCTGTGTTGCTCCACATTAGGGGGGCAGTCATAAACCCCTGCTGCTGGCATTTATTCATGAAGGGCAGGTAACAGCTGATTCTGGACAAGGAATGCTCTACACTTCTATTCTCAACGTAACCTGTCAGCTTGTTAAGACATTGTTGTTATAAAGTCTATTAGTGTAGTTTCTCTACATTTAGAATATACTCAAGGGCAGCTACTCTGTGTGAGTGGACAGCTTTAAGAAGGGTCAGAGATTAGTCCTCTGAAAAGAGCGTTGGAGAGTGTTTGCTTTTCCTGCTGTTGGATGTCACAATATACTTTTGCATTCACCTTCATTGAGTTATATAATTCTCCGGTGACAGGGTGAGGTGCGACAGGTAAATGTTGTAAAATATAGATTACACAAATAGAAATGTTGGTAAGATTCTACATGGATACGCACAAATTATTGACAGATATATCTGAAGAGGCCTCCAGGCATATACCATGTTGTGTATAGTATGTATCCTCAAAGATGTATCAATATGTAAAAAAGAATCCTGAACGGAAATGACGAGCAGATGACAGCTTCCGTTCTTGGATTTCGGGAGGTGTAGTTCCATACTCTATATAGCATTTGTAGATTGTGGAATGTTTGTCTGGCTACGTGAGACTATTCAAATAGTATCTTCTCAGCGTTTCTATTTGTGTCTTCAACAGAATATTTTAAGACTACATATTTTAGTACACAAGGCCTACCCTAAATAGTTTGTTTAGTGCATTTACTGGTGGCTCCCTTATCATGTTTATTATGTCTTTTGGCACCTGAGCAAGTGCCTTTGCCTTAATCTTTCACACTGTTTTTGGAGCTGTGTGAAGCACAGGCTCCCTATACGTGGCCGTGTGGGTCTGTGTGTGTGTGTGTGTGTGTGTGTGTGTCTGTATGTAGCCTGAACTTACTAAACTTCGGCACGCTACTAGTCCCACAGTTTTGCCACCACACACTCGCGCCATATGTCAAATCGACCGGCTTACTCGGGAATCGTGGGCTAGTAACTTGCTAAGAGAAAGGTTCAATAGTTTAATTGATATTAATTTATTAGTGAATTAATTTTCCCCATTGACTTATAATGGGAATCGCAAAAACTCACATTCAATTATTTGTCTCTCGCAAACCATAGGGGCTAGAGTTTCAAGACTTGGAGAGGAGGTTCATAATGATTTCAAGGATTAAATAAAAAATAATTGTGTCATTTGGCCGCATGGTGGCGCCATAACACCCCACTTTACGTTTTGGCCTGTAACTCTTGAACCGTAGGTCGGAAAATTAAAAATATTTTTTCCCTGGATTCCTTGGGTCATGACGCATCTCCCCATCTAGGCCACGCCCATTTGCGCCATGATAGATTTTCCGCCATCTTGAATTTTCTCCAAAACACACTTTTTGCTCCTTTTCCTACATATTTTCTTCAAATGTCACAAAAATTGGTACACATGATCCACACACACACACACACACACACACACACACACACACACACACACACACACACACACACACACACACACACACACACACACACACACACACACACACACACACACACACACACACACACACACACACACACACAGCTCCACTTCACACGGGTGTGATTTTTTGTATCTTTATGTAGCGCAATGTTCTGGGCTGTGTAATGTTTTTCATCCATGGAAATTGTTTCAGAGGAGGTTATATAGTGTGAGCCATGAGGCCTATAGGGCCCATGTTCTGTTTCTGCAGCTTGATGTACAAGTAATGTACACCCCCAGGACATGACGCCAGTATGTCGCAGGGACTTCCCCCCAATTCAACCCGTGATGCTGAGTGCCAAGCAGGGAGGCATTGGGTCCCATTCTTAAGAGTCTTTAGTATGACCCGGCTGGACATCGAACCTTGGCCTCCCAATCTCAGGGCGGACAATCTAACCTCAAGGCTTCTGAGCTGGGATACTTCAAACTTCATCATAAATATAAAATCTCAACATCAAGCTTGTAGATTGTTTGAGGGACAATTAGAGCACATTTGAACTGTTATTTAATTTTGTAGTGTCAGCTGGCCATTGGCACTGTTGAATGAACAGAACAGACATAAAAACTAACCTCTAAAGATCGGTATGGTGAGCATCTATGCGGGATGTTCATACTTAAATCTGACAGCTACTACTTTATCACAGACAAATATAAGAAGGCAACTGTTGGAATTATCTAACTTTTGAGCTTTCATTTACTTTAAAAAAAATCATGTCTGTAGTTCATGTAGAGTCTTCATTTGAATCACGTTATTCTAGCATAAAACTCCCATCATATTTTTCAAAATCAACAAAACATTATGAATTAAGTATGACTATAGCCAACCTGGTTGATGCATGATAAACATTCTGGCACGTTGTCCTCGGTGCAAAAGGAGCCGAGCATGTATTGGTTTCTGTGCAATGGCAGGGAGAGCACTGACGATTGGCTGAATTGTCTCAGGGGAGACATTCTACATTTGAAAGAGCCGCCAGGAACGTCCTTGAAATCTGCAGGGTGAAAAAAAATAGTCTGTTGTCAAGCAGATATCTGGGCCTGTTGTTGATAAACCATTATGCAGTTAGTAAAGGCATAGGACAGCCTTGTTCTCGCACCACAAAAGCAATGCAGAGGGAGGCCAGGAATTGAGGTTACCCATGTGGCACAGAAATAGCATATATTAATAGCACTGAACTGTCATGTGTGTCAATTTAACCTTTTCTTTACGCTCAAGGCTGGATATATAAAGGATGAGACTGTTCTTAGTACAAACTACTGTAGTAGACAGAGCACTTCCCTGTTTTGGCTAAAGCTAAGAAACAAATGCATGATGATCAGATCAATTTCCACACTTATTTGTGTGTACATGTTAAGTGAAATATTGGGATAACTATTAAGTTGTTATTACAACTGACAACTGTTTGTACACACTCGCAGTAAAATGCTACAACAAGGGCTGCTGGTCAACATCATTTCTCCAGGCCAAAATCTTTAACAGCTTACTCACCAAGGGAAGACTCTGGCATCACTGCAGTGCAGTTCCTGGTCCTGAATCATCCACTTCTTCTACATGTGCAGGACACACTCGACTTGCCAACTCATAGATGCAGGCAGACTGAAATAGACATGTCAGATTAGCAGTGTCAATTCAACACTGTCTGGATTACAAGGGTTGACTGTGATAGATGCACTGTGCGTGAGAGAAACATGCTAAGCCTAAACAACAAGGGAGGGAAGGAGGGAGGGAGAGCTATTTAAGAAAGGCCAAATAATTCATTGTAAGCAGCAGTAAACTTCTGTGCATCTGCACTCTATATCTATGAAAAGAATGCAGGATTTATTCCAAGATTTCTTGCGCATTTAATTTACCGGTACTCAAGCAAAGAATGCGCTTGTCGCCCGATGGGGGGAGAAGTGTATTCTATAGTCCAAATTTCCCAAGTCCAGTTAATCATGCATGCATAACAGACCGATTTTCCCTGTATCTCAAAAAATGTTTTACATTTGCTGCGAGAGAAATCATAGAATGTGGTAAATATGAAAGAATCAGCACTCATACTTTCACAATGTGGAGTCAATGCATGACTATCCATTTGTTGTATTTGAGAGATGAAAATCCATTGTAGCATTACAAGTTGGATTTAGGCCAACATCTTAACACAATGCTCTTATCACCATCCATATGACCCTTCTAATCCAAAACACATGCTGATTTAACTGCATGAAGAAAAGGAAAACAAAAAGCATTTCTAACAGTCCAAAAAACTTTTCTCCTCCTTTTAAAAAGGTTATACTGGTAAGACACCTAGGGCAACAAGCGACCTCGCCCTTGCCATCAGGGATCTCCATATATGGGCATAAAAGGGATTTGTTCCCCTGGCATCACAGGGATCTCTCTAACAGGGCATCATTAATATTGATGACATCAGGGAACTCCATATATGGGCATAAAGGGGGATTCTGTTAGTGTGACATCACAGTGAAGCCAGAGCTTGATGTCAGAGCGGCAAACCCATTCTGGTAGAGTGGTTCCCCTTACATCACAGTGACATCAGAGCATGGTGACATCATGATGACACATTTTTACGGTCTATGGGTTTGCCCATAGAAAAATGTCTACACGTCTACGGACAAGCTGTGACATTTCTCATGGTAAACTGCAACCTTCGGTCGCAATCAATAAATATAAACTGTATAGTGAACTAATAGGTTCAGTAAACAGTATACACAATTACAGGTGCCCCTGCCTGGGAAAACTGCAAAATTAGAGAACTGTTTAACAAAACAAATTCTTAATTCACTGGTTTTAAATTATTCAGTAGGCTAATGAAAAAGGAACAACTATGCTGCCAGTGTTACAGGGACCCAACTAACCAGCCTTTTGGCAGACAGAACAGATGGCATGCCTGGCTACGAAGCTTACAAGTCCAGACCTACTTAGCAAACTAATAAGACCTAATGGACTAGCCTTTAATTTAATGACTATCAAACCCAATTATAAAACTCTATTAGGCTAGTTTTGGCATTTTCAAAATACTTGATCTTCAATCTCACGACAAGCGAGTTATTCTTAGGCTATGATTTGCAAGTTAATTGGTAACTTATTATGTCTTAAAAGGTCTCAATGAATTGAAACAAGGCCTTGGATCAAGATGCAAATAAAATACATCTATGATAGTCTTGACCCAAGGCTACCTTAGGACCGCCGGTACTATTTTGCCAAATGTATGTCTTGTCAATCCAATGAAACAAAAAATAATAATGATGCAAACCTGTGGATCAGTCGGTGTTCGGTGCTGCTGCTGCTCAACGATCACTTTGAAATGCGGAGTGACAACACATTCAGTGCAAGGCCGTTCTGAGGAAGCCGTAAACTTTGTGTTTTTAAATCGTTTGGAGAAAATTCCTCACGGCGCCCACACACACGTCTCGTCTGTTACGTAATTATTATTATCCTCGGTAGTAGGTACACCGGGTTTTAAACGCCGTCACTTGCCATCGTACCCGTCGCACAGGTCGCACAGCGAAGAAGAAGACAAGTTAACGGCTTTCATTCTCAACCACAGACCTGCCATTGTCTGACACCACATAGCTTTTACAGAACAAAACCTGTTTGCTTTCATTACTTACTCACTGAATGTTAGCCAGTTATATTCTTCAGTGTTGTCTTGTCTTCGCTTCTCCTCCACACTGGGCTCCGCACGGCGTACATAACACGATTGACTGCTGACAAATCAAACGTCGCTCTCATTGGCTCCTCCGTTTCCCAGGCAACCAAACACGTGACCACTTTCAAACTTCCGCTTTCAACGGAAGTCGTCACTGAATGACGACGTACACGGAAGTGCGACGGAAGTTGTTGTTTAGCGCCTCTTTTCTTTTTCGTCCATGTTGTTGTCAACAAACACAGGGGTAGAAGTGCACGCGGGCCAGTGTCAGTACAAGGGGAAATGCTGTTGTTTTGACAATTTAAGTGATTGTTTATTGTGATGATTTTTTAGCTCAAAAGCACTACCTTTTGCACTGTTAAAGAGATCCCAAAAGAAGGACATTGCTGGTTCTGAAACTGAAAGCTATCAGACAGCAAGGCAGAAATGGATGGTGGTCATGATGGGAAGCAGCATAATTTTACGCCCCTACAAGTGGGAAACCCTTCTCCTGCAGGTAAAGACATGGATGAATATTATGCTATGGCAAGTTGTTTGAAATGAGTATCTGGTTTAACATATAGTTATCTGATTACATGTGCCTTATTCACATTTGTCATTTCAGGTTTTAACATAAATGTCAAACTACTGACTGTGTCTAACCATGCTGGGGCGAGAGAGAGGATAAGGATTTTACCATTAACCAGGACAACTCAAACACAATCCAACCAAGATGGTGCCTCCATTCGCGAGACAATTTCCTCAAAACCTTCAAAGGTTTTAAGCGATCTGGTTACCGATCATTTCTACCCTAAAAAGATTTTAAGGACGTTAGTTTTACCATCAACCAGTACAACTCAAACACGATCCAAGCAAGATGGCGCCTCCATTTGCGAGCCAAAGGTTCCAACGATTAATAGAAGTTGCTGTGTTCCTCGTTGCACTTTTTCAACGAGACGGCAACCACATCTCGCTTTTCATGACTTTCCAGATGACTTCGAAACGAGAAAAAAGTGGGTTTGCGCAATCAAACAAGACAAAGTCAAAGCCTTCTGTATTAAACAAGGCCTTACGTATGTATGTGAGGAGCATTTCCAACCCGAGGACTACGAACCCTATCCCACTGGAGGAACAAAGTGCCTGAAGCCAGGTGTCATACCGTCATGCTTCCAGTACCCGCCGCCAGCAGTTTACTCCGTGGCTTCTGAACACAACTATTGTAAAGATTCAAACGATATAAAACTGACAGTGCTTAGAATGCAGCATGACAAGCTTGTGGGAGAATGTAAAAAGCTGGAGGAAGCAGCTCTTACAGAGCGTTACAGTGTTCTCAAATTTGCGGAGTCTGACGATGCTATCCAGTTCTATACAAGGTAACCTTTTACTTTCACTGATTTCATAAATAAAGCCTGGCATTAAATATGACATTTATGTTCCACCAAACTGCTCTGCAATAACCTCCTGTCTGTTTTCGTTGCCAGTTGCCACTACTACCTCCTGTGTACTACTAGAGTCTAGTTAGTACAGTCTAGTTATTAGACTGTCTGGGGCAGTTTGCCTTGAGCAACTGGTTCTGTTTGTCAGAGGAAGTAGCTATACTCAGAGCCGTATAATGGAGAGTTGCGTCACTCCCGTTCACTTCATGGGGCCAGGTCTTCTACGCACACATCTATTGGCGTATAGTGACAAACGGCGAACCGGAGGTTTACAAAATGCATTGAAGTCTATGAGGTGTAAAGTGACAATGAACCACGTGACCAGCGCTGTTTCTGACCCCGCAGTGGCAGGACTCTCTGATTAGACGGCTCTGGCTATACTGTATGCAAAAATGTGAATGATAAGTCTGTGCCCTAATAGAAAATATTGTTTTTCAACAAGCTTTCGACAACAACAACTGCTAAAGTTACCATGGCCAACTACAGTTAATGCTTGCCCTAAAAGTAACTTTTAGCACAACTTAAATCTAGACTTGTCAGAAGTTGTCACTAGCAGTAACGGATGTGGAGCCAAGGCTGCATCCTCTGAGAAGCAGAACCTCAATTTGCAGCTAAAGAGAAACCCTATTCCTAATCTTAACCTGAGTAAAACTATGCCTAACCCTAAAGTTATTTCTAACCTTAAAGTCTTTGCACACAGGCGCGTTTATCCGCACGGATAAAACTGTCAATTTCATTTTTTTAAAAGAAAACAATGATTCTCTACGACCTAATGTATACCGGATCCGAATTAACCGTGCGACGAGTGGCTGCGGCCGTGCAACGAGTGGCTGCGGCCGTGCGCTTTTTTCCTCGATCTAACCCAGTTTGATTTGTGCGTCTTGTCGCATGCGGTAAAAAACTCATCACTCCTTTTATGACTCCTTTTGGGATCCGCAGCGCCGATTCCGCACAGCATTGCACACCAAATCCACGAAAAAACGCAACTGTCCTGTTTGCAAAGGGCTTTATCCTTAGTAAAACAAATACATGAGCCGCCCCACAGAGCTGACCGCTCGGTGGGGCTAATGTGTTTTGGGGCTAGAGATCTGGTCAAACATGGCATCTTTCCATAGGGGCATACACAAACTCAACAAAGTTGCAGAACCCATGCTCAGGTACCAGTCAAAAAGGTGGTTCCGGTGGTTGCTTCCGATTGGCATTGCATTGTTTTTGTTTCCCAAACATAATGCGACTCAATCGGTTTATTCTCGCTTGTCGTGCTATGAGTTAGAATAAAGGTGAACATACCAAACGATTATAATACCAAAAGAAACACAACGATTGTGCCAATCTAACCAATTTTAAACTATAGAGGAATCATTTTGGAGGTGCACGGTAACGTTTGTTCCGGTTGGTGGTTCCGGCCGCCTGACGTAAAGTTATATTTCCGCTCTGACCGGATCAGAAACCCCAAAATAGTATTGATCCTAGGCTAGTGATTAACAACAGAAGCCTATTGGGGGATGTTGCAAAGGTGACTAATCAACGATAAAAATGATATAAAATACAATACCAAGGGGAGAAATAATTGACCAAAGTTAAGTTTCCAAACCTTTTGTGGGGAATTTACATGCTATGTGTCTTCTCTCCCAGAAGACTACAAATTTGTATCAACCTCATGGTGGCGGCGTGGCGCTATAACATGCCACTTCACGTTTTGACCTACAATATAATGTATAATAATGTAGAACTCTTGAACCGCAGGTCATACAATCATGACCTATGGTTCAATAATTCAAAGCTATAGAGCATCGCAGTGAGGTGTCGGAAGTAAACAGCCCATTCATTTTCACCATAGGGTTTTTCATTATCAGCCACAAAGTCGTAGCAATTCAATGTACACTTACCACTAGGATGGTGGTTGTAAAATGGTTCTATATGCTCCTGTAGAATCCCCAAGTATGTATGCAATAACTCTAGTTCTAGTAAAAACACGTTTTAATCAAAATCGCACGGAGAAGAACTGCATTACCCATACTGCTAAAAATGTACATCCGGTGAAATCGACGTCTGTGATTGGTCTAGCTTCTTCTTCTTTCATGTATCTTGCGGTTACCGCGGAAGTAGCTTACTGCCCCCTGTCTTCCCGGCGGATTATTGCATTTCAGCAGAAATCCGTGAGCGAGTGTCTTTCTTTTAAAAATATGATGCACTATGTTAAAGATGACGATAAGAGCGTCCACAGAGATGAAAATCACTACATGTCAGGCCATATGCTGGCCTGGATAACTAAACTGAGCGTGATTTAAGGGATATATTTCATTCGCAATGCATTCTGGGAGTGTAGTTTCCACAATTTTTTAAATAATGATGTACACAGTCTTGTACCCTGCCCTTTTTTCAGCTTTCGAATGAATCGTTGAATTAAAAAAAATTGAATATTGTCATGATTCCTCACCAGCCGAGGTGGCTTTGTCCGAGGCTTAAAAACGTTTAGATAAATACTTTATGAAATGTCTATGGAAGAAATGAAGAAAACGCTTCCGACCCCAGAGTGAAGACGGGTGGGGCTTCAACTGCGATGCTCTATAACTGAGTGTGAGACAGGGATGAAAACATGATAACTGCCCTTCAGCCACCCAGCCAGTCCAAGAGATAAATATAAATCAATCTCTCTCTCCCCCCACACACTTCCCTTAAATTGTTTTCTTTGGATCTTACAAAATGCAATTTATAATATAATATATCCATATGTTTTTTGTTGTTGCAGGTTTCCCACATATAACCATTTTATGGCCTTCTGGCAATTTCTTGAGCCAGCAGCTTCACGAATGGAATATTGTCATTCCAAAGCAAAAAGAAATCGGAAGGTGCTAGCTGCACCTGATGGACTATCGGTAAATTCCCATTATATTACTGTCTAATTATAATTTAGGGTCTGCTACCTCCACCTAACACTTACATAAAATATTTGTCACACCAACAAAGCTGTTTATTGGTTGTGGTCTCGAGTAGCCAGGCAATCTGAGATCTTTGCATACTACTAATACATCTGGGGACATAAAAATAATAAAACTATTTGAATCGGTTAAAACGGGGTGAAAACTTTAAAAGGATCCCTGGCTAATACGACAAATATGCCTTAATACATTATAATTGCCCTCTATTATACTGTAACTACAATGTAAAATTATAAACACCTTAAATGTATAAGTATAATATAATATATTGTCACTCAATAGTGCAAGTGCCCGTCGCAAGTTGATGTCATAAAATCATGTGTGGTCTTTCCCTATGGAATTTATGGCATGTATGTGTAAAAAACACACACATTTGAAATATTGATTTGATGCTCATATTAACGATAGGATTTATTTTTTTTCACATGCATGCCATACATTCCATAGGGATAGATCACACATGGTTTTATGACATCATCAACTTGCGACGGGCATTTCCCCTATTGAGTTAAAGATTAGCTATTTCTAGAAGAAATCAAATATTTAAGGTGTTTTTAATTTTACATTGTAGTTATAGAGGGCAATTATAATGTATTAAGGCATATTTGTCGTATTAGCTAGGGATCCCTTTAAGAAATGTAATGGATAATGGGATGGGATCACAGAACGAATACTAAGACAGTATAATTGGCTTTGCAAGCAGTGGACAAATAAGTGTTGGTGCTGGTTTTCTCCTCTGTTCTAGTTAATATTTAGTTTAGAGTTTAGACTTACCCAGCTCAAATGTTATTTTATTTATTTTGTGATTTAATGGCTACATGTGATAATTTGTTTGTTTCCAGGCCCTGACACACACAGATGAGTTCTTCCTGTTTATGGCTCGCCTGGTTCAGGGTCTGGAGCTTTTGGATTTGGCACAGCTCTTCAAGGTGGAGTATGCCTGTGCAAACCTAATCACCAGATCCTGGGCCAACTTCCTCTACACATTTTTGGCCTCAGTACCAATTTGGATCTCCAAGGAGAGCATCCAAGCTCACCTGCCTGTGGAGTTCCAGCACTTCCCGGACACCCGGGTGGTCATCGATTTCATGGAGTTCCGTTGCCGAACGCCTCTCTCTCACTGGGAGGAGAAGGAGGACGAGCTGCTTTACGCCGAGCATGAGTGCGACAGCACTCTCAAGGCAATGGTGGGCATGGCACCCCACGGCTTGGTCACCTTTGTGTCCACCATCTTCCCTGGTTCCTTAAGCGATGAAGAGGTTTTTCGGAGGTCAGGAATAATCCCTTTACTGACCCCAAACATGGCCATAATGGTTGACGAGAGCCTCGACGTGGGCAGCCTCGTGCCGTGCAAGATTCACCAGCTGCCTTTCTTGTCGAAGGAAAAAGAGATTGTGGTGTACAAGATGAAGAGATCCACCAAACTGCTGAGGCTGTACGTCGATCAGATGTTTCTCAGAGTGAGGAACTACGAGTTCTTCAAGTCTATCATCCCCCTGTCCACTGCGAACAGCCTGAATCAGATGTTCACAGTGGCATGCAAGCTGGTGAACTATCAGTAGGCCTACTGAGCCCCCGGTAATGCCTGGTCATGTTAGTGTATTAAGTGTAAGGTCAGTGCTGTGCCTTGCTGTCTGATGGTGCTTTCCTTTGCATCATCATTGCAAAGTTTGATTTCAGGTGCTTGGAGAAAAATATGAACCACTTAACCCATTAAGACATGAACAGTTTTCTGAAAAGCTTGTTGCTATATCAGTGGTGCTTAGACTTTTTGGCAAGAACCCCCAAAATTATGTTGTTCCAGGGACCCTCAGAAACAATGCACAATATCAGGAACATATCGGAATTGGGCTATACATGCCATAAAATGCCATATCGGTATCGAACAGATTTCCAAAAATACACGATATTCGCCAAAATTGATGACGCAATAATAACCATTTTATTAATAACTTTTAAATGCTTTTTACTAGCATACAATTAGGACAAAACATCGGGTACTGCACTTACAGTATATTGCAACACATTACAATAAGCAACTGTACATTTGTTTTACATGGGTAACAAATACGATCGGACAACTGAGTCAACATGATCAATGTGTTGTCTGTTACAAATGTTCACATGTGTTATATTTGGAGCTTCAGATTATTTTAGTAATCTTTATTGTGTCACAGTAAAGTGTGTATCTCACAACTAAAGTGGCATGAAAAAAGGGAATAACCTGTTCAGGGTTAAGAGTTTGCTTAGTATGCTTGTTATCCTTTTCTGACCTTTTTTTATTAAACATTGTTTTAAATAAAGTAACCCAATTTCGCAAAAAAAAGAAAAAGTGTGTGTGTGTGTGTGTGTGTGTGTGTGTGTGTGTGTGTGTGTGTGTGTGTGTGCGTGTGCGTGTGCATGTGAGAGCGTATGTCAGTGGTGGAAAAAAAGTACTGTGTTAAGTTAAAGTAGCAATACTACTAGTAAAAGTCCTGTATCACTTGTTCACTTGAGTAAAAGTACAAAATATTGGCATCAAAATATACATAAAGTACCAAAAGTATAAAGTGCTCATGCAAAAACTCCCATTTCACAAGTTTTTTCAAAATGTGTCAAAATCTTTCTACATTAACCAAAGTAATTTGTTAATGTACTGTGGATGTTCTAATCCACAGTACATCTGCAAAGCAACTACTGTAGTAATTAAAGCTGTCAAATAATTGTGGAATGAAGAGAAGTAGAATTTTTGAAAAATGGAAATGAACCCCCAAACCTTCATTCCATATTTGTCTATTTAAGCATTTATTGTCCAGAATGGCGATGGAACTCGTAATGCTTAAAGGTGAGATTGAAATGTCTACAGCGCATACTGGCTGCATCTCTTTTCTATTCATGTTAAAACACAAATTGACGTTGCCAAATTCTTTAGCTTGTGTGTGTTGACAAAACACCACCTCAGCTATGGCTGCACATTTATTCACTTAGATACTGAGACGTAATTAAACTGTTGTTCTGTTTACACAGTTATGTAGACCTAAATGTTTTAGGATTTACTAAAATAGCTCCGTGGTTCGCAAAGTGACCCTTGAAGGGGTTCCAGGAAGTCACCAGCTCTTGAGTTAGCGGTCTGTAACTCAAGAGTGTAAGTGTGCAAATGGAACCAAATGGACTTGTAAGGGTCCATTTGGTTCCCTACATTCCATACACTCAGAGTTAAGGGGGGATCTGTGGCCTAATAATGCATACCAAA
This sequence comes from Nannobrachium achirus, assembly GCF_963921795.1. Lineage (NCBI taxonomy): Eukaryota > Metazoa > Chordata > Actinopteri > Myctophiformes > Myctophidae > Nannobrachium > Nannobrachium achirus. The sequence continues at coordinate 37,632,179 of NC_137810.1, forward strand.
CTGGGGATTCTTGAAATGAAAGCGTTTGAGAACCAACATTTCAGGCCGCGACCCCCCAAATTAATATTTGTAGTGGGGACCCCCCACCCTGACAAGCACTTCATGGAATTGTAGGCAGTACATTTAGTTTGACTCGGTGCCACAGATTGTGGAAAATAGCCAAACTACTGTGAGCCAAGCTTGTAGATTGACTATTTTGTATTTTCACAATGTCTTTCTTATGTAATATTGGACAATTTGGTATTAAAAAGGTGACTTAAAGGTCATTACATTGACACTTTAGAAATGTGCATATACCATGTATGTACACTATAGGCCTACTGTTTATTTATTTTTGAGCGGTGGTCACACCGTCTCCTATACGTGGCCATGTGTGTGGGTATGTATGCGTCCGTCCGTCCGTGTCTGTATGTAGCCTGCAGTACCTTTTCTGACCACACATGTTAAGGGAGGGGCGCTGTTGTTCAGGCCAGGCACACACACACACACACACGAGAGCGCACGCACACACACACACACACACACACACACACACACACATGCAGCCTCCACCGCTCAGTTCACACGAGTGTGATTTTTTTTTACTGTTGAGTGAGAAAACAATAATTCCCAGTTGGGGAACCCTTGCTCTAGTTGCTAGGTGGTACAGGAACTCCTTTTGACTCGATGGCTCGGAGCAGTGGGTCCTTCGTCTGTTCATCTGTCTTCGCTTCAAGCCACCATGTTGTCATTTCCCCCTTCCCCTGTAAGGTTAAGTTAAGACAAAAAGGACACGTCATTTCCCCCTTCCCCTGTAAAGCGTCATTCCCATTTCCCAATAGGCACGATAAAGATAAAAATATAGTTTTAAAAATCGTTCTCAACTGAAGTGGATCGTAGTAGCGTCCACAACGACAACGTGAACGCTGTCAATGTGAACGCAGACATAATCATCGTTAACGATAGGTTATCGTTATAGTTATCTTTATCGTGCCTGGTGGGAATGACGCTTAACATTAAAGGTGTTAAGTCATGTCCTGCGTAGTTAGTAGTGAATGTATAATTTGTCCGTCGTAAGGTGCCGCGCACAGAAAATAGACGATTTACAAGCTCACAAGTCACAGCTTTTGAAGCACGGTTATTTTCTGTCACCACACGGACACACACAAACACACACACACACACACATGTTAGTGTTTGGGGGAGAGGAGGAGAAATGCTCACTGCTGAACAACAGTTCGCACTGGTTGCCGCAAAAAAAAAAGTCTAGAACATGGGTGGAGAAAGCGGGACCCTGGATACTAATCTTCGACGGCTTGTTTGTTGAAAACTTGTACATTTGTAGCGATAAATATGCCATTAACTTGCTAAATCTTTATAATTTGTACACCTACAACTGCTAGTTATAAATTTGATTCCGAAAGTCACATTTTCACCTCGGACAGCTTCTGTGGGGGTAGTTTCAGAATAGGCCTATAATGATATGCACGCTCAACTCCGGCCCCTCTCCCCATATTAGCCAATCAAATTCATTTATTGAGGTTGCTGTACAGAAAGTACCACTTTCAGTACAGTAACTGCAATAAATTAATTTGATTGTGTAATCAAAGGTAGGTATACTTGACATCAAAAAATATTAGCTAATTAGATAGCCTGATTGAACTGTTTTGGGCGTGTCATTCCAACTGTATAAGTTAAGACAAAAAGGACAAAGTAAAAAGAGCAACAGTTTGTGAGCTGTTTGTGCCTCTGAATATTAAATGTGGGTCACCGGGGTTGAGGGAGCAAAGCAGCTGAGCCCACTCTAATTGAGACATCTAGTTTTTCAATGGAGTGTGTGAGTCTTGACTCACAGGCTCCATCCCTTGGGACAAATAAGCAGCTGCCCCTCCCCCACCACCACCACTACAACTACCACCCAAACAGTTGCCTAGGTAACTATACTGTGTGAATACAAAGATAGAGGGCAGGAATATCAGACACACCCAACGTGTCCACTTAAAAGCTCCTTGAGTGAAGATTGGATTTCCTGTGATCATTTCAAACTCGCAGCTTCAAAAATCGTGTGCCGTGCCCTTATCCAGTTTCTGTGTGATCTCAGTGCTTCTTTCTCACATGGTCTTTGTTTATGACCATTTAAGTCAGTATTTTGGTTTGAGTATATCCATTTTTTTACCTTTCTAACAAAAAGAACTACCAAAAGATTTATAGATATTATCTACACAGATTCAAGTATTGTTTTGATAGGGAGAATAGTGCAGTAGGTCTGCAAGCTCACTATGCGTCATGGTGCAGCACCTTGTGAGCTTATAGATCAACTATTTTCAACATTTTTCAAATAGGGCTGAGGTGATTCAGTGTATTCAGTGTAATCATATTCAGTGTATTTTTGTAAGTTTGGGCCCTATGAAAACAGAATTTCTCTTTTGGGTCTCGAGCTGAAAAAGTTTAGGAACTGGTTTAAATGTATTATTTTCACTAATAAATATTTGAGTTAAAAATGTTACAAAAAAAACAACACAAAGTGAGTTAATCCAATGACATTGTGGACACATTATATCTGACCTGTTAAAATGTGCTTGCGCATTTGTAGAAAAGACTGTGTTGCCATGGTAACTTCCATGGTCACATCCAAGAATGTCCTAAACAGCCATCACCCTTTTTCTCTCCAATGTTTTTTCTTTTCTTTTTTTAAAGGGCATGTCCCTAAAGCAGTGGTTCTCAGACCGTGATCCACCAAAATAATGATAATTTGAACTGGGGATCTCCCACCCTGACAACAAAATGCCTCAAATCATGCATACATGGCACCCTTTTCATATTGGCCTATTATAGCGCCACCACGAGGCCACAATAACCTACCTGACCTGGCGGAGACATGTGCTCGGAAGAGCACCGCTTCTAGTTACATTTAGTTTGACTCGCTTCCTCAGATGAATATTGTGAGAATAGCTGATCTACAAGCTCACAGCGCCTCCATTGTGAGCTTGTACATCAGCTATTTTCAAAATATTTGCCACTTTCTTATATTATTTGACAATTTGGCCAATGTTTGACCAGTTCTTATAGTATAGTTTGATGATTACCTTTGATGCAGTAATGGTGTCTTTTTGTATTAAAAAGGTAATAAAAGGGTGCCATGGCATTGGTCCGAAGGTTCATTAGTCCGAATTTGTTAAGAATACTATGCCTAACTCTAACCCTAACCCTAACCTTAACCTCAGTAACCCTAACTAAATTCATACTAATGAACCTTCGGACTAATGAACCTTCGGACTTATGGGCAGTCCCCATTAAAAGTCCTTAAATTGTCACTTCACTGTCATGTGGGGACCGCCCCGGAGGGGTCCCGACCCACAGGTTGAGAACCAGTGTCCCTGAAAGGATAAAGGAGGTCTCTTACCTTGACATTGAGTAAGCCTCTGCAGGTCAGAACGTACCCGCCCAGTGTGTGGAGCAGGTCAGCCGTGGCTCCACTCACCTGGATCTTCAGTGCTACGCAGTGGTGGGAAAAGAACTACATTTCTTAATTACTTAAGTAAAAGTATCAATAATCTATAGTAGAAATAGTCTGTTACGAGCTGTGCCGGTTCTAGGATTCAGGTGGGCCTATGCAAGATTATTTTAGGTGGCCCCCCACTGACGGATGCACGCGTACGCGTGCATCCGTCAGTGGAGGGCCACCTAAAATAATCTGCAGCAACAGATCAAAATGTTCTTTTTGGAGGCATATTGACTTGCTCATGAATCAAGGCAGCCAGGCCTAGAATGAAGTTGGGGATTATGGGGAAGGAGGAAAGGGGAGGGCATATTAGAATAATAACGCTAGTTTTTGGATAGGGGATATATGACATACAGTATATAATGTAACAATATGTTAAAAAAAAAAACGTCTTCCTGTGATGTGGCCCCCGCTTTGGTTGTGGCCCTAAGCGACCGCTTATATTGCTTATGCAAGGAACCGGCCCTTTACGAGTACAAGTACTTAAAAAGTACAAAAGTATTATTGGCATCAAAATGTACTTAAATAATTTGTAAGATGGCACCTCTTTTGTCAGGCCTGTAGGCTTTTCACGTAGGACATTTTAAAGCCTGTGTGTACATGTACATGCCATGGTAATCATTATTTTTATGGGTTAGCTCATGGCTTTCTATTTTTGCACCCCTCACCAAAGCCACTCTCTCTCTCTCTCTCTCCCTGTTGTCCCACTTGCTTGATGAAGAGGATTAGGTGCTCATGGAAGAGAATGCCTGCCTTTCACGCGTCACCGTTGGGTGAGCAAATACAAACGCTAATTTTATCCTCTCCTGTAAGCCAGCTTTACAAAAGAAAAACTGTTGGCAAAACCCTGAACCACAGCAAGGCAATCTTTTATCACTTTTACACAAAATTAATTATATAATTAATTGTTTTGAGGCACATGAAACCTAGCAATATAATTAGACCTGAAAGCAAAACCTTAGAGTGGTCAAATCTACACTATAAGCCTACAAACATATGAAATATTGAAATTAGACTCACTCTCTGTGAAGTTTGTACTGGGTAAATATTTTGGTGTCTAATCTTCCCTTATTACCTTCGCTTGTTGACTCCATCCGTGATGATGTGTTGACTGTATCACCAAATAAGCAATAACGTGGCATTTTGGTACCAACAACACCAGCTACAACAGGTCCTGTTAGGACAACAATAAACACAGTGAACAAAGCATAATTTATTTTAGTTGTTCTCAATGCTGAATTTCCTTTACAACGTATGGCAGTTCAATCAATAGAATCTCTGGGGAGCAACCAGGGATGAAAATTATACATAAAGTAATACATTAATTGGACAGGAAAAAATCAACATGCGGGTCCGTGAAATCAAATCTGTCCTAATCACTGTCTGTGGAATATTGTATGGCAAAACAGGTTCAAGTCTTCACTGGGTCTTTGACTATAGGTTGTCTATTCTACTGGACAACAATGGAAACAAGCCTTAGGGCTTTTTGTGTTATCCTTTTGGCACCATTGTATAATCGTACCACTGAACGATTTGCAAGCTGTTAATAAAGTCTTCAATCAATCAAACAATCAAATCAAACTGACCATGTTAGTTCTCAAACTGAATTCAGGTTTACGATGCATAACTAGGACTGAACAATGTGTTTCCTGAAACCTTTAATGGACATAGAAGTTGAATTAATGAGACTGAATTGAAGAGACAAGATAAGATTGATGAGGTCACATGAGGAGGAGATGAAAGAACCACTGTACCTGAGTGGATGCCAGCTCGTATCTGAAGCTGCATCATGGGCTTGTGGGGGATCTTAAAGGCATGGCAGACGCTGACCAGACCCAGGGCCATGCTGGCTATCTCCCCTGCATGATTGATGCCATTCTCATTGGGGACCCCCGAGACCACCATATCTGGAAGGCCGGCCATTGTCCAGGGGAACCAGAAACATAACCCAGGGCCAGGCAGAGAGTACAGATCAGTGTTAGTTTGTCGACTACCTTTTTATTCACTGACTCGGGTGTTGTGCTCTGAAAATAGAAGATCTACAAGCTCACAATGCATTGCGCAGCGATGCGTTGCACGTAGATCGCATGTAGATCGGCTATTTTCAGCATGCAAGCAAGTGTACAATTTGTCATCTTTATGCCACCAAGGCCTGCCAAAAAAACAAAGAAAAATTGACAAAATCAACTGTAGATACATTTTATTCAAAAGACTAAACTAAATCAAAATTTGCTGTCAAAACTAACACTGGTACAGAAGGACAGAGAGACGATGAGAGACAGATGGCAAAAATGTCAAAAGTCTGTTAATGCAGGCTTTGGCTTGGTTACAACATTTACATGTTGTAAATATAAAATGTAATTAATAGTATTATACAGTTTAAGAACAACAACACAATACTACACAATCGATGCATATATAAGAACGTATTCTTACATCTACAGTATACTCACAAGCGTCTCCTATTGTCTCTACTTTGTAGACATCATAATTGTCAATTATGTTGTCAAAGGTGGTGTACAGCTGGTTGAGGAAGTCCACCACCTGGTGGGGTGTGCTGGTCCCAGAGATTAGAGTGAAGCCTACAATATCACTACAGAGAAATATTACAACTTTATTTAACTCAGAGAGGCCAGTGTTCAGTGTTCAACTAAAATTCATCTACTTCTACTATAGTGTGGTTCCTGTGACACAAGTCTCACTTGCAAATGCCCATATATGAAGATCCCTGATATGCCCATATATGGACATATTGTGTCACTCTCATGTGGTCTATGACGTCAGACATCTATGATGTCAGTCATATCCATATTTGGGAAAAGTAAATACATTAATATAAATTAAAGGGCGGCCGAGCGTCTAGTCGGCAACCTAGCCAACTCGGGAACGATGTAAATAGAGAATGAATGCCCCACCCTTTAATGCAATCCCCATTATACCTGTTGTCATAGGACCCGTGTTGACCATCTGTTTGACTGTGTCCATGTATGCCCATATATGGAGATATCTGTCTGAGTGCGTCCAAGTTATGCCCATATATGGAGATCTCTGTATCTGCCTGACAGTCGGCCGAGCGTCTAGTCGAGGACCGGCCTACTCGGGAACAATGTAAATACGGAATGGATGCCCCACCCTTTAATGCAAACTCCATTATACCTGTTGTCATAACCTGTTTTGACCATCTGTTTGCCTGTGTCCATTTATGCCCATATATGTAGATATCTGTATCTGTCTGCCTGCGTCCATTTATGCCCATATGGGGATCTCTGCAGACACAGTGCCGGTTCTGGAAAACACTAATGTCAGACATTAGCTCCGCATACGGAGATTCCGGACCTTTCGCGCTGGTTCCGGATAACCACATCAGGTCAGGTCGAGGCCGGGCACCGCACTCCCTGCTGCGGCGGGGAACGCGTGTGCCGAATTCTGTGTAATGCAAACCCCATTATACCTGTTGTCATAGGACCCATTTTGACCATCTGTTTGCCGGAGTCCATTTATGCCCATATATGGATATATCTGTATCTGTCTGTCTGCGTCCATTTTATGCCCATATATGGAGATCTCTGCAGACACAGTGCCGATTCCGGAAGACCCTGATGTCAGACAACAGCTCTGCATACGGAGAATCCAAACTTTTTGCGCTGGGTTCCGAAAAATCGTGTATCGGGTTGGGTCGAGGCCGGGCACTGCACTACCTGCTGCGGCAGGGAACACGCGCGCTGCATTTGAAGCTGGTGGGACGAACGGTTCTCAAGATACGCGGATTACATACATACATACATATATATATATACATACATACATACATACACTCACAGAGATTTTTTGTTGACTCATGTGGCGTATGTGATGTCAGAGCCTTTTATGAAGTGATGTCACAATGAGTCAGCGCTTGCTCCGGAACGGCCCGATGTCTGTCATCTCCGCATACGGAGATTCCAAACCTTTCGTGCCGGATCCGAAAAACTGTGGATCGGGTCGGGTCGAGGCCTAGCTAAGAACGTAGGAAAAGGTCTGAGCTATCTGCGTGCGAAATTTGGAGTCTGTAGCACCAACCATGTGCTGTCAGGGCTCTTTCATGCGATTCGGGCCAATTCGGATTCGCGTCCATTGACTTCAATTAGTAGTCAGGACTCCGCATATAGAGATTCCGAACCTTTCGCGTTGGTTCCGGAAAACCGCATATCGGGTCGGGTCGAGGCATAACTAAGAACGTAGGCAAAGGTCTGAGCTATCTGCGTGCGAAATTTGGAGTCTGTAGAACCAACCATGTGCTGTCAGGGCTCTTTCGTGCAATTCGGCCTCGGCTTCAATTAGTAGTCACGATACGTATCTCTTAGCAAAATGCAGACGAGTCCCGATGAATCCGGCGGCCGATAAGCCTATGGCCCAAGTGTGTGCCACAAAAGACACAACTGTGGGAGGAGTAGCATGGCAAAATAAAGTTTATCCGGAAAGATGGAAAGAAAGAAAGTCGGCCAAGTACTATAGTCTGGTTGCTCTGTTAGGGCAACCACGCTCATAGCTTCTAATGAAGAAGTAAGAACAACGCGTATCGCCAACATGTCGATGGGCCCTGCTCAGGATGTAGGCCTATTGCAGTGGTTTGCTGCATTTTGATCCATCTTACCTGAAGTACACCGTAGCATTGGAGTAGCTCTGTGCCTCTGCTGTACGACCTTGGCGAAGGGTGTCAGCAACTGGTTTTGGCAACATACCTGGATGCAAATTTCATGACATGACTATTAACATGTTTTATATTAAAATTTTTATGTTAGGTAGGGTAAGTGATATTTCTTGGTTAACCCATTAAAGCCAGGAAAAGATCATTTTAGATTTTAGCTATATCAATATCAAACTTTTTCTTTTCTTTTTTCAGAATCAAATGTTTGGGGTCCCTGGCACAAAACATTTTCAGATGGGGGTCCGTGGCATTATCAATTTGGGGTCCTTGATATGAGAAAGTTTGAAAACTACAGTATTTTCTGGACTATAAGGCGCACCTGACTATAAGGCGCACTGTCAATGAATGGTCTATTTTCAAACTGTTTTCATATATAAGGCGCACCTGACTATAAGGCGCACATAATGGACGCTACCGTTGCGTTATGCATCAAACAGATGGAGCTGTGCTAAAGGGAATGTCAATGTCAATGAATGATCCATATATAAGGCGCACTGGACTATAAGGCGCACTGTAGTTTTTTGAGAAAATTAAAGGCTTTTAAGTGCGCCTTATAGTCCGGAAAATACGGTACTGATTTAGAAGGCCTCAGGGTTTACCTGGGTTAAAACTAAACATGTTTTTGTTAAAAGTTTAAGGCTCTGTTTGGTCAGTAACAGTCTCACATTATCTCTCCAGCTCTTTGATAAACAGAAAATATTTTTTTAGGTACAGTAGGTGACAACATTTCTGCCAATCAGGAGAGTTCCAATTTTGGCAGCTCATTTCTTTGTGTCATCTTCACTTTCAGTTGTTTAATCTGTGTCCTGTCTGAGTTCTCTAACCTGATAATTGGATAAAATATACCTGAACATGTATTTTCTGTTTAATAAATAGCTGGAGAAACACAGAGACTCCTGTTACTGAACAAACATTCTTCTATAGCAATGAGTACTGTCAGAATATAGAGCTATTTAACACTTAACACAAGAAAATCACTTACCCTACCTTAAATACCTGTAATAATAATTGCTGTACATATTCAGCATGAGATGGGATGATGCACATCTCTTCTTCCACCACTAGATGATAGTGTTGGGTTAAAAAAAGATCACTTTTGAGATGTTGTCTCATTCACATCACTGTTTACTGTGGACTGTACACAGAAAAGGTGCCTTCACCTCAAGCTTATGATATCTTCTAAGAATCTAAGTAGTAAGTGGTGGGTTGGCTCTTTCCAGTTATTTACATACAGAAGACAATATTCCAGTGTTATGAGTTGAGAGCCTTATCAACCACAATGTTGTGCGTGCGTGCGTGCGTGCGCGCGTGTATGTGTGTGTGTGTGTGTGTGTGTGTCTGAGAAGCCCTGTTGTATTAGCTGGAATATAGACAGCTGTCACAATCACCTGCTGCCTGAATTTCCTGGTAGGTCAAATGGACACATGGAAATGGACTGCAGTTACAGCATATCCCTGTAAAGGTTGTCTTGAACTTGTATAGAAGCACACCATCATTCTTTGATATAGAAACAAACTCCCCCTTGTGCGTGCGTGTGTGTGTATGTGAGAGACAGAGAGGTGTTAGCATAATGTCACCCTCTTCTTTCCCTCTGGGTTGTATTAACCTTGTGCCATGTGTCTTTGTACTCAAGAAATGTCACCAAGACAAATGCTTTCCATCTAAAATGTGTAGACTTACTGTAATAAAGGGAATGCCATCCTGACCAGGGAAGCAAGCCTTTCATTTCTGTGGTAGCCCCTAAAATATTTCACACCCAATGTTTGTGTCAGACGGAGAATGTCTTAATTGCTTTCAATATGTTTTGCAATATGTCTAGCCGAGTGACTTTTCATATCTCCTAGTACAAATTATGTGGTTGTCTCTCTTTCTACTGTGGTCGTATCTTTAGGATTTGTAATGTATTGTGTGAATTTGTGCTCTCCTGAATAATGTTGTTCACTACCGATCCTGACTTACTGTATAACAACCGATCAGTCTTTTGTTTCTCCTGAAGAAGGTCCTGTGTTCTCTCAGCCACTATCGCCTCCAGATGCTTGCTGTACTTTTCCATCTAGGATTACAGGAAACACATTATTGTTACCGTTACCGCCAGTGACAAGAACCAGCCGCAGGCCAAATAATAGTAGTAAATCATTTTTAGTGTAGGTTTAACCTGCATGGTGCAACATATGCTTTCTGCACAAAAACCTATCGAGATAGTGTCGTAAAGACAGAAGAGTGTATGGGACTGATTTTCAAATGCTGTCTTGTGAGCTCCTTTATGTGTTTGGAAAGAAGTTCTCTTGCAGGATTCAGTCCTAGACCCATAGCGGCACTTATGGTTCTGAAGGCATCTTAACCACTACACCATCAATGGGCTAGTTATACCCTTTATCTTTATTTAAGCTGAGGAAAGTCAGCCATGGGACCACAACTCGTCAATCTCACAAAAAATTCCCCCAGGCTTTTCTCGACAGACTTTGCAAATACCTTAAGGTTTGTTTTAACTAATATGCTATGATATGCAGAACAACAAATGTGCAAGAACAGACATATCACATCAAGTTAAAATGCAACTGCAAAAAAGGATTTCACGAAAATGCTTAGGTTACAGCAATCAAATAGTTCTAAATTGACCCACACAAGTCTGTAACTCTGACAATGTACACATGGAACCAAACGGTTCCATTTTGTACACTGTCAGAGTTAAGGGGAGATCTTGAAATGTGGAAGTTTGAGAACCACTGGGTTACAGAAATCAAATGAGAGTACACTTTCCACCACTGTCAGAAGGTTATTACCAGGTTCATCATCATGTCCACAGGGCTGACTTTGTGTGGGTTCATCTTATCCAGCATCTTCTTCACCTGTTCAAACGTGGGCCTTGAGGTGAAGCTGTGTGACCAGCACTTCTTAATGAGCTGAGAAGAGAGGAGAGCATTTCACTTCTCAATTGCCTCATTCTAGGACAGGGGTATTCAACGTTTTCAGGCCAAGGATCCGAGAGATGAAGCAGGGACGGACCCCCACTACATATTGTATAAATGTGTGATGCAGATTTTCATCAATATATAGATTCATCCATAGACATGTTTGACAGCACTGTCATCACTCATCAGTCTGTGTTGTATTTGTGTTTTTAGTTAACTTGACCTTTCACTTATCTGTACTTGGTCTGCTGCTCTTTTTTTTACCTCTACACCAAACCTATTTGTGAAAATAGCTGATCTACAAGTTACAAGCTTGTAGATCTGCTATTTTTGCCTAAAATTCTAAGAATAGGGATGTGAGGGTTCAAGTTATTAGTTTAAAAGAATGATCCTATCACAAAGATTTGGCGGCCCCCTGTAGTAACTCTAAGGACCCCCTAGGGGTCCCGCCGTCCCGGACTCCCTGTTGAAGACCCCTGTGGTGCAGATGCAAACTGTACTGTACTTACAGGTTGATACACCTAGGTAGGCTACATATTGGGTAGATTTTCATATCTATGATGATGAATTTGGCCAGTGTTAGGGAAGTTACTATAAAAATGTAATGTATTACATATTACATTCAATTAAAAGTAATTATGTTACTAAATGACTTTTTGTGCCAAGTAAAGTGTGATATTACTGTTGTTAATTTAACGAAGCACAAAGGATGAGGCGTAATAAAGAAAAATACAATTCAGAATTTACTGTCTATTGATATGAAATATATGATATGAGATATGAAAGATCTAATGTTTAAATAGCAAATACCGGTAGCCAAAATGCAGCCAATATTTTGTGCCAGGGACCCCCATACAAGATTTGTGTTAAAATGTTTCAGAAATATCCCAAATTCTTTCACCTGTCCCCCCAAGTCCTTATTTCCAATTCCATTATAATTAATTCCACGACAGGGGATAACAACAATGTTGTTATACCTGACATTAATTTTGGTAACATATATTGTATCAGTTGATATCGGAAGGTGGACAATATCGGGAAAATAGGCAAAAAAGCCATCCCTGTTTACTTCAGAAGATTGACTTCCATTATTCTAAATGGAGGTGTCACCTAAACCTAACCTAAACCCCAACCCTAACCTCAGTGGGGGTATTTCTGAATGGGGATGTTTCTAAGTGGGGGTGTTTCTGAATGGAGGTCTGCCACAGTTTACTTTCTATAGGATTAAAGTGGTTAAACTGATTTTGATGCTATAACAACAAATTTTCCTGGGGACCCACTGGAACACCCTCAAGGACCCCTGGGGGACCCCGAACCCCACTTTGAGAACCACTGGTCTGAACAGATCTGACAGACCTCACAGTAGTCTGCTCGACTGGGACAGTCTGTGTCGGTCCTGCCTGATCTCAGTTCAGGCAATGGGGGGCGCCACATGACGTCCATCTTCACTGCCTCAGCCTGGGCCTGTTGGGAGAGGACTCCCAATTATGCACCAAACATCAAAAGGAAAGGGATGCAATCTCAAGAAACTCAAGATTTTGCTTCCATAAAACCGTAGTATGCTCCCGGCATACAGTCTGGCAAACCGGAATAGAAATGATGAGTGCGAGATGAGGCGGAAGTGAAGCCCCCTCGTCACTTCCGTTTCAGTCTCACATCGCACACATTTATCATTATATAAATAAAAATCATATAAGCATGTTTAGCTTGCTGCTTAGCAGAAATGACATTTTTAAATATATTTTCTTGAACGGTAATGCCCGTTTCCATTACTCGCCGTTAGGGAGCTGCTGTTCCAGACTCTATATAGCATTCAGAGATTGTGGAATAGTTGTCTGGCTAGTGGCTACGTGAGACTACTTCAACATCAACAATAAATACATTAAAATAATAAATAAGAATAGCAACAAGTAGTAAGGTAAGAAATAGCCTGTACAAGTATGTACATTAATACATGTAGCACACTTTGAGGTGCTTGGAGGTGCTGCTGTGACTGTGCATGGGTCCTATTTCTAAACATATCTGTGCAGTATGTTTGCAGTATGTACCGGTATATAATTAGCTATTTACATACAGTATATTTGCATGTACAGTATGTGTGTGCGTGTGTGTGCGTGTGTGTGTGTGTTTGTGTGAGAGAGATATGTAATGTGTCAGGCGGCCTTCTCAGTCCCACCTAGATTTCCAGGCCAACAATCTGCTTACAAGTGGTCTCTATTTATGGTCATGTCACGTACGAGAACCAAGACACAGGATGTTAACGTTGCTCGTTAACGTTGAGACGCAAAAGGCCCATGGCGTAAGATAGTGAGTTAGCCATAGAAGGCCCATCATACTCACTGAAACGAGGTCAGAGCGGGTTGCTATCTCCACCAGGATCATGGAGTAGCTATAGGGAGAGGAAGGCAAGGTATAGAAAAAAGGTAGATCTTATATGTTTTACTTAGACTGCTATACTGCACTCATAGTTGGTCACACCAGCTGCTGGTACACACCTGTAGACATCTGCGGCAGGAGTGATGTTGGAGCTGCTTCCTAGCAGGACCTCAGGAGCACAGTACACACGGTAGATATCCCCACATTGGAAGCCATTACTGACGTTCTCAAAGTCCTCCTTTCTGTACAGTGTGAGCCCATAATCTGGATCCAACACACAATTGAATTGGGTTGCAGAGTTACTTTTACATTGCATTCAGAGGGGAGCCTGCAATGCTCCCCTACAACTGCAATCTAAAGGTAAAGGTAAATGAAGCCCAGGCTCAACCTCAGTGCCGGAATTATTATACACATGTGCCTTAACTGGTGTACACATGTCCTACTGGTGCCTTGTGATTCTCAAACTGTTCAGGCTTACGACCCCCCAAAATAATCATATCTGCCCGCTTCCACCGTGAGCATGTAAATCGGCTATTTTCTACATTTTTGTCTCTTTAGTTATTTGACTAGTCTTATTTTTGTATTCTCTTTTTTTCTTTCTTTTTCTTAAAAAGGTCTTAAATGTTGTTAAATTGTCACTTAAGAAATATACAGATACTCTGTGTCTGCAAATTTCAAAATCATTTCGGGACCCCCAGGGGACCCACAGGTTGAGAAATTGGTATACACGTGTTACTGGTGTCTTAATTAGGGATTTTCAAGTGTTGCTAGAATGTACTTTGTAGACTGTCGATTTGACTATTGCATAACATTACATTTATTTAACACAAACACACAACACAAGAAGAACAAAGATGCAGGTCTGCAGATAAGGTTCCATGGTTATGACAGTATGGGCTGTATGTGTGAAAATGAGTATGTTGCATGTCTACATTTTGCCACCTGAGATTTTGCAGACCCAGCGGTCGTCAATGACACAGTTCCTGGAGTGAAGTCTCCCATGAAAGAGCTTGTGCTGGTGGAGATAGGCCATCCCACGGGCAATGTCTGTGGCAAAGGACAGTCTGAGGGGAGGAACAGAAGAGGAGAAGAATGAGGCTGAAAGGCGTGTTAAGCTCCATCGCATGATGGTGTTGTGTCCATTGCTGATATGAACAGATCTTGTTGGCAAGCAACACTAGTCTGATTATCAGTCCACTCAGAAAGTAGGCGGGTCTATGGTCTGGAGCCAGGCTAAGGCGACACCGTTGTGCGACCAAGTACAGTATAAAGCTTGTGCTGCTGACTAGGACTGCAACTTTGATTAATCAAAAAGGACTTCTGATGTAAACAAGACCGTAAAAGGACTTATTTGGGATGTTCCTTTTAGGCAGGGTGTTTAACTATACTTGTACTGTTCTCCATTTTTGTCTAATATAATATTCAATAAATCAATCAAATAATCAATCAAATAATCCACAAAATCAACACAATTCTTTATAATTTTATAATATAGAAATTGTGAAAAAGCCGATCTACGTATTAGCTCACAACGTGTTAGATCACAACGCTTTGTGAGCTTGTAGATCGAAAATGTCGACTATCTTTGAGAATTCTTGCCTAATGACATGCCAAAAAACATGCCAAGAAAAATTATAATAAATCCAGAATTATAATTTTTGATCAAAAACCAAGATGTTTTTTATAATCGATGTAATAGTTTAATTAACTGTTGAACCCCTATTAATGCAAACGTGTATGTTTTCACAGTGACCTTGTATGGCTGGTTGACTGTCACCTGAAGCCCCAGTAGATGGGGACGTCCTCATTCAGCAGAACGTCTGTCAGGCTGCCTTTGGGGCAGTACTCTGTGATGATGCTGACGTATGGAACCTCGATGGAGCCCCCAAAGAACTTGGCTATGTTTGGGTGGTCCAGCTCCCTAATCACAGCAAAGAAAATGTCACTATATAATAATTAGCAGAAGAATGGTATTTTTTACTTTACTGGAGTATTTCAAATTTTCTACTCCATTTATCTCAGAGGCAAATATTATGGACTGCTTTTGCTCCACTGTTTGAAAACGTAGTTACTAGTTACTTTGTAGATTTTGATTATTATTACAAAACATTACCTACTTATGCCCTGTATATAGTATTTCGGCCCTTTGAAAATAACCGATGTGCAAGCTCACAATGCGTCGCAATTTTTGTTTGTTTGTATATGTTATGCATTGCAGTATTGATACTTTTATTTTTTCCACCACTGAGAATTTTCTTGTCACATTTTTTCCATGCCTCAGGAAAGATGATAAAGGACGTCCAAAACGTCACCTTTACTGAGGCATGGACAAATAAAGCTTTACTTTTATTTCTGAGTGCGACCCTCCTCGTTTTGATGACAGTTTATTTGGACAGCACACCAGAGTGGTCAGAGATATGTTTATTATTCATTCAGCTACAATCTTTAAAACCAAAGAAGTCCAACTGTAAAGACTTTGCTTACCTGACTTCTTTAATTTCCTTCCTGATGGTTTTTGTCAGGGTGAAGTGTTTCTTCTGAATGTGCTTCACTGCTACTGTCCTCCCATCACTGGTAAACACAGTAACCTGGTTAACCACATTAACCCTGGCATCCCTATTTCTATCAAAGAATATGACTTCATGGGAGACAGGATATGCTCTGATCCTATGGTTCACATGACATGGCTAAGTTAGTTTTACATATCTAACCAACCGTATATGCTCATAGGCAACAAATTATGAAAATCTAATTTTGGAATCTGAAAGAGTTATCTTGGACTTCTGCTATATGAATGAATTATGAGATTGTCAAATTATCATGGTATGATATGACTTTTTTTTTTTTTTTTTTTCAAATGTAATATAGTAAGCTCAAAGCCTGTGGTGATGTGACATTTTGTGAGCTTATACTGTAGATCACTATTTTTGCAATTTTCAATTAACACTGTCAAAATATATAAAAGTGGTTCATTCACCGTTTCTTACTATAAAGTATAAAGCAGGGAGACTCACTAGATGCCGGGCAGAATGAAGCTTTGCTTGCAGGCGGTGTTGACCACAGTGCACACTGTCACATCTGTGGTGCAGCTGAGGGCAGAGTTACTCTTCACTGGCTGCAGACTGGAGGTACTGCAGAAGCCCATGTAACACACCTTCCCTGTTAGGGTTATGTCCAAAAGGCTTTACTTTTCAGCAAATGTAAAGAAAGACTGTGTAAGTCCTGTGAGAATTGAATAAAGTGTTTCACAATAGAATCTGTATTTCATCTCACACATTTTACCGAACATTATGCTCTTGTAGCTGATGATCCAACTCTCATCCCAAAACATCTTCTGTTTTTGATACTGCAGCCACTGTGGGGGATATACAGTATATATTGATCTCATTATAGGGCCGTGGTGGTCTGTAAGACATGGGCTGAAGCTAAACCAACCTCAAAACAAAACACACACACACACACACACACACACACACACACACACACACACACTCATTTAATAATACATTTAAATGTTTTTTGCCCTAATGTTTTTTAAGTAGGCAGGACTAAGCACAGCCTCGTGACTCGTGACTTTTTATATGAGATACTTAAAGTGTGGTTCCTGTGGAAATAAGCCTCGGCTTTCTAGGATCGGCTTTCTAGGATCTCCTTTTAGTTGACCTTGTACCAGTGATTTGTACTGTCATGAAACTGTACTTTTTTCTATTGCAAACTTCTAATAAATTCTTCAATCAATCAATCAAAAACTAGGCTAATTGGCTGAACATAAATTCAAACATTCAAAACAAATACAAAGATTTTCTTTTACAGTAATTTCAAGAAGAAATCAAAGAAAAATCAAAGAAATTCCATAAAGAAGTAGTGAAAACAGCCGATCTACAAGCTCACAATAGCCGATCTACAAGCTCGCAAAGCGTCACATTGTGAGGTTGTAGATCTGCTGTTTTCACTAGTTTGAGTCTTGGGCAAACGTCTAATCTCTCTTTTGGGTCTCGACCTGAAAGGATTGGGAACCACTGGCCTAGCCTGTCTTATATTATAATTCCCCTCTGGGCTGTCACATACACAGGTGTAGCCTCAGAGTGGGTGATTGACTGTGCATTCCTATATAATTACCATTCTATCAAGTGATTGGGTTGTGTGCATTCCTGACACTTGTTAATTGCTGATTGCATCTCACATGTCTCAGCAGCCTTCTATAAAATGAGTGTGTCTGTCTGTGTATTTCATTTTCACCCTGATGAATATCAGTATGGTCGAAACATGTCAACGGTTGCCTTTTTAATGTTTGTTCTTCTTTTTAATCTTGAGTGTCCAGATCGCAAGAGTATAAGCCTGGACTTTCAGGACCAAAATCATATAAGCTGAACCCAACATTATGAAAAAGACTTTATTTTCCAAGACTTGACTATCTGACTTATCAAAGTTATAAATCATTATCTTTGATATGATAAATAGTGGTAAAAGTAAGTACTTTGACACTACCCAGCTTTGGCATGGTTATGTAGACTGTATAGCCCCTCTGATTTGACATGCGAGTCTGAATAGTATGATGTATTTTATGTAGGAGGATATATGTACTGTATGTTGGATAATATATGGATGAGTGTTCAGTAGGCTATGTGGACAGATCTATTTACATACGTGGAGATTCATACGTGTGTGTGCGTGTGTGTGTGTGTGTGTGTGTGTGTGTGCGTGCGTGCGTGCGTGGGTGCGTGCGTGCGTGCGTGCGCGTGCGTGCGTGCGTGCGTGCGTGCTGTTGCAGGGCCTCACCACCACGGTTAAAATGAAACCGCTGCAGAAGAGGGTGACAGGAAGACCAATGGCCACTTTTATACTGATGGACATGGGGCAGAAGCCACAGTCTGCTGGGCAGTTGAGACAGGTCTCTTCCAGCTCACATATGTCATCACCGCACACTGACACACACATAAACATGTCAACACAACCATACAAAAAGAAGAGGCCATTACTCTGGATTGAACGGCCCTCGTACAGTTCTGTTCTCAGAGTAGGCCTAAATCTAACAAACCAACGAATTGTGTGGCTTGGCTGCCTTCATTATGGTGTTATGTAGACAATCATTTAATGACATGAATGTAATGGCTGTCTCTTACCTGATTAGCTATTACTGTATATGAATAAAGTATTCGATATTATCCCCAAAACATAGACAATGAACAGGATCGAATGTCATCAGGGGCACTTACATTCTTTGTTTTATTCTGATTCAAGGCTGTTTAACTTATAATTTTTATATTATTATATGTCTTTTCTTCCTTTATTTGGATAGTAGTCTATAAGTGACAGGAAACAGACAGGGAGTGACACGAAGCAAAGGTTGTCAGGCCCAGTTTAATGTAATCAATTATTTTCTCTGATGTTTCTCGGAACTCCAAACACAATCAATATTATAGTAATTCTTTGGAAATGATAAGAGATTAATCATCTGCGCTGGTGAGCCATATGTTGCCCTGTTCCTCGAAACTACTCCCCCCCCTTCTTGATGAGATCCTTAGTGGCCATGTCTGATTAATCAAGGTTATGCCTCCCACATTGTTGGGAAATAGAAATAGCACTTTCCTGCAAATGTCATCACTGACTATCACTAGCGGAAACAATATTCATCAGCACATTTCAACAAATGGCTACATTTAGTTGCGCCGCGTATGTGTCGATCACTGAAAACAATCTAAAAGCTCACAACGCATCACATCGTGCAAGGTTGGGAGCTTGTAGGTCTGCAATTTCCAATTTCCAATACTTTTACTTCTACTCCACTATACATCTCGGATCCAAATATTGTACTTTTACTCCACTACATTTATTTGAAAACTTTAGTTACTAGTTACTTTGTAGATTTGGTTTAGTAATTATTACAAAACATACATGTAACACTTCAACCCAACTACCTTTCGGCCATTTGAAAATAGCCTAGATCTGCTATTTTCAAAAGATTTGAAAACTTCAAATAGGACATTCTGCATAACGAGTACTTTCAAATTTTGGTAGGCCTACATAAAGTACATTTTGACTTTGATAGCAATACTTTTTTACTTTTTGTACTAATTATGGTCCTTTACTTGTAATGGAGTATTTCTACATTGCAGTGTTGTTGATACATTTTTCCACCACTGACTGTTGGCACATACTGACCTTGGGCACTCACAACCAGCACCTTGGACTCCAGAGCTGCATGCATCTGGCCCACTTTGATATGGGCAATGACTGAGGTCACTCCCACATGCACCAACACCACCTGCATGGAACAATGACATGATATAAACCAGGCTATCTCAGCTACAGGATATCCAACTTTATTTATACAGGACAATTTGTACGTTCAAATTAGATGAAATTCACTTTCACATTACATAAAAGCCTAGCTTAGGGGGGGTCCCCAAATTATTTTGGGGGGATTACCTTAATGTGCAACATTGTTTTCTCACTCAACAGTAAACAAACCAACATAAGGTTTAGGGTATCTGCACATTTCTTAAGTGACAATTTAAGTACTTTTTAATACCTCTAAAATGACAGGCAGAAATGGTGAACATTTTCACAATAGAACTGTGTTATAAGAAATGTAATGCCTCAACTCTTAGTGCTCGTCTAGGGTGGGGGGGGGGTCCCTGTTAAAATATGATTCTTTTGGGGGTCGCAGCCTGAAAAGGTTGAGAACCACTGGCCTAGCTTACCTTTGAAGTCCAGTATTTCTGAGTCATGGTGCCTGCTTTGGACACAGTATGGGTCACTATTTTACCGTCGTCAGGGATCCATGGGCCACATATTCCCCCTAGTCTCTGTGAAGTTGTAACATAAAGAGACACACACACACACACACACACACACACACACACACACACACACACACACACACACACACACACACACACACACACACACACACAGGTTTGCAATTGCTACTTTGTGGGGACATTACACATAGTCTACTATCTTTGTGGGGATTCCATTCATTTTGAACCCTAACCCTAACCCTAACCCTAACCCTTAAACACCTTGTGGGGACCTATTCATAAGCCCCCACAAGGTTTTTTCCTCTGATTGTACTATCTTTGTGGGGACATGAGGTCCCCACAAATTAGTAATTCCCTGTCCACACACACACACACACACACACACACACACACACACACACACACACACACACACACACACACACACACACACACACACACACAAATATGTTAAAGTGTTGAATTAATTAAAAAAAAACTAAGTTTGAGAAATATGCTATAATGATTTAGAAGACATTTGTAGAATCGGCTTAATGGTTTAAGCTATGTTATCATATAGGCCCAGTTGCCTTTTTTTCTTCAGTAAACCAGGGGTGGGCAACCTTAGGTACGGGTGCCTGCCATAGGCAAAAGGAGGGGGGCGTGATCACTGGCACACTGGCATACTGTAAGTGTGAGAGTTTTGAATTGAATATTAAATATTAAAAAAACAGTAAGTAAGTCAGTTAAATGAAGTCTCCTCACCTGTATGCAAATTACATACCGGTACTATACTACACTCAATTTGACATTCATTCAAACGTCTAACTCTAACTGGGGACTTGGGGAGGGAGTCTGGGAGATAAGTGGGTTATAATGATCCTTACAGTACATCCTGATGTGAAAGAAAATATTTCGAAAGAAGAGATAAAACAAAGGTTGTTATGTATATGGACAATCTAAATCAGGTGGTATGACTGGTCAGTCATGCAGAGGATCTTGGGTGTTCCCCAGCCCATATTGGGTTAAAAGGTCAACAGCTACATTCAAGGATGTGATACTTGTTCTATGATGAATGTGACTCACACTGATGAGGTACAGCTAAAAAATATAATGCGTGTTGCTTTTGATTGTGACACAATGAACATTCCTATGTGAAGCAATGAACGTTGAATCATGGAATGTTATCATATTCATCTGAAGTGTTTTCTAACTGAACTTTGAATCTAATCAGCAAAGTTTTGACCAAACTATTCAAGGTAATTGTGCTCTGAGGAAAAATCACAACGTAGTGCCTCAAGCTGTTGTATTTGTACTGACTGGCCCAAAGAGGGGCAGCACCTGAAAGAACCTCTGAGAGGTTATTCCCTGTATAGACTCATTGGGGTACTGACCATGAGGGCGAGGGGACAGGAGTGGATATTGGCATGGTAAATGCAGCAGTTCAACTCGTTGGCATTGTTCCATTCGGCTGGACACTTGTGATCGTGGCAGAACCGCTTGGCCTCTGCTGCTTCACTGGAGAAAGATCATCAAACAGAAATCTGCATTTGTCATGTCATACAGTTCATGCGTAATGCAAATTCAAATTCAAGTTCAAAGGAGCTTTATTGGCATGAGAAAACATACGTTTACATAATTGCCAAAGCAAGTATCACAAATACAATAAAAACAGTTGAAAATGGGGAACATATAGGCCTATACAGTTGGAGGGGGTACAGCATTGTGTAATGCAGTGCATACAATAATAGTACAGCGATGAAATGGTAGTTCATGTCTTGTGTACACAAAGTCAGTGTATGGGAGAGGTTGTGGAATGGGTTGGCTGGTGGCAGTACACGTGCCAACATACTGTACATGTGTGCGTTTGCTTCAGGATTGAGGAGATATAGCCTATAGTACAGTACATAGTACTTGTGAACTTCACTCAAGCATATACTTTTCCTCTTCATTATTGACTGATGTAAATGAATGTGTGACTATGTAAATAATTGCATTCATGGTTGTAAAACAAGTGTGTACATGCACAGGTGCATACTTGCCGTGTGTTTACAGTGTGTGTGCAGCGTTGCATGGGCTGGGCTGCGAGTCAGTTCTAGACAGCTGCTTATGCAACCGCTCACCTGAACAGGAAGATCTTGTTCTGGACTGCATACTCATAGAAGGAGTCTGAGGCTGTCACGGTGTAGGTTACGTTGAACTCCTCCCCGTTGGTCACCTTCTCTGGAGGTCTCTGCACCCAAGACATCTCCAGACCTGGACGAGGTACACACAGGTACAGTAGGCAATACAGCAGTGGTTCTCAAACCTTGTCCATGTCAAACACATTAATATGTATTTAGCGGTGGACCCCCTATTTGAAAATATTTTGTGACGGGGTCAAGATTTGTGTATTTTTAAAAAATATCTAAATCATTTTTAAATAGACAATCTACAAAATAGACAATCCACAATACAGTACATTGTATATTGGCTATTTTCAAAGTGTAGTGTTGACTAATTCTGTTAATTGTCTATGTTTTGTGGATAATATTGAATACTTTATTCATATACAACAGCCAATCAGGTTGAGACAGTCACAAAATTATTTTGGTTATTTTAAAACATTTTTGCCAACCCTTTGCAACTTGTCTATTTTTTGTCTTTTCCCCACCCTTATTTGAGTCCAAATCAAAGTGATTTGTTTTTATTCTCCTGTAATACAAGTAGAACTGACAGCAAACAGGGTAGGGGTTAAAGTATCTGACAAACAATTGGCATATATACACAGGTGAAACTCAAAGACAATAAACATTGGGATTGGCTGGGCAAACAGGAAACACTAGCACAGCAAGTAAAATCTAAGTACGCCAAAGAAAACAGGAAACAATCAAATATCACTACAAAATAAAACATGGAGACTTAATGTTTTGCTGGCGTAACAGTGAAATATTCCTCAGAATTGATGGAGTACCCACCTACAGATGCACACACTGGCAGATTAAATTCTAAATTGCGACTGTAGGTCGCAGTTAACTATGAAAACTGTCACATCTTGTCAGTAACGACTGTCAAGAGGCCGTAACGCCTCGATTAAGGGGCCATTATCGGGCTAATAGTTTTGATCATTTACCTAAAACAGTGTAAGTGAAAAAATAAAAAGTGAAGTGGAAAATAAGATTTGAACCTGAAAAAATAAGACTTGAATCTGAATGTCTATAGCTGACCTGATCACATTGTGAGTGTGTGTGTGTGTGTGTGTGTGTGTGTGTGTGTGTGTGTGTGTGTGTGTGTGGGTGGGTGCGTGCGTGCACACACACTCTCACTAGAAGGGCAAGGAAGAACTTCTAACCAAAGAAATTTCTCAAATTGGCCTCATTTTGTTAAGGTCGTACAATGGATTTGTTGGATCATGATGCGATTCCATTTTCTTCATAACACACTTTTTGCTATACTACTCATACAGATTTAGTTCAAAACTCACATAAATCGGTACACAAGATTTATCAATCAGATATTTCTTATTCCATTCCATTTGCCTATTTGGCATCCAAAATGTACAGGAGGTGCATGTTTTGTAAAGGAATTCTAAAATCGTGAACACATTTAATGTGTACCCAAGATTGACAAGATTAACAACGCAGAGCCAAAAAGCTATTTCACTTCCACCCATATGGGGCAACACAAATGCTAGAAATGTCTATTGCAGAAATAAAAACTTTTTATCCCCACCAAATTGTTGGCAGGGCCTATTGTTTCCAAAATGCCTTTATGAACGCAACATCCAATCATCCCCAATTGGAATCGTGTGTTGAGGGGCCTCTATACAGCACACCTCCAAAAGGGCTTTCACTGCCCAAAATGTCTTAACTCTTGTGTCCTGGGACTGCACCCTACAACTGACACAGCCATTGGTAGGCAACCCAGCCTGTCAGAGATCTGTGCTCAGAGGAGCACACATTTATAATTTATACTTTGTTTGAACGACTACGTGATAATGTTTTTCAGTTGAATTTCAGCAAGAAACATGGATTTCGATGAAAAAGCACTCACCTCCACAACTTATCATATTGTAATCATTTGGGTTGTTGAGTGGCCAGCAGTCATATTCTGTATTATCCAGATCATGCCAACTGTTGACTCCCTGTGAACAAGACAGCAAGCTATTCTATGTAAAGCAATTTTAATGCATTGATAAATAATCTGTGTCATTATTTAATTTATACCCAAGACAAAAGATGAATGCAGTGAACTATACAAAACTAGGTGAAGCCTATGGGTCCCTAGGAACATGTTGAGAACCATTACGAATGATCACTTATGTATATGGGTTATGTAAGCTACTCACATTTGTGTCCATTTTCTCAATAGTTGTAATAAAGTTGTAATAAAGAAATATGTAATATAGCAAATTATTCCACAATATCTGAGACATTACTTATTTTACTCAAAAAAGTACAACTCTACAACAAATCTTTGCCTAACTAGAAATAAGAAACTTTAGATTTAAATCCATTTGGGAAAGTATTTGGATACAGGCTGCAAGTATGTAAATAATATAAATAGATAATCATTGAAAACTCCATTCCATCGTTCTCTTTAGCATGAGAGTTCAAAATAAAAACGACACCACTAACAAAATAAAAATCCAAGATGCTGAGTCATATGATTTGGTACACAGTAAAAACCAGAGTGGATGTCCAATTAGATTACATTTGTACACTCTTGAAGTTAGTTATAAATTGATAAATGTATTGTGTTTTACTGTGTAGCACACTTTATACTCATCCATACAAACATCACAGAATCTTGTTTTTCAGACCAGACAGTGGTGGGTTAACTGGGGATAAAGCAACACGGGCAGAAATGACGCAAGCTGTGTCTGCAGCCACACGTGTTTCTGACAAGACAACAAAGGCAAGCAGGGCATCCCTTGGAAAATAGGGGAAATGTGATTTTGTATAACATATCTTTGTTCGCATTCCTTTCTATGTGCAACAATCGCATATTAACATACCGGTATCCATATATCCATATGTACATGCCCTGGCTCCTAACCAGGTGCAGTGCAAATTGTGCAATTGTGGGCAAACCCTAGGCCAGGGGTCTTCAACGTTTTCAGGCCAAGGACCCCTTAGCTCTGAGAGGGATGAAGTAGGACCCCCACTACAAATCGTATAAAATTGTGTTGCAGATTGAAATGTACATTATTTCTTATACAGTTTAGACTTGACAACACTATCATCTGTGTAGGTTGGATTAATGTGTATTTTCATATATTTAACCACTTGAACTGTCAATACCTACTAGTTAGTCTGCTCTTCTTTTCCCTCTACACCAAACCTCTGTGCCAAAAAATAGCCGATCTACAAGCTCACAACGCCTCGCGCTTGTTCCACTAAGAATAGGGATGCTAGGGTTCAAGTGATGTAAAAAACAAATATTTGGCGGACCCCCTGTAGTAACTCTGAGGACTCCCTAGGGGTACCGGACACCCTGTTGAAGACCTCTGCATCTAAAACATTGTCCACCTGCCCCCCCATTGAGTTAGCTCAGATATACTGTATTTGAGGCACTGTTGACAAATTTGAATAATAATATAATACAGTTTTGTAGACTTACCATAAGGAGACCCAGGCAGAAAGATGTCACTGTCCATAGAGCCATTAGAACTGATGCTGTAGTCTTGGTACCATAAGAGTTTCGTACTGACTGGCTGGGTTACAGAGTGAGATACTCGCTCTCTCTCTCTCTGTGTGTGTGTGTGTGTGTGTGTGTGTGTGTGTGTGTGTGTGTGTGTGTGTGTGTGTGTGTGTGTGTGTGTGTGTGTGTGTGTGTGTGTGTGTGTGTGTGTGCGTGCGTGCGTGCGTGCGTGCGTGTCTGCACGCTGAATGCAGGGGTAAGGGGTGCTTTCAAAAACGGTCTGCAACTAGAGTAACCCCTTAGTCCAACTTAAAAACACATCACCATCACTCGGAGCTCGGCAGACAAGAGATAAATTGGTTACATGCTTAGCCTGGCAGGGCCCCTTATAGGCATTCAAACAGGCACGCACGCGCATGTGAAAAGCTTATTCCTGTGTGTCCCACCCTCCAAATAGCTGTTGAAGTCCACCTAATTGTCTAATCAATACAAGAGGCTCTTCAGTCATTGTTTGTGCGAAGGCTTTTCTTTAACAAGGTGATTTGACTGACCTTCACCCTGTTACCCTGGACTACAGCTCCAATGGAACCAGGCCAAAGCTCAATGGATGGACAGCAACACACAGCATCCACACAGATCTCCCAGTTTATATGTTTTCATAAACTGTTGCCATATAATCTGAGCAAGTGGAAGAGCATACTGTAGTTGTTGAACAGAATAGGCCCCAGGATGGACACTTGAGGAACCCTGCATGTAATTCTTTGTGTGCTCAGACATGTAATTACCTACAGTATAGGCAGAAAGTATACAGTCCCTTCCCTTTTAAGTAGGATTCCTACAGTTTAATACTGTGCCAGAATGTCACGCCCGATTTTCCAGTTGGTTTAGTAATATATTGTGGTCAACCGTGTCGAATGCAGCACTCACATCGAGTAATACTAAGACTGAAATTCTGCCATTGTCTGTGTTGAAGACCTTAACAAGAGCAGTGCTGTGCTGTGTGTTCAACAGCCTGACTGGAAGATATCAAAGCAGTTGTTTAATGCCAAGAAATGCTAAACAAGAGGTTTCTTTTCTCGTTGTCCGGGGCCTGTATAAAGAAATCTGAGCGTGCTGGCAATAAATAAAAGATCTGAGGCCATGGAATTTGAAACATTTTTGAAAAAGTCAAATGATTGGATAAAATTTTGTTGTGGTATTTTGTCATTTGAAGTGGCAAGTGGGCACACATATCTTGTACCCTATATGGAGTACTGTCAGCTGACAAGCATTGACTGCTTGTCAACATTTTGGAATTTTGTCAGTGAAGGGGGCAAATTCATTGCAGGTACTGTATCACATCTCAGCCTCTAACTGTTCCAGACTGACAATAACAACAACCAAAATGGCTGGATTTCTGACCATCTGTGAAATTTAATTGGCTTTTTATAAGAACACATAATTACAGCACAGCCATACATGAAAAAAACCAATGCCGTGCACCACACTTTATAGTTCATGTCTGAGGTTATGTTAAAGCTGTAGATTGGTGGGCTTTCAGGCTCGAATGCATTTCCTAAATGGAATTACGCCACACCTTCAATTGAACTAGACATTAAGACCTTCAAAGTTCAGTGTCATTTTATGCATGCCAAAGGTACGCACATGGTTTTGTTCTTTCTCTTTTTCGGCACACATTCAACAGAATGCCCCCGATCTGTTACACAGATTAGGCCTAATTTAAATCCCTGACCATGATATTGACTGCAACCCATGCTATGAATTAAAACATTGACAAGGTGTGTCATACATGCATACGGTATACTAATTAGGGAGACCTTTGTTAGTTCCATGTACTGTATATGGAGATATGCTGTGAGAGCTATGACATCTGACATCATACCCTTTTATGCCCATACATGGAGATCCCTGTCTGTAGAACCAGCCACACAGATATGGGCTGTCTTGGCCATCTGTCTTCGCCATATATGGATTCTGTTAGTGTGGTATGTGGCCGATGTGGCCTCCATATATGGGGTAACTGGACCGATATACATCACTGGCCAGATGGCCAAGAATTGGCGCGACCTCGCCCTTTAGGTCGAGATCGCACGTCGCCCTGAGGCATCTTACTAGTAGTATAAACTACAATGACACTGCTCAGCTCAGAAGTGGTAATTAATGCTTATTGTGACTGATCCGTCTGCAGTGTAGTCTAATTGCAAAGAGAACTTTGCTTCCCGGTTGTTTTCTTTTCCTAAAGCACTTCGGACAATAACGTGCTTGACTCCATGGAAACCAAAGGTCATCCCATTAAGAGATTAACAGACGTAATCACACTGAAGTACCACATCTTGAGCACATGCAGTCCAGGGCAACGGTCATCCATGAACTTCAAGCAACTCATTTATCATGAGCAGTGGTGTAAAGTAACTAAGTACATTTACAAGTACTGTACTTAAGTACAATTTTGAGGTACTTTCTTCAGTAATTACAATTTTCAAATGGGACGCATTGTGAGCTTGTAGATCTGCTATTTTCAAAATGTTATAGGCTACAATTGAACACTTGTGAAATGGGACATTCTGCATAATGAGTACTTTCCACTTAAGTAAAAAAAAATTGCACTCTTTCCACCACTGATCATGAGTCTGTTAAGATCACTTGCCAAAGCTCAGTATTTCAGTTGGGACACACAAAGGGGTGGGACTTGCTGTCTAGGAGTATGAGTACCAGGACATTACACACACATATACAGTACACACGCACGCACGCACGCACGCACGCACGCACGCACGCACTCACACACACACACACACACACACACACACTACTGTATTTTCTCTTCGTCCAATACCTTGAAGGAGACCAACTCATGTGGTCAAAGATCACTTCTGCTTCGGCAATTGTACCCTTCCTGTTTATGGGAGTATAATGTGCGAGCGATAGGCTGCAAAGAGCCACACATCGCATCGTGGTTAATGTACAGTTTACATCTGTGGTGCACTCTTATCTCAATCCCTTCATCATCATATCCTGTTTACACACAGGGACTCATGATATATTACTGCTATTTGACCACAACTAAGCAGAAAAAGAGCCATGTATCCAAACGTTTGTTTATTGGTGAAATAAAAAATATGAATGGTTTAACGTTCTCATACCAGTGCTCTCTTTTTAACAGTACAATGGAGATTGAGTAGTTTTCACAGGCCAAAGGACACAAAAGCCCATACAGGGCTTATACTGTAAATGAACCTTTTCAATTTGATTAAGACAACATACGAAAATTTGACAACACTTCATGCAGCATATCTACAGTCCCATGTTGTGGAAAGTTCCTTTAAGGAAGAGTGGTTGAACAAGCATAAATACTGTGCAGCAGCTACGGTAGGTTTATGACATTTGAGCCCGTAAATGATTCATCATCATGCGTCTTTCGGCTGAGCCAGACGGTAGGTGGGTTCGGGTTCAGTCTAGGGATGGCACGATAAGCGATATTACCGTTTATCGTGATAAAAAAACACTCACGATAATCGTATCGTGGAGATTTAAGTTATCGTGATAACGTCCTCAGTCATGCACTGGGATCAATTCACCTTTTATTTGCCGAGCTGCATAGCCGGTACCACTTAAACCCTAATTGGTAAAAGGTACTTATAATATACATACTTGATAAAGTCTTTTTTTCAATCTCCATCAAATGTCTTTGCGAAAAAATAGCCGTTTGCGGCGCGTTGTGAGCTTGTAGATCTGCTATTTTTTGGCAAATGTTCTGCCCCAGGATAATGGATTTTGATTATCGCAATAATATCGTAAATCACGATTTCTTTTGTCACAATAATCGTGATATGAAATGTTCATATCGTCCCATCCCTAGTTCAGTCACATCCGGCTCCAAGCAGACGGCGTGTAGGAGGACTCACTCCTGTGTTGCAATGTTCTTTTACGGTTTGTGCTCGCAGGTGAGCAGCTGGTTTGTCAGAGCGTTTACTCAGAGGAAGTGTAAAACATTCCACAGGGAGAACAGGTTTGCCTGGACAAAAGAGTCTCTGCTGCTGCTCAGAGTTAGCATATTAACTAGTAATTCGTTAAGTTGTACAGTAGTTGACAAACTACAAACTGGAGACAGGGAAAGACTTAAATGCACCTCAGGGGCAACGTTTCTCTAAACCAAGTTGGTGGCGTGATGTTTGCAACAGACCACAGATCATGCAGTCTATCCTTGTGACCCAATGACACTAATTTGCAATAATTTACAGGACGCACAAGTTTGACCTACACAATACAGTAGCTGACAGAATATTTCCCTCCGCGTAAAACAAGGAATTATTCATTAAATAACGCATTAACTACGCCCAGCCTAGTATTATTATAGTACCTGACTATAACAAGCCACATACCTTCAAGGTAGATTTCTTATCTAGTGCTAGGATATTATACAGGTAGCAGACAAGGAAAATTCAATGAGGATTGTACTACAAGATTGACATCAGAGACAAGACAGGGCCTGTTGAGTCGTTTTACCCTGGAAGTCTGAGGTAAAGGAAAAAAAGAAAAAAGGATAACTGCAGCACTGCAGTATGTACTTCATATCAGAATCTTTCTTCAGTCATCAGACCACGGCATTCCTACAAGTTCAAATAGACTACAGGCATATTTGTGCGGACTGGAACACAAACATCCACAAAAGAAAACAGAACAAAGGAAAATGTATGGACATAATTAATTTAAAAAAATAGAAATCCTGTTTAAACATTTTTAAATAGCCCCTTTAGGGAGCCTTAATGGTGCTCCACATCAAGTTCAGTGCGCCACTGGGGGCAAGTCTCTGATAGTGTCCCTCCAAGCCTTCACATATACTGAAACTCCACATAAGAGGTGGAACAGTACCTCTTGGCTTGTCTCTTACGTCCATGTCCATCTATGTCTTCATAATGCACTAGTCCATATCCGCATTGCCACCCACTATGCTATGGGACCAGCCTGCAGGTACAGCGGCCGCTGCTACATATCCCATAGCCTGTTGTGAAAATGCCAATAAATCAGCTTACATTTGGGAAATGTTAAGAATTGGCTTCCTCACTCCCTCTCTGCATATGAATGTGCAAATTCAGATCAATTGGTCAACCCACCGAGGAGAGGAAGGGATGAGGACGAACCGACAGAGTTTTGTTCATTTAGTAGTAGGATAGTAGGATAGGATGTCCGACCACAGTATGGACTGGAATTTCATGTTGAGTTCTGTACAAGGCCTGGACTTTTGTCAATTCCACATTTCAGCTCTTTAGCATACCCTGATCGTCACTCTTAGCCTCTTCAGACGGAGGCTGGCTGGTGCCCGTGTCCTGAGCTGAGCTGAGCGGCCTGGCGGCGTTGGCCTTGGACGACCGCTGGCGCCGGGTGCCATTGCCGATGCAGCACAGCAGGTTTTTGATGGTGGTCCACATCTCGTTGTCCTTATAGGAGTAGATGCATGGGTTCATGACGGAATTGAGCACGGCCAGGAGCAGCAGCCATCGCTTGAAGGTCAAAACGTTGCACTTCTCGCAGTTTAGGCCGTCTAGAAGCAGCACGATCAGGCCAGGAGTCCAGCAGAACACAAAGGCACCTAGGAAAGAAACAATAAATAGTTAGAAAGTGGTTTTGGGGCGTGTGTGTGGCTCATCTGATAAGAAGAGTGCCTGCATACCACAGACAGTAAATACGGCTATAGTCCTTCCCGCAGCTGGACGAGGGTTAAATCCGACCAGAGGCTCTTTGCTGCATGTCACCCCCGGACCCCCCCTTTTCTCTTCAGTCCAGTCAACAGAACACCAATGCGTCGCAACTTGCAACCATCTGCAGGAAATTGCAGCAGTCTGGACGGATCGGTGCCATTAGGAGAGATACTGGTTTCAATAGTTGCAGTTGTAAGGAGTTGCATTGGTGTGGACTGGCCTTTCTGCCTTAACTGTCTCTCACTCACTGTCTCTATCAAGAAATTAAAGCAGAAATGCTGGGAGGAGAAAAAAAACGTAGAAAGAAAACCTCTCTCTGTAATCATTGTTGTTTTTCACAACCACTATTTATACAGGAAAGATGTTCCTGTACATCATGTATGCTCTTTTAAGGAAAGACTTATAATTACTAATTTACTTAGTTACAGTAGCTAGCTACATCACGTAACTGACTCCCAAAAGCATCACCCTAAGCTTCTACTGGTGGACAATGAACAGCTCCACTGGAGCTGCCTTGCTCAACGGGGACCATGACAACAGCTGAGGAAAGAAAAGTTATGGTTACTCCTTTACTTTCCTTGTCCTGATTTTCCCAGCCATTGCAAGGATTCTTTATACCAGTGACTTTTGCGATTCCAAACATGTTTCTCGTTCCTCTAGGCCATGCAGGGGAACGGTGCCAGTGGAATGACGCAATGATGACTACATCAGCAAATATTTGATGGTTATGCTTAAAGCTATACTGTGTAAGTTGCTCAACTGGTGGTCTGTAGCAGTATAGCAAACCGCGGTCGCGTTTGCTTTTTTCGTCCGTTTTTCGCTCGCGGACCGGGCCGTCAGACCACCGCGTCCGCCTCGCCTCGCCGAGACGCTTTCAATGAGGTCTCCCGTGTCCTTCTACGAGCAGCGGTTGGGGAGTTACATGCTAGACTCCTCCAGTGTAAACACTGCAGTGTACTTCCTGAAGGCGTGTTTCCTAAACCCACCAGAGAGCCCGGCAGTGTATGTTCTGCGCTGTGATTGGCCGGCAGTGTATAACCCTCGCTGTGATTGGCCGGTAGTGTGATGACGCAATTTTTCCGCGAAAACCGGTCCCGGGCAGGGATCATAGAAAACATATAAAGAGAAGGCTTTAGAAGCTGAAAATAACGGAGTGGGGGTTCTAAAACTTTAGCGATTTAACAGCTAGGACCATTTTAAGATTTGTTTTATAAAAAAAGTTACATGATATAACTTTAAACTAACGAAGCTCCAAAATAGACTCAATGTTATTTATTAGTTTAAGCATAGCAATCTATGTCATATGGACACTTTGACATAGAGACATTTGACAACACAAGAAGACTGCATCTTAGAATCTAATGAGGTTTCTATTAGGCATATAAATCTGTTATGACTTCGACCTCATTGGAATTTATGATGACACTGCTCTATTTCTAGGACAAGTGGCTACAGGTTAGATTAAGAACACAAGGTGACTATTGTTGGGTTGTTTTGTTTTTTTGTTGTTGGAATGACAAGACTGTTAAAGTTTCTGCTCCGTGTCTCACTCTGTTTGATAAACCATGGTGTTTAGACAGATGCTAGGTCTGATTTATCTTGTTTCCTAGTTACTTTGTAGCACTAAACTGTTTTCTTTGCACTCTATTTATCTGACAATGTAGCCTGTCATTGTTGACTATAGGGTTCATGCCACTTACTCTGGTCTCGCACTTTCAAAGTGGCTCTGGTTAAGAGTGTAATATATAAATTGTGTAATATATACCAGCTCAAGGTATGGTTAGGCCAGAAACAACAGGGATTCTAAAGGGAGATTTAGATGCTTGGAGTTGGACCAACATGCCATTACTTGCTCTGTGCAACAGCTTCGGTACATCCACAAAACAGTGTTTTTCCCATGCAAAGTGACCTCTGACTGCCTCCCCATTACTCTACTCTCACAACAACTCAAGACCAAAGAGCAACATTCATAAAAAGAGAATATTAGGGCATATTGATCATCGTGATTGTCTTTATAAATAGAAAGTACAAATCAAATGTCATTTTCATTTGTATCGTTAACCACTTCATATTCTAGCCGATCTACTAGCCCACAATGAGTCACGATGTGTTCACAATTTGAGATTTCTTCATAATTTACGCCTATGATGACATGCCCAATATAGGGCCGCCAGGTTGAAAGTTGTTAATAAAAGACAATTAAAATGATCTGCATGCTCCTCTATTGTCCTTTTAAACTAAGTGTAGTGCTGTTCTAAGAACAAGCACCAGAACCCGATGCAGAGAAATAGCTTGAAACATGTGCACTGCAAATTGCAGGCGTGCACCCCCACACACACACACACACACACACACACACACACACACACACACACACACACACACACACACACACACACACACACACACACACACACACACACACACACACACACACACACACACACACACACACACACAAACACGCACATGCTAGACTGTTTGTTGTTTTTCACTATCGTGAAAACTGAAAGCAGAAACTTGCTGCAGATTTTGTGAAACCCCATCAAATGGGGTTCCACTGGCAGTTTATGACATACTCCCCCTTTTTAAAGCGCACTTTCCTTCCCTGTAATCTTGGAAAGAAAAAAAGGAAAAGACATCTGGGTTTTTGGGAGCATGTTTCTAGCACATGTGTGCTTTTAGTTAGGTGGCTGCACAAAAGGCTTTCTGTAAAACACAGTGCTTGCATTTCATCTACAAGAACTGAATTTTTGGAGACCTACAAACTAGTGTGGCAAGACGCATGTGTCTTTCATGCATTTACTGTACATGTTCTTCAGCTTTATCGCCAAATAAGGGGAACCAAACAATGTCACTGACCCATGAGGGTCATCATACAAACTATTTAAAGTCTTTTGTTAGACATTACAGTCATTTTAATCATCCGTTTAAAATATCTGCTTAAACTAAACAGTTTTACTTCCAGGATATCTGTTATCTAACATATAATTCACCAAATGTCTGAGTGAGTGTCTGAGTGAGTGTCTGAAACAGCGTTTCTCCTCAGTGGCTGGAGCAATTGATCTGAAATCGCATCACCAATAGCATATGAACACACCTGACATAACTGTGAAGCCCGTTTGTCACTTTCACAAATCGTTTAATTGATATTAATTTATTAGTGAATTAATTTTTCCCATTGACTTATAATGGGAATCGCAAAAACTCACATTCAATATTTTTTTTCTCGCAAACCATAGGGGCTACAGTTACAAAACTCTGAGAGGAGATTTATAATGATATCAAGGATTAAATAAAAAATAACTTTGTCAGTTGGCCTCATGGTGGCGCTATAACAGTCCACTTTACGTTTCGGCCTGTAACTCTTGAACCGTAGGTCGGAAAATTAAAATTCTTTTTTCCCTGGATTCCTTGGGTCAATACGCATCTCCCCATATAGGCCCCGCCCATTTGCGTCAGGATAGATTTTCCGCCATTTTGAATTTTCTCCAAAACACACTTTTTGCTCCTTTTCTAACATATAATTCACCAAATGTCTGAGTGAGTGTCTGAGTGAGTGTCTGAAACAGCGTTTCTCCTCAGTGGCTGGAGCAATTGATCTGAAATCGCATCACCAATAGCATATGAACACACCTGACATAACTGTGAAGCCCGTTTGTCACTTTCACAAATCGTTTAATTGATATTAATTTATTAGTGAATTAATTTTTCCCATTGACTTATAATGGGAATCGCAAAAACTCACATTCAATATTTTTTTTCTCGCAAACCATAGGGGCTACAGTTACAAAACTCTGAGAGGAGATTTATAATGATATCAAGGATTAAATAAAAAATAACTTTGTCAGTTGGCCTCATGGTGGCGCTATAACAGTCCACTTTACGTTTCGGCCTGTAACTCTTGAACCGTAGGTCGGAAAATTAAAATTATTTTTTCCCTGGATTCCTTGGGTCAATACGCATCTCCCCATATAGGCCCCGCCCATTTGCGTCAGGATAGATTTTCCGCCATTTTGAATTTTCTCCAAAACACACTTTTTGCTCCTTTTCCTACATATTTTCTTCAAATGTCACGAAAATGGGTACACATGATCTCTGAACCCATGCAATGAACATAGTCAAGGGATATTTTGATAGTCCATACCGTTCGTTCGTAACGGGCTTCCAAAGTTAGCGGGAGGGGCCCGTTTTGCAAACAATAGCCATAAATCACAAACAAAACGTCGAGTCAACACTGAATTTCTGCCACAGGTTGCGGGTGGCTTACTCAACGAATCCCCAGAAGCATTTCCAATTCCACCCGTAGAGGGCGTCACAAACGCGCAAAACGTAACCGTTTCGTTCCAAAACGCGTTTTTCAGGCGGACCGACCCTCTCAAAAAGAAACACAGACTACTCTGCGGATGGTCTCACGGTCCAAACCGCTGCACACACACACACACACACACACACACACACACACACACACACACACACATAGCCATTAAACGAAACGGGTATTTCTTACATTGATGCTCCTACATATTATCATGCAAGTACCAGTTAAAGTTACTTTCCATCCCTCATATACCGTGTGCACAGTGCACATCCCATAACCCACACACTGCACATCATTTCGGAGCTCATATCTTTGAACGGGTAAGGACTAGTTATAGTATAATAAAGGACATACACAGTAACAATATCACCTGCCACTGCCCAAATATGTCTTCCGCTTTCCGTGCCCAAAATATCTATATCATTCCTTTACACAATATGTGATGGCCAAGATTCAAAGGTGTCTGAACTGGTCTGTCCAGTTATGGTCTCTCTATGAACAGATGTCAGCTTAAACCTGACTTAATCACTTTCCTATTTTAATTTAAGGATATCAAGAACAATCGTGTTCCCAAATTCTTCCTTATTACAACTCAAATTAGTTTTCAGGTTATCCGTTCATTCTGCTTGACAACAATGTGGTGGCATCCATATACAGTGTATACGTTGACTGTATTTTCTATTTACTCAGTGGCATTAATTACTCTGATTCAGTAACAAAGCAAATAAGGTTTGGGAACTTTGGTCCATTATATCTCCCCTTTAATAATACCAATTGGTATTGTGTTTTGTATCATTTCTATCGTTGATTAGTCACCTTTACAACAAGGTACAGCTCGTAAGCATCGGGCATTCGTGGAATGAGCAGCACAGCTGAATGTGTGGGTAGCGCCCCCAAAAGAATTTGCCAAAATGGCCTGCAATACACTCCTTTTTTTTCTCCATTAACTTCCTCACCAACAAGTTTGATGTTGCCATTCACCGGGTGTTGCATTTACATTTTACTGGAAGTGATGTTAATTTGTGATGATAGTTGATGACTTATGTTCTTCTTTCTTTTTTTATTGTTATATGTGTGACGGAGAGAGTCGCAGCCCCAGCCTTGAAGCCATAGCTCAAAAGTCTAGTATCTCCACCAGAGTGATGGTTAAGATATTGGACTTTCACGCGGGAAACCCGGGTTCGAAGCCGGGTGGGGAGGTTCGGATCACCTCCGTTACATTGGTGCCGTTACTCGGATTCGGGCTTCCCCGTAGGAGGAGGTCAAAGGGGGGTGAGTGTGACGGAGAGAGTTGCAGCCCCAGCCTTGAAGCCTCAAAAGTCTAGTATCTCCCCGAGACCAAAGAGATGTATGTCTCTTTGGTCTAGTAGTTAAGATATTGGACTTTCGTGTGGGAGACCTGGGTACGAACCCGGGTGGGGAAATTCGGATCACCTCCGTTACATATGTATATTTATTGTGCTGTCTGAACCATCAGTGACAGTAATACACCTTTGTTGCTTGGTGCATTGAATGATTGCACTCTCCCACAATAATAAGTAAATGAAAAAACAACATATATTGGCCATTTTTACATGTGTCAGGGAAGCCCAAAACGAGAGTGAATGCCAGCAGAACAGTATTGCAGGCCATTTTGGCTTATCTTTTGGGGGTGCTACCCACACATTTAGCTGTGCTGCTCATTCCACAAAGCTCCACGAACAAGCTGTACTTCATTGTAAAGGTGACTAATCAACGGTATAAAACACAGTACCAATTGGTATTATTAAAGGCGAGATATAATGGACTGAAGTTATGTTTCTGAACTTTTTGTGGGTAGTTTAGTCACAGCGTCCATGGATCAATGAAGGACAACTCCAGCTGGCACCAGGAAAAAACTATGAAACACTATACACCCATTGGATGAACCTTTGTCACGACAATAGCGCCACAACAATCTCTGCAAGACATTTGAGGAGGACGACACTGGCGCAATAACAGCTTAACATTTCAAGGGACAATGGGGCATCTGAAAGCAATTGCAGCCCGCAAGTATAGGTTCTCCTTGGGGGGTGGGGTGGGGGTTCTCTAGTGGAGGCCGCAGCCTGTGCAGGCTCCATGCGGTGCGGCCGGTATGCCTCGCCGGCCAGGGCAGTGTGTCCTTGCAGGAAGAGATAATTACACAGCAGGCTGAGAGACGCACAGAGACAGACAGCTCCTACGCTCCATATCTATCCAGCCCGGCAAGCACTGAGACAATGAACAAGAACAGTCCACCCTATGTGACAGAGGGACTACACTACGCAAAAGCAATACACATCTCACGGGGTCTCACGGCGCTCTTCTTGTGATCTTTGCTATCTGGACTGGAGGATCGTAAAAGAGTGGTCGAGTGGGGGAAGGCATGGTGATCAAATTCCTCTGACTTGTAGAGCTATGTGAAACCTGAGGGTTTCACATACTGTAGCTGTGTCCCATATAAACATCTTTGTATTTTACATACCTACCCAAAATGACAGAGCCCATGGTATACTTATATTGTATACATTTGTACTGCATAAGGTGTCACATCTATTCTCTGAACGTGTGACTATCAGTAAAATATAATCGTATCGCAGAGATTTAAATGTATCGCCAAATTGTCCTCCGTCATACACTGAGAATTAACTTTTGTTGAGTTGCAAATTCAGCACCACTTAAACTCTCTATATTTGATCAAACTGGCCTGTAAAGTATAGAGCACATTTGGTACACTCTTATTTCACTATACAAATCGATTCACCAAAAATAGCTACAAGCTCACAAGCGTTGTGAGCTTGTATATGAGCTATGAGCTGATGGTAGTTCAAGTGGTTAACAAAAGTGTCATTTTAAGTTTTAAGCATAAGTTGATTATCATTGATAAGATCGTTAATCAAAAAAAATGTTTTGCCACAATAATCATGACATGTAATTTTCATATTGTCCCATTCCTAGTGTGAAGCCATGAATAATTAAAAAACATTACAGTAAATTGTAATGGCACGATAGCACAATGCAACATGTGCCTCTGAGTTCTCTACACCCTTGTAGTCTGCAATCCTAAGCTTACAGAGAATGTCTCTTCAGTCTCTCCTCTCCGTAAATCATACTTGAGATATAAGAATGGCTTGAATACGGCACTGTGCTTTGCATATTATCCTCCCTATGAGTAAACCACAAGAACTCAGTAAGCTGTTGGGACTTATATGTGATCGGCTTGCACATGGCGCTCCTCACCCTCTTATGTATGATGAAAACAGCAACCACCGCAAACTACTGCTCCTTATTGTCATTTTGGTTTTGTGCCATTTAATACGGGCACCCTAGGCTGCAATGCCAGCCTGACAGCATGTTGTGGGTTCGAATCAAAAAAAAGTATATAGCAGAGAGATATATAGCAGAGAGACAGGAAAAACCGGGGGACACTGCTATTATACCAATGATAATGTCTGTGCATGGGGCGCCCGCTGACCTACTGGTCCGGACGCATACCACTTAGGCATTGCCACATAGGCATGGATGCCTGGTGGCGGCGCCGGTTCGATTCTCGATCCGGACGACCTTTGCTGCATGTCACTCCCTGTCTCTCACCCCATTTCCTGTCAGTCTAGTGTCCTATCAATAAAGGCATGAAAGCCCAAAAACGAATCTTAAAAAAAAAGAGAATGTCTGTGCATAACATCAAATAGCTAAAACAGTGTATAAAGGACACCTACCAAGAACCACCATGACTGTTTTAATGAGCTTGATGGGGGTCCTTTTGCGGTTCATGGAGCCACTGGTGTGTGGCGTCAGTATGGACGTCTTCCTCTTCACGTAGGTGTAGATCCTCATGTAGATGCACACCATCACCAGGAACAGCATCAGGTTGGACAAGGACCAGAAGATCAGGTAGCTCCTGCTGAAGATGGGAGCCAGCATGGAGCAGTCGTCCAGGTTGCAGATGCAGTTCCAGCCCAGGCTGGGCACCGTGCCCATGAAGATGGAGATGGCCCACACCGCAACGATCAGCAGGGTCACCCGCCTCTTGGTCAGGTTGCTGTGGACCTTCCAGTTCATGACAGAGATGTAGCGCTCAAGGGCGATTACCAGCAGGTTGGCCAACGAGGCCGAGAGGCTGGTGTCCAGAAGGCCCTGGCGGAAGAAGTATCCGTTCACCGTCAGCTCCCGCGACACGCCTCCGGTGTTGAACATGAGGTACACGTACGCAATCCCGGCGAGAAAGTCTGAGGCGGCGAGGTTGGCGAGGAGATAGTAGAACGGGTAGTGAAACCTCTTGTTGGTGACGACAGCAGCTATGACCATGGCGTTGGACAACAGGATGAAGCAGCAGGCCAGAGAGCCCACCACTTGGACCAGGGTGAGCTGAGCGGAGACCCACTCGTCTTTACGCGGCCCCACGCTGTTGTTGTAGAAGAAGCCCATGAGCTCATCAAAGTGACACTCGTTCCTCTTGGCCATCTTGATGAGAAGTCTGTGGTGAGGACAAAACAGAAATTATTTGTTTGAAGTTATGGTTACGGACCAGTGCTAAGATTAGTCAGCACTCAGCATTTAGACTTTTACTGTATTATATTGAGGAGATCTGGGGGCCACAAAACCAGAAGCCAGTGGTCATTGTGTGCTCAGCTGAGAGCTGGTATCCTACAGTACCTCTTGATATTGAGGTGGGTCGGTTCTCAGCTGTGCCAGAAGAGAATAGGAGATGCAATGTATGTGATCTGAATGTTGAAAATGAATTCCATTTTATGTTTTATTCTACTCTATAGATAGATAGATAGATAGATAGATAGATAGATAGATAGATTCAAATGGGGCTTTTAAGCCGTGACATCATTTTGTAGTCAGACCTCCAAGCAGATTTATTGTCAATATCTGTCCCTCGCTATTTCAACAGATCCGAGACAAAAATAACGACTAAAGTATAATTCTACCACTTTCCTTTCAACAACAAAGAAACAAAAGAAAAAATTGTAAATAGTAAAAATAGTAAAAAGATTCGCTTTTTTTGGGGCCAAAAGTTCTCCTCTGCCTACAAAATGATGTCAGACTTAACAGCCCCATAGAGCATCGCAGCGGAAGTTGATTCCTGGGGTCACTACGTCATTCCCCATTCATTTTCGCCATAGACTTTTACAAAAATATTTATAACAATTATGTTAAGCCTCGAACCAAGCCATCCAGGATGGAGGTGAATCATGACCATATAACCTTTTTTTCTATGAAAAGAACATTTTGAAAATCGCTAAACAAAGGGTAGTTATTAAATGTAGTATATCAAATAATGTAATATTAAAATATGTTTTCACATAGGATCAAAGGTTATATGGTCATGATTCACCTCCATCCTGGATGGCTTGGTTCGAGGCTTAACATAATTGTTATAAATATTTTTGTAAAAGTCTATGGCGAAAATGAATGGGGAATGACGTAGTGACCCCAGGAATCCACTTCCGCTGCGATGCTCTATAGTAGCTTGATTGTTAAAGTTGGTTATTTGTTTGATCATTGTTTGTGTGAATTGTTATGTTGGCGAACTGTTTATGTCAAATGAAATGAAAAAGTGTCCTGTAAGCCCATATGGGCCCATATGAATAAAGAAAAATCAATCCATCAATCCATCAATCCATCAATCCATCTATCTATCTATCTATCTATCTATCTATCTATCTATCTCTATCTATCTATCTATCTATCATGTTGGTTTGGAATAGCATTGCAATTTTGTTAAAATCTTTTTTCTGTCAATGGCATTATTTTATTCATAATTAATAGATAACATAGTAGCCTACTAAATGCGACAGCTGCAGTCCCACGTGAGGATTTCTATCCATTATTACACCATAATGAGATGTGTGTGATGAAAATCCAAGATCAAAACATTTATTTTAATAAACTGCATCTTAAGATGCCAATTTTCCAAGGCCAAATAACTTCTGGACTGGGGGAAGATTAAATGACTCGGCTTAAAAGGGCAGTTCATCACATGTCAAGGAAATCCTTTACTGGAAGCAGCTGCTTAGAGGTTAAAAGTTAAAACACAAAAGCTTCTCGTTAGTACATGAGGTCAGCGAGATAGTGATGCAAGTTTGACTCAAATGAAACAAGTGCAAAAAGAAGAGTGATTTAATCAGAAGGGGGAAAGGCAGATGCAGTGATGCACGAATGACTTAAAGACTGATAGATGTCGTAAGACTACAATCAATTGATTATAGTCTTATTCTGTGACCAGTAGATCAGAGTCTATAAATCATTCATGATATACTTATTACTACTAACCAGAGTACATTTTTAATGTATGGGATACAAAGTTATTTAGTTAAAGCCCAGTTGTTGAAATGGGGTCTGGGGAACCTGCAGGGGTCCTTGAGTTGGTTACAGGGGGTCCCCAGCCAAATTCAATAGGCCTATATATATATTTCTCACAAAATGTATAAATAATTAGACTACTATTCAGATCATATAGGTTTTACTCTTCCCACAACCGCTATAGACAGCAGAATAATTCCATACTAAATCAAATAACACAAATCTTCTCTGGCATAAAATATTTTCAAATGCTTTCTAACTATAAGGGCGTCCTTGACATGAAACAGTTTGAGATCACTAAATTAGACTACTTTTCGCTTTGTCATGATGAAAAATCTTTGTTACTGGTATATCAGGCTATTATCTGTGGCTTGTTTCACCAGTTCAGAGTAGAGAATATCCCGATTAGATACTGTACGTAGGTCTACTAGGTAGGCTACTGGCCTACATTATGATAGGCCCGCCTAACACATGTGACACAACAATATTAAGTCTAAACAAAATAAACTTAGGCTACTTTCTTTATGTATCCACAATATTTAGCCTACACACGCGCAAAAAGAAAAACCCAACTCAAATTACAATCGCACTTGTTAGAATATGAGTTGTGCTGTTAATAATAGCGCTATACTCTCTTGAAACAAATAAATGCCACCTTACATTATACCAGGTGAATCTTACCTGCTTTCGTTGTGATTCATTCCGGCCGAGTCTTATTCAGTGTTGTTGCATTCTTCTGTCGGAGCCATGCACTTTCTCAAGGGAACAAACAGCAGTGAGTGAGTGAGTGTGAACTGTGAAGGAGCGACGGCGGGGAAGGAAAAAAACAACAAACTTTAGGGTTTGCTCAAGTGACGTCGAGGGCGTGTGCCACGGAATCTCATAGCCTATCTGAACACACTTTGCTGCTGCAGTGAATTCCTCACCGTCTCTATCTGCGTGCGTGGTTCACCGCACGCAGAGGCCCCTGGCTATTTCTTGTTGTAGTTCTACTTCCACTCTGTCATCCATAGACTATACCTACACTACAATATAGCTCAAATTATCTATCTAAAACTAAAATACTTTTTCTACACTCTCAGGCAGTATGATGAGCACACTATCTAGCCCATTATTCTAGCTTTTTAAAGAACAGAAAATAGACGTGGAATGTCATCCAATCAAGATGAGAGTAGGAATAGCCTATAGGCTACATTCGATTCTATCAGCTTCAATTTGATATAGTTTCTCTTAATTCCTCTTCCAATTTCACATTAATCCTCTAACAGTTCTCTCTTCTGATTAGATGGAATTGGTATACTGACCTGAAATGTATTTTGTTTAGTTAGCTGA
The DNA here is from genome assembly GCF_963921795.1 of Nannobrachium achirus. Lineage (NCBI taxonomy): Eukaryota > Metazoa > Chordata > Actinopteri > Myctophiformes > Myctophidae > Nannobrachium > Nannobrachium achirus. Next base: position 37,675,661 of record NC_137810.1, read on the forward strand.
GTAAAGAGCTGGAGACTCCAGAGTCCACAATATGCTACAGAACATACACTCTATAGCAGGGGTCAATTAGGCTACTGAACATACACTCTATAGCAGGGGTCTTCAACGTTTTTCAGGCCAATAAGGACCCCTCTGAGAGATGAGGGGGCTACAACTGTGTTGCAGGTTAAACCTTTTCATAGGTCGCTTCATAGATGTGTTTGACAGCAATATCAGTGTTGTGTAAATTCCTGTTTTACACATTAATATGTTCGATTCGTGTTCATGTGTATTTTCACATATTTAACCACTTGAATCTTTAATGCCTAGTAAAATTGTCCTCTGTACTTGGTTTGCTCTTTTCACCCTATAGAATAGGGATGCTATTGTTAAGGTGGTTATGTAAAAAAAATATAAGTTCCTATAAAAGATTTAAGAGCCCCCCCGCCTGTAGTAACTCCGAAGACCCCCTCGGGGTCCCGGACCCCCTGTTACAAATGGATAAATGGATTTGACTATAGTCAGGCTAGAAAAACATAAAAGGCGTCTAGGCCCATCTTAAAATTCAAAATGTGATCAACATGACTCATTCAGACATGTTATGAGAAACCACCACCTCCACCTCAGGCAATTATCAAACAACTGACATCACTAAATGAATCATTGTGATGTTCTTGAACCTGACGTAGGTAGGAAGGCTATAAAATCTTGTAAAGTAGCCTCATTTTCTTGGGATGCAGCAAGGCACAGCATACGCTCACCTAATAACAGTAAGAATGCACAAAAACTATAGACTATTTGTTCCTGTAATCATAATCTAAATTTCTATTTTGACATATTAGCTGCCACCACACCAATAAACCTGCCTGCTTGATTCATGTGAATCAAGACACTGATTGGCCTGCGTGCACGCACGCACGCACGCACGCACGCACGCACGCACGCACGCACGCACGCACGCACGCACGCACGCACGCACACACACACACACACAAAGTGTAAAAAGTTAACCAGAGAAAGTTCTCTGGTGAAACTCCTGTGTCCCAGCTTGTCAGCTTAGCCCTACACGCTTTGAGATGTCATTATGATGAAGTGCATCCATGATCATCATAACCCATTTGTCATGCCCTGGTGCCAAGTGCCATCCACTGCCAGATCCTTCCCAGAGACGGATATGCATGTTTTACTTTATGGAATACATACAGTAGGCTTATTAAAGACAGCAGGCCTACTGAAACAATATTGACTATGTAACATTGACTATGTAATGACCATGTAATGATGGCCTGCTATCAGACAATTGACTCAAATGTCAATATTAGAAGTTCAACTCAAATGACAGGTTCTCTTTAATGTATGCAAAATAGAAAATCTGCAAAGCTTTTATAAAATAACTTATATTTCATTTTAGGATCTTGCATAGTTGTGCATGGCAATTGCTTTGTATTTAACACTCAATTGAGAAACATTACATTCACATGAAGTAAATCAGAATCTCACTTTATGGCCACTTAAAGCGTAATTTATACTCCTTGGCGATGGCATCGCTCGTCAAAAATGACTGATTTTCAAGCTTGAAAATCTGTTATTTTCAACAAGCGATGCAGAAAAGCGAGTACAAATTAGCCTCAACTCAACTCTCCATGTGCATGCCTGGAAATAGGCTCAGTAAACTTAACACGATCCCTGAAATCCATTAGATCATTTAAAACCTGGCGTCAATTGGAACCTTCTCGTCTTGTTCTGAGTCCCGGCTGCTTTTTTGCAGCAGCTTTGTTAAGATGGAGAAGCAAAACATCTCTCATAGTCATTTCATGATGAACTATGCATTCCCACACAGAGAGCACAGAACAACAAACTCTTCCCAGGGACCATTAATAACATCTAAAATCCAGTATTTTTCCCGTTGAGAGCTTTGATCTTCTTCCTCTTCGGAATTGTGGAGTCCTAAATGTGTGAATCCCTGTTCTCAGAATCCCACGCTCCTGGCCATCACCTCTGGCCCGTCTTCTGGCTTCTGTCAGCTGATGAGAATCATGTCGTCACTTTCCGGAACTCTGATAACGTAATTCAAGAACATTTTATGTAGTTACAGCACTTGAATAAATAATACATAGAAAACATTTATGCATTTCTCCATAAAGTTGCCTGAGCTTATATAGTGTTTCTCAGTAACACTCTGCTTCACATTTCCACAGTTACAACCCTACCTACTTAGTTGACCGGTGCCCCCAAGCCAAGGGGTCTATACTTGGTCCCGCCCCTTTCTCCCTCTACACCAAATACCAAAATACCAGATCTGCAAATGACATGTTGTGAGCTTGTAGATCTGCCATTTTTGGCAAAGACATTTGGTGTTGGGAGCTTTCAGATCTGCTATTTTTTGCTGAATGTTTGCCCCCAGAATAGGGATGCTAGGGTTAAAAGTTACCCCTAGAATCTGCCCAGAACAACCACAGTTTCTACCATTTCCCTGGGCAATGCTGATCCAGCATTAAAGATGTTGTTTAAAAAGGCACATAATTGGCAGCAAACCAATCTGGGACTCGAACCAACATCATTCAAGTCACATGCTTACTTATAGACTTGCCCAACCCACAGGTTTGACACGAGTGTTGCGTAAAAAGGGCTGAGAGAAACAGATATGAGGAGTTGGAAAAGGTCCGGAGTTCTGCATGGTGGCTGTGTGTACGCCATAGAATAATTCCCAGCAGCAAGTACTTTGAAAATGATAGCCTTGTCACAGCCTTCTTGCACACGTTCTTGTTTTTTTGGGCTGTTTGCTTTCGAATGGAACCGTAAGTGTATGTGCCTGGTTTACATTAAAGATATGACTGAGGTTGTTAGTCATTGAAAGCTGTCAGACCATGCATTCTTTTTTCCTCTCTCTCTCTTTTCTTTTGCAATAACTTGCTTCATACTCATATCTGCCATCACCTTTTAAAATTTGCCATAACCACATTTTGAGCTGTTGGGGGTGGATTCATTCTTAACTACAACTCTAAACTATGGTAAACCCAAGTTTTATACTCTCCGTTCCACAAATCACTGTAGCCGTTTAGGGATGTGAATGTAAGCCACGATGAGCGGATCTGTTTTCAAACAGGATGTAGGATGTCTGAGGTTCATTCAAATCACTCTCTGGGAGCCAAACCTAACCAACTTTCTCAAATGAGCTCTAACATATACATTAGACATATTCCTAAACAACAAGGCCCTACACTATATTTACATGTTGCCTTCAAGTACAGTGTAAAAGCACAGTTTGACAATACTTCTTCTTTGCCTCTGTCAAGTCCAATATACAATATTTCACAAACTGGAACAACTACTGTACATCTTTAAAGTGATGTGAGTTGTATAAGCTGGGTATTATATCTGCTGCCATTTTAACATTTCATTCCAATGCTATTTTTATCCATAAACCTTATGTACATATTGTACACTGCTCATTTTGACACATCTGACCCGTTTTTCTGTTTCTTTCTTTGTCTTATTTCTTTCCTAAAAGTGGTTCATCGTTTAGCTTATTTCTGATATCGGCGATGCTTTCTCTATACTGATATTAATGATTTACTGTAGGCCTATCCATTTTTGTAGGACTAGAACTTCCATCAAGGGGAATACACAGTAACATGAATATAGCCTTAACATTTTCCCAAATTACAGTGCATACCAGGACTAGTTTTTTATTGGCTTTGTTTGCATATTTTCAAGTTCTACATAGTTTTTGGAGACCTCTTTCAATGCAATGAAAATGAACGGTTACTAGTTCCTCGATCACAGAAGCAGCACAGAAGCAACAGATAAAGGTGATCAAAAATGTAGTGCTCCACTGAGCACAGGTCTCCACCAGGCCAGGCGTCCTGGTGGTGCTATAATAGGCCAATGTAAAAAGGGTGGCATGTGTTCTTCGCCAATCTTAGACCTTTCATGGCAGTCGGACGCTGCATGCATGATTTGAGGCATTGTGTTCCAAAAACGTGTTTTGCTAAAGTCTACCTGCTGGTGGGGCTATAACAGGCCAATGTGAAAAGGGTAGCATTTGTTCCTTGCGTATTGGGAATATGTGTGGCAAATTTCACGGTAATCGCAAGCTGCGTTGATGATTTGAGGCATTTTTTCAAAAACTGAGCAATCTTGAAAACTTTGGAAGCCAATATTAGCCAATTAGGATGGAATATGAAATATCAGACGGATCGGACTTGATCACATCTATACTATAATTTTGCGAATGTCTGAATGAGTGAGTGAGTGTCTGTCTGTCTGTCTGTCTGTCTGTCTGTCTGTCTGTCTGAAACAGCGTTTCTCCTCAGTGGCTGGAGCAATTGATCTGAAATCGCATCACCATTAGCTTATGAACACACCTAACATAACTGTGAAGCCCGTTTGTCACTTTCACAAATCATATACTGTATATTAGCATTTTTATGGTGTATCTACTATCTATTCTGCATCTAGCATGAGGCACATCTATTCTGCATCTAGCATGAGGCAACATGTTTAACCAGCTCTCTCTGTGTGTGTGTGTGTGTGTGTGTGTGTGTGTGTGTGTGTGTGTGTGTGTGTGTGTGTGTGTGTGTGTGTGTGTGTGTGTGTGCAGGCAGGCGGGTGGGCGGGCGGGCGGGCTGGGGGGGGGGGGGGGGGGGGGGGGGGGGGGGATGGGGGAATAGCCATTAAACGAAACGGGTATTTCTTACATTGATGCTCCTACATATTATCATGCAAGCACCAGTTAAAGTTACTTTCCATCCCTCATATACTGTATGCATGCAGTGCACATCCCATAACCCACACACTGCACATCATTTTGGAGCTCATATCTTTGAACGGGTAAGGGCTAGTGACTATAATAGAGATACTGTGTACTGATTTGCATGATTGTTGGAGAAAATCTGATGGAGTAATAGCAAAGAATGTGTTTCACATAAGTTGTCCTCCTGGTGGCGCTATAAAAGGCAAATGTGAAAAATGCAGGGCAAAGGTTTATCCTTAGCCTCTAGGGAGTGTGCATACAACATTTTCCACTTATCGGTGGAGTTAAAGGTAAAAACACAAATTGCCCTGTTATAGCGCCACCATGAGGCTGATTTGAGAAATTTGAAGTGGCATTTCTTCCTCGGCCTGGTGGGAACACGCGTGGGCAATTTCACCAAGATTGCACGCTGTGTTGACGGGACACAATTTGCTAATAGAGCATAACAAAATTGTTTAACCACTTGAACTGTGTTTTATACTTAGAAATTAGACGATCTATCTACATGCTGAAAACGTGTCGCAATGCGACACATTTTGCAATGCACAAAGTAAAGTATTAAACCCAACAGCATGGTGAGGCCTCTGTGAAACCTAACCTTAACTCGTTTTTAACAAGATAAGTGAAAGCACTACAATGGAAGGAGACCACAGTAGGAAATAGCTAATCGCGTGTAGATGAAATTTCATCCAACAACACATTAACATGTTGACTTAAAATGCTGATTACATTTGTATGTGCTCAGTAAGTGAAATACTTCCCGAAAATGTAATGTGACCAGGACAAAACATTGACAAATTACTGCATTTGCTAAATCTGTGAAACTCGAAGACTGCGATTCTAAAGCGAAGAAGTCACTTTATCGTGAAAAAGCTACAAGTCATTTCAAGTTAATCTCCTGGACAGAGGAAAATCAAATTGAGATGTTTGCTTTACACAGTTATTACATAATGGCCCTGTAACTGAGAACACATTTTCCGAAACACTTTCACAGCCAAGAAGGAAAAGTGGTCTAGCAGGAACCTATTTGGCTTCAGATTGGAAGCAGAACAGTGATCATCTGATCAAGGCCTCTGATCACACAAGAAAGACCACAGATTTAAAGCCGTGAATTCGAAACTAACCAAGAAAGGTCTTACAACTCCATTGAACCACTAACAATATCCTTAAGATCCTTAACCACTTCAGCATTATTTTATACTTCGGAGCGGATCTACAAGCTCAACAGTGCAACCAGAACCGCAACTATTGCCAATTGACTTGCTCCAAGTTTATGAATGGTCTATTAAATTTGGGCTCAGAAGACTGGATTTCTTCTTTCTTTTTTCTTTTTTTTGTCATAAGACGGCCACAAACTTCCATGTCATTAAAATGGGGGCATAAAAGAATGTGGCCATTAGAAAAAGGGGGCATTAGATCTTTTTTCTTCCAGCATGCATCTGCCTTGACAGCACAGTAAACCCCTCAGATGGTAAAGGCAATATCTGGTTAAACAGTGGTGCAAAAAAAATAAAAAATAAAATAAAATAAAAAGATTATTTTTGTTATAGAGTACCGAAGTCCTGATGTCATTCGTTCATCCCCTGGGTCACAGAAGTTTTTCTATACAGACAATAACATTGGGTCATCTTAAAATCGTCTCATATAAGCATTGTGGTCCAAAAAATAAACAAACGGTCTCAGCGATATTGTCTGGGAGGTGGCTCTGTATTGTTTAAGTCACTCATATTTGAGTGACTGACTGACTTCTGGCAAAAAATGTACTTATTGGGCGGCAGTAACATTAGCGCTTTCTCGCCATCAGTTGATTTTTCATATACGGGATCTTTTTTTCTTTTTTTTTGGGGAACACATTTCTTATCTATTTTATTTTTGGGGGCTTTTATGCCTTTATTGATAGGACAGTAGTCTGAAAAGACACGGGGAGAGAGATGGGGAATGACATGCAGCAAAGGTCGACAGGATCGGGACTCGAACCCTGCGCCTAGACCACTAGGCCAGCGGGCACCCCGGAACACAGTTCTTATTTGGTGTGATGAAAAAAAAAAGTCTATAGGAATTCAGAATGGGGGGAAAAACACGGCTCAGGTAGGATGTGTAAATTATGTGAGACTTTGGTGCTCTATTACTTTTACTACATGCTTGGTATTGAGAATTACATGTAATCCTGGCCCAGATCAGAGCTCACGTCTTGTGGCTCAGATACAGGACATTATGCATAAACTATATTGTACTGCTAAAGGTTTTCTGCTGTCTCACTCAAATAAACATATATGAAGTTCAGAGAATTGTTCTTTACTGTAGGTCAATCTATTTCAGAAAGGAAAGATTGTTGTCTTTTTGAGATAAAAGGATCTAATGGCTAAATTAGACAAATATACCGTACATTCAGCTCCTGAAGCAATAGGAAAAACTACAATGCTTGTAAATTAAAGGAGTAGTTCACCCCCAAAACATTTTTTTTTCTATTGATCTTAGGAATGTGACAAAAACTAAAAAATATTATTACACTCAAGTCTCCAAGACATGAGTAATCAATAGAAAAAGTCATTTTGAGGTGAACTTCTCAAACAACAAACTAATTTGTCTGAGATAAATATGGTGAAAGTGCATCTATCATCATTCAATATTCTTACCCCTGTACGTCTGAATGTAAAGCTGACACAAGAGAGTGACAGTGAACTTCATGACACCATTAATAAGCGGGGCAGATAAATGCATTTTTGCACCAAAATACTTCACAAGTGGAAAGAAACCTAAAACTTTTCACAAGTACTCCTTAGGGATTGTTCCTATGATAAAACACGTTAGACACTGAAAAATCAAAATGGCTGCCATGTTTCCAAGATGGCTGCCTCTGAACAGTACGCCAGCCAGTTAATGTCCGATTTTCATAATACTAGAGTTGTTTTGTAGGTTTTAAAACATCCTGAGTTCATTTATTACACTTTTAAAGCAGCCAGAATAACCTTTCTGACTTTTGGTTGGTGTCTTTCCTCACCTGGGACCCCCCAAACAGACCCCTGAGCCTATCTCAGTAATAGCTTTGCTAAATTAGATCATAACTGAAGCATTAAAGTTGTTGTAACTGGGCTCTGAAAGCAAAAAATGAGTAGTAGCAAATACCCAGGGGTCTTCCACAGGGGGTCCGGGACCCCTAGGGGATCCTCAGAGTTACTACAGGGGGCCTGCCGAATCTTGATGTACATTTGAAACTGTTTTTATCAGTATTCTCAGTATTATTTATAACATTTTTGTGTTAGAGAGACAGGTTCACAGTGTTACTGCAGGGATTGCAAGAATTAAGGTATTGCAACTTCTCACAGTCTAACATGTCCATTTATTGCACTGCACTTACACTGACAACACAACACACACACACACACACACACACACACCTCTTTGTTATCCTCACCCCAAAACCTGCACCCTATCCTCTTAAAGAGCTCACGTCAATTATACCCAAAGACATTCACTACTATACATGTCCTCCCTAATAGTGTTGAGTTTCCACTGCAGGGAGGAGAGTGCAAGGCAGGTTATTGTTTGAGCAGCTGCATCGTCCCTTGTAACCTGCTTTGCAAACATTTGATGAGCTTTGCCTTTGCAGCAGGGAGGGCAAGAAACCTGACTGGAACATACCCTCCACTCTCTGAATTCCATCTATTTTTTCAATTGATGGAGGCAGGGCAATTTCATAATACGATACCTTCATCAAGGGACATGATTTTGAGGAGTGCAAACACATGAAGAGGCTGATACCCCAATTCCTTATCAAGTCCTTGCCTCCGGTACAAAAAAAGGAAATTGATATATTCGAGTGAGTTCAAAAATAGTAATCCCTAGTTACTAATCCATAGTTATTGGATTTTAAAAAGGTCAAGGGTTCCTTTGCGTACATAGTTTTTCAGGTGCTGACTGGGGAAGAACATTTGTTGGAATCACCAAAAAGACATGGGTCAATGCCTACTTGATGATGATGATGACCAAGCCATTAACCGCTTCAAGGACCTTGGCAAGGTCATTGGCCATTCCTCCTGAGCTTATAAATGGTGAGCTTCCCATCAACATTGCAGTCGGAACATTTTGCATGCCATGTTTACATTTCAAAAGGTCCAACAACCCTGGGATTACTCAGATGGGAACTATTTCTGTCAAAGAACTTGGAGGGTGAGATACCACCTCCAACTCGTGCTGCACTGCTACCACATTACCCCCGTGCCAACTCCGTCACAATGCAGGATAAATCATACCTGACAAATTGCCCTGTGCTTCCACCAATCGAAGAAAATAGATGGAATTCAGAGAGTGGAGGGTATATTTCAGGTTTCAGGTTTCTTGCTCTCCCTGCTCCAAATGCAGTACTTGAGCTCATCAAATGTGTCTGCAAAGCAGGTTGTAAGGGACGGTGCAGCTGCTCAAATAACCTGCCTTTCACTCTATGCTATGGTGGAGACTGTGTCAACACTATTAGGTTGGACATTGAAGATGATGATGATGAAGACGAATATATCCTGCATGTCTGAAATTACTGTATTGCAGTGAATCTCTTTGGGCGTAATTGACCATGGGCTCTATAAGAGGATAAGTTGAGGGTTTTGGGGTGACAATAACAAAGAGGTGTGTGTGTGTGTGTGTGTGTGTGTGTGTGTGTGTGTGTGTGTGTGTGTGTGTGTGTGTGTGTGTGTGTGTGTGTGTGTGTGTGTGTGTGTGTGTGTTGTCAGTGTGGGTGCAGTGCAATAAATGGAAATGTTGTTCTCCACCCAAAGTGAAAAGTTGCAATACCTTCATTATTGCAATCCCTGCAGTAACAGCTGTCAACCATAACTGTTTAACACAAAAATATTATAAATAATACAGAGAATACTAATAAACCATCAAAGTACAATAAATAAAACCAGGATACATAAAAACATTCGAAGTTTCAAATGTAAAAAAAAAAAAAAGAATCTCATCGAGATTTGGCAGGCCCCCTGTAGTAGCTCTGAGGACCCCCCCCCCCCCCAGAGGTCCCGGACCCCCCGTGGAAGACCTCTGTTATTTGCTACTAGTCATTTTTTATTTCAGAGCATATTTCAGATCTAATTTAACATTGTTCTGGAGCAGGAGCAGAGCGATAACTGAAATAGGCTCAGGGGTCTGTCTGGGGGGTCCCAGGTGAGGAAAGACCCCAACCAAAAGTCAGAAAGGTTATTCTGGCTGCTTTAAAAGTGTAATAAATGAACTCAGGATGTTTTAAAACGTACAAAACAACTCTAATATTATGAAAATTCGATATTAACTGGCTGGCGTACTGTAAAACATATCCGAAAAGGCCGCCATCTTTAAAACTGGCGGCCATTTTGAAAATTGAGTGTCTAATGTGATTTTTCTAAAGAATGACCCAAGAGGTACACTCTGTCAAATTTTGGTGCTTCTTTCCAGAACTGAAGTATTGTTCTCCTTAACTGCCCCGCTATAAAGACCACTGGGACCTACAGTACGTTGCAAACATTTCCCTTGACTCCCCAATGCACTAAGTGTTTTCTAGCTCATTTGACCAAGTCTCAATCCCGGTCATGGCCAGTTTATGTGGGAGCCTGCAAAGACAGAGGGACCAAACAAGAGAGAGGCAAGCGGGGAGAGGGAGGCAGAGAGGGTAGGTTACGCTCTTCCCAGCGCACAGCCTCAGCCTCTCTGTAATCAGCCCATCACTGGGTGTGCCTGCATAGCTGCCACCGCTAATTTCATTGCTCTCAGACCACATAGGGCCTGGCCAAACCACGGCGCGGAGGAAACTCCACTGTACTGTGATCTGCTGCCCACTGATGAAACAGATTGACTCATAGAAAAAGAATGAGCAGAGGGGGTCGCGTAGTGAAACACAGCGCACGCGTGTAATGTATGTGTATGTCTGCGGAGGAAGGAGGGAGGCGTGTTAAACGATCAGTTGTCAATTAAGCAAAGTGAGTTTGACACTGTGAAAAAATATTTATGTGTGATGTGTAAATACCACTGTGATGTGTAAATACTACTCTTGTATGTGGTGATGTTGTTGGACAGGAAAACACATTCATAATAATAATAATAATAATGAACATATCAGTAGCAGTGATACTAGCTTGTACTCACTTTAAATCAGTAGCCAGTAGATGAGATTTTATGAAGGAAAACGTTCCACACCTTGATAACAAGGCTACAGTAAGGAATTTACTCACGGTGTAGCAGCCTCTTGCACAACTATGTGAAAGGTGAGTAACTGAAATGATGGCTAGCATCAAGGCTGTGCGTGTTGGGTGTTTTGCCATCAATGTATATACTGTAACCCTTAGTAAACAGCTCAATGGTTATAGAAATGTATCTCTATCACTAACATTACTACAGTGCAACTTTACATTACTGTTGCACAAATACAGTAACCTAAAGATCAGAGAAGCAGGTTGTGACTTGAAAGCTTGTTGTTTGGATCCCCAGACCAACTGGGATAGTCTGTGCCCTTGAGCAAGGCTTTTTATACCCATCTCCTGCAGCAAAACAGCTCACTTTCCATACACAGAGCAGTGGTCCTCAACCTTTTCAGGCCGTGACCCCCAAAATAATCATGTTTTAACTGGGGACCCCCCACCCTGCACAAGCACTTGGAATTGTAAGAGTTGGCAGTACATTTGGTTTGACTCGACCTATTCCATTGTGAAAATAGCAGATCTACATGCTCACAACGCCTCGCGTTTGCGAGGCGTTGTGAGCATGTAGATCTGCTATTTTCACAATTTCAGCCTTTAATATTAGACAATTTGACCAATGTTTGACCAGAGGTACTAAAAAGGTCTTTAAAGTCCTTAAATTGTCACTTTAAATATGTGAGATACCCTCTATACACTTCAACTGTATGTTGGTCTGTTGACTGTTGAGTGAGAAAACAATGTTAACATATAGCTAAATATCTGGGGACCCCCCCAAAATAATTTAGGGACACCTCTGGGGGTCCCGACCCACAGGTTGAGAACCAATGACATAGAGGACTGTACACCTGGACAGCTCCCAGGTGTAACCGTGTTTAACTCTGAATGTAAAAGAATAGAATACAAATTATAAAATAAGTCTGCACAACACACAGCTGCTGCTCCGAAAGTTTAATGTGCAAACAAGCTCACAGCTTTCGGAGCGGCAGCTGTTGTGTGGACTTATTCTTTTACATTCAGAGTAAAACACTTTTTTTTTTGTCCTCACCAGTGACTATAAGAATGTGCCTAAACATTCCTGTTGACATAACTCGGGTCCAAATACACAAATGCCTAAATATATTTTTTTACATAAACTTTTAAAAATGTAGCGTTATCATAAGATTCCTGTAACAGCACCATACCGTCTGCAACAACAGAATGTTGAGTATCCCACATTGATGTCTGTCTGGCTGCCCTCCTCCGCAGCAGGAAGATCTTTCTGCTCTAAAAGGAACTTCTGCAGGTCTGTCATTGGGAATCCATTCATCTGGTAATTCTGTCGGCAAAGTCAAGGTGGAAAACAAACAACAACATTTAAAAGCATAATGAAATAAAATTAACTGGGCAAAACCAAGTGTCAAACCCCTAATTCTGAGATGGATAATGGAGATGAGTCTAGACTCGTTCTCTTAATGAGAGTTAAAAGATAGGAGGATACTCACTGGCGCCAATTGACCACTTGTCTTAAACACTATATACTTAGTTGACCGGAGTCCCTCAGGGCTCTATACTAACTAAATCTGCAAGTATTTCCCTCTACACCAAATCTCTTCGCCAAAAATAATGCATCTACAAGCTCACAACACATTGTGAGGTTGTAGCTGTCTGCTAATTTTGCTTTATATTCAACCCTGAATAGGGAGGCTAGGTTCAAGTGGTTACGGTAATTCCAAAGGCCCAGAACTGACTGCAGCTGAAAACAAATGTTTTACAGATTCTACTGTATCAGGGCTTCACTGTGATACAGTATATTGTCACAGAGACTAGACATTTAAGCATCTCCCCTGGAGACACCTTGATATGTTGAAGTTTAAATTGTGGTTATTTATTACTGAAAACACTGTTATATTCCCACATCTGTCCCACAGCTTCCCTAAAGTGGCTTGCTAACATTGTTTTTCTTACATGTCGTGATGCGACGTGTTGTGAGCTTAAAGATATATTTTTTGTAGACCACCATTGTACAAAAAAGTATAATACAGGGTTAAGTGTTTAATCAGACTAATCGATTTAATCGATTATAAAACATCTATTAGAATTAGTTCATGTCGATTCATTGATGAATAAGACAAATATATATATAAAAAAAATCCTGTTCTATATTATTTTGTTAGAAGTCGGTTACTGGTTCTAAATATCGGTTTATATATATCTTCGGTCAATTGCCCAGCCCTAGGTTGTGCCTTCCCCAACATCATTGAGAACAATAATCGGCTGGTGCCTCTGCCGACTACGGACACTCAAACTCACATACAAGTACCTTGATGGTCTCGTAAGCGTCAGTGATGATTGCGATGAAGAGCGACAGCACCATGTAGATGAAGAGGGAGATGAAGGAGTAGAGGTAGACACGACTGAAGACCCACACCAACGTGTTCTTGTCCTTCAGCTGGGCGAAGGTGGTGAACATGTCGTCACCATTCACCAGAGAAAACAGGCACTCGGCCACGCGGCTCAGGCCCTCAAACTGGGTGAGTGGATGGATGGAATAATGGAAGAGAAAAGAGGAGAGAGGTGGAGAGAGAGGCAAAGAAAGACAGATGGAGATGATAAGAAAGAAAGAAAAAGGACAAATGAAAAAGAGAGGGGAGGGAGAGAAAAAAGTAACATTAACATTTTGACTGGGCCTTTTGAGGCCCAGTCTTTCAGCTTTCAGGAAGTACAGTAAACACAAATACACAGGGAAGACAAATCTGTATATTATAACCCCACCCGGTTGCCGATTAGAATAATGTAAACTTCATAGCTACATATAAAGCAGATAAAGTACAAAACGATGACACCCCCTCTTTAAAAAATTGGATTGCATGTCTTTTTAAGCAGATTTTTCCGGGTAACACACATGTCTATATTGGGTATTATTCTTCCTATAGTAGTATAGTGAAGAGAAAGTGTGTGTGTGTGGGTATATTATAAAAAAGGTGTGGAACACGAATGTGCAAATGTGCAAAAACTTCCAATAGACGGACAGAAATACAGAGGAGGGGGAAACAAGCGAGAGAGGGAGAACCCAAACTCAGATCGTGACACTGATAAGATCTAAACACAACATCCCGCTCAGACGGCATGGAGGACGTGTGGGATGGCAATCCCTGGAACATCCTCTGTTTATCCCCTTCAATAAACACATACACACACACACACACACGCACACACACAGAGCAAGCTGGAAACATTCCCTTTCGAAGAGCTCACTTTACAAGGGACTCCCCCCCATTCACCACAAAATAATTGTGTCGTGACCACCACAGGACAGACTGTAGTGTTATAGACTAGGAATTGAAATTGGATAGTTTGTACTACTTGATGCAGCGTGTGGCCAGGCTCGGGGCCCTGGCAATTTAAATTATGTCAGCTCAGCATGTACTGTACGTTGATAATTCAATTTGGATTTATTCAATTCATTCAACGTTTTTCCTTGAGGTAATTTACATACAGTATTTTATTATGATACTATTTAGGACAAATTATCCAATTGTAGAATTCTGAAGCAAGCTCACTTACAGAATGTTTTCTGAGAAAGTAAGCTTCCCTTAATCCTCATGTGCAGCTGTGCATAATGTTTACGTGTCTAAAGTATTTACAAATGCAATATGTGGTTAAGACGCAATCAATGTTTGCACTTGTCATCATAACTTTCAAATGAATTATTTCCAATACATAATGCACACATGGTTCTTGCATAAACTGTTATCAGAGAAAATTATGTTTGAAGCAGAGGTGTGCGCACGACTCCAACTCGTTTCAACAATACTAAGCTTCTTACCAGAGAAAATTAGTCACTGATGTGTTTGGATAATCCTTTTAAATGTTATCTTAAGACAATCAACAAACTCCAGTTGGCCACAGCAGTCATATCTGGCTAAAATCTGTTTTCATGACCAGCACAGCCTTGTTTGGACTTCCACTTACATTCTGGACTTCCGTAAATAATTCATCTTAACAAGCAAAGACAGATAAAACACCAACATACTGGCCTCCTGATATTTAGCTTTTTAGTGATTCAGGGAGGATGGCCAGCCTGTTCAACATGCACAAACACTGCCCCATGGTGGCTAAAGATTGAAATGTGGACAAACTATGACAATGCAGCCAAGAGTAGAATCACTGGAGAATTCCAACAAATGCTTGTTGGTAAGATTTGAAAGGCCCTGGGCTGACAAAGGCTCTCATATGAGGGACAAGGTGATATATAATACAATGTATTGTATTTGCAAAAGCCAGAACGGGTCACATACACAGTACTTGACACTTCTGCCTGATCCATAGAAATACATGTACAGTATAGGCTAGACATTTACCTTCATAGCAACGCTATGTACAGTAGTGAATCCACAGGGGGCCTCTGCTGCACCATTTTTTGACATGAAGATGCTTTGATTATGGTTTTCATAGCAATAAGTGTCATCAGGTCAGTAAGTTGTTGATTGTGATGAACACAAGTTGGACTCTAACGACCCATCTATAATTTTATAGCCATGATCTGACTCAAGGTTCAAGGTTTTCTTAATCATTGTGTGTACAGTAAGACACTTAAGACTCTTTGCTCAAATCATTTTCAAATCCTTCTGCATAACAGTCTGTGATTCGGAGGCAATGAAAATTCATTGAAAACTCCCATATTTTAAAGCAGATGTCTGCCCCCCACCCACTTCCGTTTCGCACTTGCTGTCATGTAAATAAATCCTTCTATAAATCAAATTATTCAACGCCTATCTAGTTTGCTTTCATAGATAACATATATTTTCATGAACAATTACAAACAGAAAACTTCCATTCGTGGCTTTCAGGAGGCATAGTTACAGACTATGTAGCCTTCATAGATTGTGGAAGGGTTGTCTGGCTAGACACTAGAGAGGCTACATGTACAATTGTACATAACATTTATTTTGTCCTGTTAATCATTGTAGTAGCATACTCTTGTACTCTTTATGTTGCTTAAAAATCTGAGCAATAAAACATATTTGACCGCTGCATTTCTTTCGCTCTCAATGACATCAGCTAAACCAGTGGTTCTCAAAGTGGGGCCCGGGGGTTATATGGGGTCCCCAGCTAAATTAATTAATATAGTGTCAAAGATCTGTAACCACTTCAACCCAATATACAGCTATCTAAAAATAGTGGATCTACAAGCTCTCAATGCACCACAATGCGATACGTTGTGAGATTAGAATGTACAGTACTAGTACAAGTTACCTTCTCATGGTATGGTCCCAGGACGATCCAGCCACAGAAGGTGTAACCCAAGTAGATCATACCAGCACAGCAGCAGAAGCGCAGCACCTTAGGAAAGGCTGCTTTCATGGTCAGGAGCAGAACCTAGAGAGGCACAGGGTTACAAGGATGAAAGGACCCTGAAGTTTCATTGAAGTTAAGCCAGTTCCAATTCCACTTGAAAGATGCCCTACACTACAGTACATGGTACCTGTTGCTACAGTAACAGCCACTGTTGTCCTGGGACCCCCAGGGCCTCTTGATGGGGTTCTAGTGGGTCCATAGTTAAATTATTCATAGTTAGACCACATACCAAATGTACACTTATGAGTCTTTAACACTGAAGGCCCCATTAGTACCGTATTTACTTCTTTCCCTTTTTTTTTTTTTACTATTTTGAAAAACATTTTTAAATAGTTCAAATAGCTCACAACGTGTCGATGTAGATCGGCTATTTGTTTGTATGGGTTTAGCATGGACAAAAATAGGGCCCAGAGTGTACAAAATGTAAACAAATTGACCCATAAAGGCCTATTTGGTTTGGAGGCTTTGGAGTGTTTTGCAGGGTAGATCATAGATTTTAAAATAATTATCAATTGGGGCTCCATGGCCTAGTGTTAAAGTAGCTATAACAGGCTAAATAGGAAATCAGTTATACAAGCATCCAACGCAGTAAAATATTGTTAATTGAACACCTGTAAGGGTCCATTTCAGAATCAGAATCAACTTAATTATCATAGCACAGGTTTATAGGTGTAAATTAGTGGGTGAATGTTTTTGTGCAAGACTAAAGCCCTTTGCACACAGGCGCGTTTAACCGCACGGATAAAACGGACAATATAATTTTTTTTAAAAGAAAACAATGATTCTCTATGACCTCATGCACACCGGCTCCGAATAGCCGTGCGACGAGTGGCTGCCGCCGTGCGTTTTTTTCTCAATCGAACCCAGTTCGATTCGTGCGTCTTGTCGCATGCGGTAAAAAACTCATCACTCCTTTTATGACTCCTTTTTGGATCCGCAGCGCCGATTCCGCACAGCCTTGCACACCAAATCCAATGCGTTTTATTCATGCCGCAAACTAAAAAAACGCAACTGTCCTGTGTGCAAAGGGCTTAAGTTCCATAGTTTTTTGTTCTTTTCAGAAAGAGAAAAGAAAAGGGGAAAAGGGAGAATCTAAGATATCTAAACTATATCTGGGTTAAATGAACACAGATCTTTGTTGTGAAGAAAGGAGCTTTTTATCATTCATAATCTATCACTGTACAGTCTCTGTTTACATTTTCTATTTCTAATCAGTCTTCAAACAGTAGTTACAGTATGTCAATACCAGGCTACAGATGTTGATTTGTAGGAGGAGAGCACCAGTGTACACGGCTTATACAGAGTGTATCTATCTATCTATCTATCTATCTATCTATCTATCTAGTGTAGGTTACGGTACATGTACAATAGAAAAGAAAGAAATGGACCCTAGATCCTACCCTCCAATCGACCCCTTCCAAATCATCACCTCTGTCTATCTGAGTAGCCTAATAAAAATATTGATTATACTGCAATGAACTTTCCCCATTTCCTTATGTCAACAGAAAAGGTAAATGGACTTACATTGTACTTTTCAAAGTAACCCAGGTACCTGATGACCCCGACCCACACCATCAATGTAGAGGTACCCAGGAAGATGCTACACACGTCATAGCTGGTTAGACTCTGTATGAGAGGACAGAGGGGAATAGAATGGTCTTAATGGCCAAAATGGATATTTACTTTTAGCATCAGTATCTCAGATTAAAAACAGGCAATGAAACAACTATCCAATCAAAAGAAAACATAAAAGACACAAGTTCCTTCACAACCAAGTTCATTCAAGTTCACAATTATTATTTTTTTTAAAAGTGCAAGCTCTGCTGGGAAATTAGTAACATTCAAAGAGTTCAAGTTCTCCCACACAAAGTGGGAGAACATTCACACAGAGACCTCAGAGACGGAGTTTGTGCTTCATTCTCTGTGTTGTATTACTTAGGGTCAGTCCTTGATTAAAGCAAAAAATACCCTTTGTTTCAACATTTTGTGTAAGAATATTTAAGTAGATTTAGACTGACCACTCAACTTGATACTCTCTGAACTTTATCTTGATGCTGTAATCTCAGCTCATCCAACAAACAATGGTGATATAAGCTACAAATAAAAATGTAACCTCATATGAGAGTTCAGTGACAAAATGAATGTCTCAATGGGCAATAAATGACAACTAAAATAATGATTTGATTGATTATTATGAATAATTGCCAAAAAGATTGCAAAATCTGCACCTCTAATCACCACCTTGAGCATACAGACTGACAATGGCTTCCTTCATAGACTACTAACACAGGGGAGAGTGCATACATGAAGAGAGTTCATTTCCGTTTCAGTCAAATTGACAGTAAATGCTTAACACAGGGGTTATAAAGCGTGGTCAGAGAAGTCACACTCAGGTTAAAGTAAACAGTTCCCTTTTTTTCCTTTCGTACACAATGTCTCCATTCAGCCCACTTGCTCCAAAGTCTACCAGCTGCTGACGGGCTGTTTTATGACAATCCTTTTTATTACCCATTCGCATGCATTGTCAGAAGCTAATAATGAAGAAGGAGAGAGCCAAGAAGTTTGTTACTATTTTTGACAGCATGTGGAACACATTTGGGCCAAAATGTTTATTCTTAAAAGAAAATTATCAGCCAATTGAAAACCCATGGATGAAGCAAAAGACCACAAAATGATTTGCCTTCTAGTGAGCTATAAACAATTTCATCTAAACACCTCTTTATCAACTAAGAAGGTTGAATACGGTCAAAGGAGTGATTGATACAGTCTACTCTAGACATTACCTTTGCTTGTATTTCCATTTTCAAGATGGATCCCACTATGGCCAGGATGTCACTGAGAATGATCAGCAGGTACCAGCAATTTAAGAACTCCCTCTGGTCATCTTCACACACTTTACGATTGTAGTTCTCATTGAGGAATCTGGAGAATCTCTGCAATTAATTCATATATATCCATTTATGACATTGATACAATAAGTAAATGAGTAAATGTTATGTAAGCTAGATAAGCAAACCGTTATCTACTTGGCACACGGCTAAGTACATGTAGGAATGTGTAGTAACCGCTTGATGAATTTGAGGCATATCTGTTGCTGATAACACGCAATATGATATACTTTAATAGTGTGAACTCAAGCTACCTCTGGTTACTGTAACTCTGATAGGATAGGTGGGAGAGAGACAGGGATGACATGCATGAAAAGCCTCGGGTCAGAATCGAAACCCAGGCCAACTGTGCGATGGACAATACATATACAGTAGCCTTATTTGTGTGGTGTATGTAATGTTCAGAATCAGAACCAGTGCAGAGCCACATCAAATATAAACAGTTCACTCACACCAGCATTGCTTTTATGAAACATCTTGTTGATAGAAAAATAGTTTGTTCATAGAACCAATTTTTCACCCAGTGCCAACTGCCTAGACTGTAATCCTGGATGCTCTAATCCTGGGCGCTACTCTCCCTCTGCTAACCTGGGGAGAGCCACGAACAAAAAAGAGACCCCAAAAACATGCATTGACTGGCCTCCAAGTAGCATGATAATGGTTACGAAATCTGTGTGTGTATGAGCCAGTCTCCCTCACACATCTCTAGAACCGAAGACCAGAGGGAGTGCTGTGCCAAGTGGAAAATTGGTCGTATCAGCCATTCAGAAAATCCACATTTCTGTGTATCTTGTGTGCAAAGACTTGAGCTTGTATATCTGCTATTTTTCAATAGTTAAAGTACCCAGGGCCCAGAATTTGGTGCGACACCCCTGTCAAAGCCTGAAAGGTTTGGAAACCTTTGCTACTGTATATGCAAATATCAGCCTTGTATCGGTTGGGCTTTAGAAAGTACCTGGCAAAATAATATGGCACATTTGTATGAATGATGCTTATTCCATACAGACAGGTAAAATAGTACACTACCCACCTGGAGTAATCTGACAGCCAGGACAATGGAGCGTGTGCAGAGGATGGCTGAAGTAAGGCACACCAGAATGATGAAACCATCAAACACCAGGAGGTAGTGCGTGTTCTTCTGGGCTGCGACAGAGTTGGGTGAGAGGTTTTTCTTTCTTCTTTTTTATCTCTTATATAACTTAACTCTCCCCCCCATTTACTGATAACCATATGCTGGTGAGACAACGCCTCAATAACAGTGTGCTGCTGTGTCTCAGCTCTGTTTCAGCTCACTTGTCATTTTGTTTGGATTGCAAGAACCACACAGTTATTATGGGTCAATAGTATTTGCAAATTATTTCTCGCAGAAGACAACACAAGCACTAGCAGTATTCAAAAAGAAAATAATGAAATATCAGTTACACACTTATTTATTTATTTTTAAGATATTTGTGTGGGATTTTTTTCTGCCTTTAATTGATAATTGTACAGTGTAGTAGATGGACAGATGAAGGAGGGACATGCAGTAAAGAGCATCGGGAACGGGACTCGAACCCGCGATGCACTGTCAGGCTTCTTATGAGCATAGGGGGCTGGACCGCCAGGCTGTGGTCCGAGCCTTCTTCTTATTTATTATTATTATTAATCACTTACCTGTCCCTGATATCTTCCAGTCTCTGCATGCACTGCTTATGGAGTCTATGTCAAGGAAGATCTTCACCATTCCACTGTGACACCGATTGTCAAATGTTATCTATAGATATAAAGGGAAAGATATATTAAGTTGACTGCACAAAGGAAGTAATGTAACTTCTACCATGTGTAAATATGTAGATCATTTGTTATCTACATATTCCCCTCGCCCTCCCTTCTTCCTTTTCTTCCCTTTCTCTTATGGAAATGACAAAACCGATGGAGTTTTGCACAAAAATGAATTTCACCCACTGTTTTACACCTGTAAACCTGTAATGTGACAATAAAGCTGTCACTCGTCAATTTTGATTCGGATTATTCCTGGTTATGAAAAATATTCCTTAAATTAACTCATTTCCTGCTATCCCCGTCGAAACCGGAGATTTCCCGTTGTACCACTCTGCGATGCCCGAGGAGCCCGAAGATTTAATTAGCTTTAATCATTATGAAACGATTAAAAGTATGGTCGCTGATTATAGCCGATTCTGGCTCTTTAGGCCCGCCTCCTAACTGTATCCGGTCATATTTCTGGTTTGGACCGGATCTAGGTTTCCATATCCGGTCTGAGGTCCAATCGCAGCTCCGTTCCCATAGGTTTTCAGTGTAAACAAGGAAGCAGCCTGCACGGTAATATCATCGTCTTTTTTCACGCGTTTTTTCCCGATTAGGGAGTCTTACTGGTTTATTTGGTAGCTGTTTGATTCCACTACCCGCCTGGCATATGATCTGCGCACATATCGTCTGCTATGTGCGCGAACGTGTCCACGTGTTACCATAGCGCACAGCTGGCTGTTTCCAATGTTTTCTTATGTAACACTGGCGGATACAGCAGGGATACAGCCTGGCAACGGATCTATTCCAATGGATTTTTTTTTATTCGAAAGCTGTCATCGAGTCTACCCGTCTACTACATGAGTCGCGCACAGATCGTGCACTATGCGTGCAGCCGTGCACGTGCCCACGTTAAAAGGTAAGGAAAATTTGGCAGGAAAACAGTTCAGCCTATGTTTAAAATAGCAGCAAATGAGTTAATATAATGTACATTTACAGTAGTGTACAAAATATCAAGACCACAAAATAAAAACATCAATATTCATTTGACTCCTAATGTAAATGGAATCATTTGCCTACTTTCTTTTACTCTTTTGTAGGGTTAAATGAACACTGACGGTTTTACTGTGTATGTATGTACCACTACCTAGTATATATTTTTTTGTACAAATCAAGGTGTCTTCGATCTCAAAGTCTCAATAAAGGATCATAACTTTGACCAGGATGTCTCTTGGTTGGTCTATTTCATGGAATAAGCAGCTGTTCCTACTATTTTGTAGACCACACAATGTGTGACATTAAAATGTTGAACCATACCGTGACGTAGAAGGAGTAGCAGTCCGGTAACTCTCTCGAACGCACAGTCTGTAAGTTAATTCCTTTCAGTTGAAATGTTATTTGGAGATCCACAAGCCTGAATAATGAGGAAGTAATATGTCAGTGAATAATGACAGAACTAATATTAAGAGAGAGTAAACATAAAAGGTTTTACCATGTACAGCTGTACGGTGTGTACTGTACCTGTAAAAGTCCAGGTTAAAAAACGATGAATTCTGGGTTCTCCATTGGTTTACAGTCTTTGGATTGAACGACATACAAGCTGTGAGGAAGAAATCAATTAGTCTGGATCAGGGTTGTCCAAACCTTTCCCATTTTTTTTCTAAATATGAAAATACTGTAGGGCCGTCTGTACATCTTGTCACACTGTACCTTTGGATCATAACAAAGTCACATACAAATGCATCACATTACAACACGATTCAACTACAGTGCGATATTGATAGCCTTTTGTTGGCAGCGTAACCAAATGTAAACTCTCTGTGCTGTGAACAAAACATGCATGCACTGTATTGCTATATTATTATTATACGGTAGTATATATTATATACTATATATATATATATAAAACGCTAGATAAATGCATTAATATAATGTTTATACTAAAAATGCCAACAAAGGGTCCTGCAATGTTAATGCAACTATGAATAGCATACAAAATTAAATAGAAACACTAATATTTTCCCTCACCCTTCTCTAGCTCGGCGTCAATGTCATAGGTTTCATCAGAAGGTTCTAAGGTGCCTCTCTTGTAGAATTGTTTACAGATGACGAGAGGAAGCAAGCTCCCCTGAGTCCCCTCCTCATCCTCAGCATAGCTGATAGGGCCAACAGTCAGATTACCCAGCTGGCTGTACTGTAAGCAATGGAATACACAGGTAAAAACACACCATTCACGGATGACTTGTTATAAAGACGGACAAATCTGTTATCATGACGTCTCTCTCACGCACGCACGCACACGCACACACACACACACACACACACACACACACACACACACAGTATTAATATTTTGGGCATAGCTTTCCTGTATGTCTCTACAGTTAACCTACAATCTGGGATTTATTTGAACGAATAAATGATATTTTAACCAATCTGAATGGTAGAGTATGTGTAACAGTTATTTGAAGCAGACGGGACACCAGCTTGTTGTACACTAGATGTGCTGCAATCTTATTGCATTTTAGACATTGTCGCAATTATCTATCGTGAGATGGAGACAATGGATGTTACACTAATGAATTGTACAGAAGATTTGAAATAAAAATTTTGCTGTGTACCTACAATACAGACAGTTATGCAATGACTGCAAGCACAACACATTCAAAGCTCAAAATAATAATGCTATCAGGTGAGGAGAATGAACTGATTAGACTGGGGTCATTATGAAACATAATGATAACAGAAACTAACAAGACAGGATGGAAATAGCGGAAACAAAAAGAAAGAAAGAAAAGCCAGAAAGCGCCGATTCCCGTTAGGATGAGGGGTAGATGTTTAGTTTCCCATACTGAAAGAGGAAGAAAGGTAAGCGTGTGTGTGTGTGTGTGTGTGTGTGTGTGTGTGTGTGTGTGTGTGTGTGTGTGTGTGTGTGTGTGTGTGTGTGTGTGTGTGTGTGTGTGTGTGTGCGCGCGTGTGCGTGTGCGTGTGTATGTGTGTAATGTATGTTAGTGGATCTCAACCTGTGGGTTCACATGATTTTGGGGAATCCCCAGATGACTGAAGTGACAATTTAAGGACTTTTAAGACCTTTTTAATACCTTAATAAATAAAAAATACATAAATGAAAAGACCATTACTGCATCAAAGGTAATCAACAAACTATTAAAACTGGTCAAACATTGACCAATGGCCAAAAAACAACAATAGCCGATCTACAAGCTCCCGACGCCTTGCTTTGCGGAGTTCAAATATGATCATTCTTTTTGGGGGGGGAGGGTCACGCGGCCTGTAGAGGTTGAGAACCACTGGTATATGTTGCGATGCTGGGGGTACGTCTCATGGTGTACACTTGCCTGGTCCATGACATGAAAGAGGCTGTCGTAGACGTGTTGCTGGCTGTAAACAGACACACTGTAGTCATCCTCATCCACTCCACTGTAGTCCTTCAGAAAGAGGTTCTTGAGGGCCATGGTGTTCTCTTCCTTGTATGACACCACCAGCTGGTTGTTGAGGCCAAACAGGATGAGCTAGAGTTGAAAGAAATATATATATTTAGATCAGGTGATGATGATAGAGCATTAAAGATTCGCTTATTTTAATTATACTGTATCAGGCCATTAATTCTTTAGATGTGGAACGTTGAAGTTAATGTCAATATCAAGTTATCCGTGTCCTCTTTTAAATCACTTTTAAAAACACATCTGTATGTTAAAGTGTTTTTCCTAAGCATATGCGCTTAGGTCAGCTCTCATTTGTTTTAGTTGACTACACCTGTTTTAAATGTTTTTATGTTTTATTTTTATTTTATCTCTCCTTGCTGCCGTTTTTAACATGTCTGTAAAACACTTTGTAATTATGTTTGGAAAAGCTCTATAGCCTACAAATACATTTTTTTTCATTTATATGGTGTCGGACCTATAGTTTTAGAGCTGCAATTGGAGTGAAATAATGTGTTATAGGCTGCTGAAACATAATTGAAAACATGCATTTTGTTTTCGAATACAAATTAAAGATGCAGTCTTGCTTACTTGTGTCGTGATCATGACGATTTTCAGAATTTGCACTCCCAGCTTCCAGGGTTTTTGTCCTCGGGCCCTGTACTTCTCACAGGGACTCATGAAGTAGTACCTCAGGTCATCTCTCAGGGTAGCCTCCTTCATTAGGCTTATGTCTTGAGTCATTGTAGAGCTAAAACCAAAGGTTAAACACCCAATAAAACATAATATAGACACAATAACAGAATACACACGTAATGCAGGAGCCTAGACACAGATAAGGAAGAACAACTTGTTCCCAATCCAAGTTGCCCCAAACTGGTGCTCTAAACACTTCTTGACTTCAATATAATGCTGTACTGTAGGCCTACAACTTTTTTTTTCTTTTAGAAGACATGCTGTTCTATGAATTACAGCACAGACAGACATCACATTCAGTACCAAGATGAGAGAAGTGAAACCATAATGGTCCGTTTATTAGAATGTATTTCAACACCAGATGTGTTTCCTGCGCAGTAGTCCTACAATAAATTAGCCTTTGACAAGTAGTCCATGTGCCGAGTATACACACACTGACTGCATTCATGTAACCGCCTACAAGTCCAAGGTTAGAGCGTTGAACTCAAAATATTTGCTCAAGTCGTAACCAACTCTCACTGTAGCATATCCTTAGGCGCCTATGTCTCAATAAACATGCTCTATATCTTGTTATCTACAACTTTTAACTTCAACGAAAGAAATGTTATAAGCGTGATAAAAGCCGAGCTGTCAGCCAGTCATAGAAGCACGACATTTAAATACAACTTGGCTTAAATAGCAAGTTCTAAAGGCTGTCATCTGTATCAAAAAATGATTAGTCAATTTATCAGCGCAGTCAAGTCAACCTTGGTCCTTCACACGAAAAAAATAATGGGAAATGTCTTACCTAATTGAGTCGCTCCTGTCTAGGTATCGAACCAGCAATTCCATTGTATTATGACGAGGTAATAAGTTTCATACGACTAATTAGAAGAGGTGTCGGCTGACAACCAGTTACAGTTTACAGTGGTACTCAGCCGCAGCTGGTGCGTCAGGTCCACGCCACGGACTGTGTGACCACGCAACGTTTCAATGGGCCAATCAGGAAATTACTTTCATGCGGTGCAAGTGAAGCTCAAAATAGTGGGTTGGTTCTCTGAAGCAGGAGTCAAACAGATGTTTATGCCCCATGCAGGTAGTCTTCTACTTTTGGCCTACTTTAACCATATGAACCATGGAGTCCCTATATTTTAATTTAAAAAATATGTTGTCTTAATTCATAATAATAATAATAACTATAATAATAATTAATAATATATACCCCCCCCCAAAGAAAAGAAAAAAAAAAGAAAAAAAAGAAAAAAGCTCACTATTTACATTTAGTGAGCTTAACTTATGGTAAGTGTATGTTAATCATTGATAGAGTGTTTGTTCTGTAAAGCCAGGGCCCTAGTCTCTCCAGATCTTTAGTAAAAAGAAAAAAGAAAAAAAGTATTTTCAGTTATGAAATTCATCCAATCAGTAGAGAGAACTCATACATTACAATTATCTGAAATTTGTAATCTGAAAATGTATTGGAGAGATGGGGAGACAGACCACTATTACAGTTACAAACACTCTATGTCCATTTTATTATGCAACTCTACTTCATTACATTTACAGTATCTGAGATTTGACCTACAAAAACATAAACTAAACTGCATAACAGTAGCCTATAGACTAGCAGTTCAGATGCACCTTCAACAGTAGTAAAATGCAAATAATTACACATGAATGAATCCGTAGGCCTTATTGCAAAAAATGATCTCTATTATGTTTTATCAATTTCATCAATATGAACAAATACTGCTTAATAATGATTGCAGGCTATTAACCGCATGATGAACCTTAGCATATTTGGGGCAAACATTCAGTGAAGATGGCAGCTCTACAAGCTACACCTCTCAATGCAAGGCATAGTGAGCTTGTAGATCTGCTATTTTCAGTCAGGAGATTTAGAGCTAAAAGGAGTGGACTAATTAGACCCCTGGGGGGACCCGTCAAGCATATAAGGTTGTTATTAAGTAATATTAATGTATGACTTATTAATGGAATATTTTCAGTCTTTTATTGTTTATACCTTTAAGAATCAGGATATATCTTCCACCCATACTCTTACATCTAACCCTATACATGCTTGCCTTTCTCACAGAAATGGCAATGAGTCGCCCATGCGTATAAATAACCTACCAGTGTTCTCTCAAACTTTCTTTATTTCAAGGACTCCCATAACTCTGAGAGTGTGTTAAAATATGTACAGTAAATGTAACCAAATGGTCCCATAAGGGTCAATTTGTACACTCTTGCTTGATTCCATTTGTATATACTCTCAGAGTTACAGACCTGTAAGGGTCCATTTGGAACCCCCTCCTCAACTAACTCTGAGGTGGTCCCTGGAATCCACTTTGAGAAGCATTGACTTAAACACTAAGTTTAAGACACATATGTAAAGTATTTTCCAAAGTACAGGAGTGTAGAGGGACTCACCTACAGTATGTCTATCACCCAGATTCTCACCTTGGATCAGGGTTCAAACCATGCAGCAAGCTTCCAGTTCAACACTGCCACTTTTCTAACCTTTTAAATTTGTTTTATTCTATTTAAGATGTTAGTCTACACTCTACTTTATAAATGTCTTCTGTTTCCTTCTATTGTAAATAGCCTTGAGCGTGTAACTTTTGCTACACCTGGAGTAGCAATATTTGTTGAAGTTGAGGCAGCATAATCCTCACTGGGGTTTCTCAACCTAGCGTTGGAGCTGGGCGTTCCTGTTTTTGTTGCGGACACTATTTGACGTTGTCTTCTTTGTTGTCACAATATGCTAACATTTCACATGTTGCTCCATAGACAGTATTCTTCCACCCTCAGGACTCAATGCATCTTTTCACGAGGCTTCCAGCCACTAGTCCCCAATATAATATAACAAGATAAACTGTTATTAATCCCCAGGTGTTATAGCAGCAAACAGAGGTCATCGCCACGCTGGCTTGTGGTGGACATTTTTGTCAATTTAATATTTGTTTTGCCACGGACATACAAAATGAGTGGACAATAATATTACCAGAAACACAAAGAGCTAGCCTTGAATGACCATAACAGGTCTGTAACTGCAGTGTTCAGTTAGAACCAAATGTGTTCACTCTTAAGGGCCCTATTATGATCCAGGTCTTATGCCTTATGCCTTAACTTCTTTGCCTTTTTTTACTATTTTGTTTTTGTTTT
Organism: Nannobrachium achirus; assembly: GCF_963921795.1. Lineage (NCBI taxonomy): Eukaryota > Metazoa > Chordata > Actinopteri > Myctophiformes > Myctophidae > Nannobrachium > Nannobrachium achirus. Next base: position 37,703,805 of record NC_137810.1, read on the forward strand.
TTAAATATTTCAAATAGCTGATCTGCAAGTTCACAACGTGCAGATGTAGATCAGCATTTGAAGTATTTAAAAATGTTTTTCAAAATAGTGAAAAAAAGGTAAATAAGTTAAGGCATAAGGCATAAGACCTGGATCATAATAGGGCCCTCGGAGTTAAAGGGGTCCTTGCAAATAAAACATTTGAGAACCACTGCTAGTTGGACTCCTAATATGCCATAGTGTTGTAGTAAATAATTAAGTGTCATACATATTCTGAAGAAAACCTGGAGACTTGACATTCAGTAATTGGGTCTTAGGATCAAGATAAGAACATTACAATGGTGTGTAAATTTAATCAAAACGCGTTTGGACATATTGATCCCTGGCTGCAAAACAGTGACACACATGGACAGGTCAGAGTCAAGGCCAAGAGCAAAAACAGAAATATTATAAATGTAAAACAAACAAAAAATATATATTTAGACAATTCTGCACTGTATCCGAATTTTAACATACATGCATAACATGTGGAATAAACTCCCAGTTGCACTTAGAACTGCAGACTCACATTCTAACTCTACCTGTTTTCTTAGATTTGCCTACTATTTCTTTCCATTTCTGTCACAGTTCGCTCCTCGCGGACCTTTGTGGCCACGTGGAGCCTTGCCACACAGACGCTTTTTCAGTCTGATCATACACTGTACTGTACATGCAAAGACTCAGTCCGCTCCTCGCAGTCCCTGGGAGCCATGCCACATTATCACATTCAGTCCTCACATTCACTGCACTCTGCAAGACTTGAATGTACAGCTGACACTCAAAGACTGAAAGCTTTGGTTGCTCCTTAGTGACTTGTTCAGAGCCCTCTTGTCTAAGCTGTGAAGCATCTTTGATATTGAGCATCAGTTCTTACTACACACGCTGTACTTTATATTCACTTCTTCTTGTCAGTCTGGACTTTATTAGTTTTGAAGTTTGAGGCGATGCCCTTGTATTTGAGTTTTGGACTTTAGGCCTTGTTGCCTTTCTGTATTTAGTCTTGTATTCCTTTTCTCTGTTTTGCATTTTGGTTTTGTATTTTATTTTGTAGTTTGGTACCCTGTGTTTCCTGTTCTGCCCCTGTAGTTGCTTTCCTGACTTACCTACTGTTGATTAGTTATGTTCTCCTCCTGTGTCTTGTTGTGCCCCAGCCAATCCCTGTGTTGATTGTATGTTTGATTTCACCTGTGTCTAGTTAGTCTTGTGTATTTATACTCCCCTGTTTGTTCAGTTCTTTGTCAGATCATTGTTGTATGTCACCAGTGTTCTGTTGTTCCTGATTCCTGCGAGTTTTCGAAATAAACACTGTTGCACTTGAACTTACTGCCTCCGCCTGCCTGTCTGCATTTGGGTCCTAAACCGCCTGCCTTCGCACATCGTGACAATTTCATGTATTGACGTTGATGTACTGATGTATTACCTTGTCGCTCTGGATTAAGAGTGTCTGCTAAATACTTAAATTGTAACAGTGTATTTACAGTATGTCACCAGTTAACATATTAATGAATATAAATTACAATTAGTATGAGTATACAGTGCATCTACTTTCTAGTGAATATACTGTAACAATGGATTTACAGGTGTTAGGCTACTGATCTTTCCACTATTTTATAAAATAACTGCTAGGTGTAGCTCAGACCTGGACTGAATAGTGTTGATTGCACTTACAGTAATATAATTAGAATAGAAAGTTTATCTTTCACCCAATCAAATACCACAAGATGAAAAAATACAGCTGGGGTTCTCAAATGAAGTACAATGACAAGAGGACAATATTTTCACATTAATGTAATTGTGTGTTGTGGGTGTGATTCCTGATTTAAGCAGTCCCACTTGGCATGAATCCAAACTAACCGGACTCTGAGCTGGGTGTGTGAGCTGTTGTGCATCGGTGCGTCATCCATCCCCACACACTCAAGAGAGCGTCTGTTGTTAATGTTAACCTGTCCATCTGCTCTGGCTTGTAACATCTTGCCCACTCTCCACATTGTTACAATAAATGTGTTTGACTTTGAACATACTTGACTGTGTCCCTGTGTCGGAGGAACCCCAAGAAGGCCACAGAGATGGCCGGTAGCAATGTCTCGCTACACATTGGCTTTCCTGCAAATGATAAATGCTCTCTGAATAGTCACCGCATGGTCAAATCGGACCCCACCCATCTCTGTAGAAGTCTAGAAGATAAAGCAAACAGCAAGACATGCTTGCACTGTGTGGACCAGTGGTCTGGTCTAAAACAAAACTTTTTTCTTTTTACCACTGGGTGGTGATCACTGCACACAAATGTCTAAAAACTCATGGAGACCCTATACAGCATTGTTTTTTGTTTGCAATATGTACCACTTATTCATGTATTCACCAATGTAGCAGTTGCACATGCCTTCTATTCAAGTTACATTTGTTTGAACTAGGCCTATAGGTTTAATAATGTCATATTCACATACATAAAATATGCTATTTCACATCAACATATAGAACTATTTGCTTACTAAACTTTTATCTTTGGTGGTGGAGCTATTTTGTTTGGATTTCCATCAGTGATTAATTATGTCTGTTGATTTGTTATCAAACATATAATTTTCCGAATGTCTGAGTGTCTGTCTGTCTGTCTGTCTGTCTGAAACAGCGTTTCTCCTCAGTGGAGGCTGTAGCCATTAAACGAAACGGGTATTTCTTACATTGATGCTCCTACATATTATCATGCAAACACCAGTTAAAGTTACTTTCCATCCCTCATATACACACATCCCATAACCCACACACTGCACATCATTTCGGAGCTCATATCTTTGAACGGGTAAGGGCTAGTTAGAATAAAACTGCAAATTAGTGAAATATACCTGTATGTACCTGTATGTTCTCTTTTGCTTGGAATACTGGGTCAACAGTGGAGCAAACAATACATTGTGGCATCTTTGACAGTACCTGTCAGCCTGGGTCTAATCTCTCAAGACAGATTCAGCAGCCAGCAAATTCAAAGGAATTTACTGAAGGGTTCCCAGACTGGCCTGGGTCAGACAAGGGCCCATGAAACCTTCTTAACTTCACCTCTAGATGGCTCCACTGCATAGTGTGTGTGTGTGTGTGTGTGTGTGTGTGTGTGTGTGTGTGTGTGTGTGTGTGTGTGTGTGTGTGTGTGTGTGTGTGTGTGTGTGTGTGTGTGTGTGTGTGTGTGTGTGTGTGTGTGTGTGCGTGCCTGCGCGTGCGTGCGTGCGTGCGTGCGTGCGTGCAATGGATAAAAACGTATTCCAAAACCAATTTAAAGATGTTAATGCACTGTGGTGCCTGCTGAGGTCACTGACCATGCTCCTGTGAGTCATGAGGACTGGATCCAACTCCCAACATGTCTCCCAAATAACGCGTTCCCCATCTCTCTCTGCACTCGGTTTCCTGTCTCTCTACATTTCATATTTAAATGAAGCAAAAAAAATGCCAAATGGAAAATTGAATACACAGCAGGACCACAATGGAAACAAGCCCTTTTAGCATCATTTTATAATCGTACCACTGTACTGCAGTAATTGCAAACAGTTAATAAAATATTCAATCAATCAAAAATAAATGAGAGAACTGAAATAGATAAACTTTTCATGGTACTTCTGGATGACAGAGATAAATGACGTGTCCATCACTGCAGAGGCCTGGTTTTTCTTCCTGGTTGCGGTGCCTCTAATTCAGTGGTTCTCAACCTGTGGGTCGGGACCCCCAGGGGGGTCCCCAAATTATTTTGAGGGGTCACCAGTTGATGTGCAACATTGTTTTCTCACTTAACAGTAAACAAACCAACATAAAGTTTAAGTTTATAGAGGGTATCTGCACATTTCTAAAGTGACAATTTAAGGACTTTTTAATACCTCTAAAATGACAAATTAAACATTGGCCAAATTGTCAAATATTAGAGGCAGACATTGTGAAAATAGCCGATCTACATGCTCACAACGCCTCGCGTTGCGAGGCGTTGTGAGCATGTAGATCGGCTATTTTCACAATAGAACTGTGTCATATAAAATGTAATGCCTCAACTCTTAGTGGTCGTCAGGGTGGGGGGGTCCCCAGTTAAAATATGATTATTTTGGGGGTCGCGGCCTGAAAAGGTTGAGAACCACTGCTCTAATTGATCAGGGCACCTGTTGGGTGGGGAGGGGAACTGCAGAACATAATTTGATCTCCCACAAACGTTGCAGTCTCCTGGTGAAACTGTCAGTCCAGTTGGCAGCAGCATTCGAGGGCACACATGGGAAGGACAAGCATTAGTGAAGCTTCAGAGAAAACAACAACTACACCGATAAAGATCTGATCACACCAGTCCATTGCAGTGCCTATAGATAATAGAACAACATTCAAGTGGAGTTACAATTAAAATATAATATGTTGTAGGTATATGATCCATGAGGAGATGTAATGGGTAGACCTATATTGTCTGTAAGATAGATGATAACTAACATATAGGTCAAGATGTTTGAAAACCATGACATTATCTTTAACCGCATGCCTTGGAATTACTGCGTGTTGTCACGCTTGTGAGCTTCAGAACATGGGAAATAAGGTTTCTGAACCATGAAGGATCGAGGAATCACAGCCCAGAGCATCAATGTACCTCTGCTGTAGAAGACTCCACAGTTTACTTAGATCTGCTCAAATTTTTCTCCACTTTTGCCCATTGAGATTTGAACACGGAATAAGATAAAAGGTAGGATTTTGATTGTGAATTATCCTATATTTGTGACTATTCATTTTCTGTATTTTGAATATACCAAATAGTTTGTTTTTAAATTATATACCGTATGTAATTGAGCATTTTAACATCCATGGATGGAGCTATAGGCCCAAGAGGCAACGTTATTTAAGCGAGAATTAAATGACATTTTTGGAAAATACTTTGAGCTACAAATAACCCTTGCCCACTTTTGTACCCTTAGCTTACTGCCTTAAAATGAAATTACCGTAATAGATGGCAACATTAATAGAAGTTATGAAGGGAAAAGGAATATTGTCCCTACAGTCATATCTTATCACTATATTATCACTAGTACATCTGAAACAGGTTTCTCTCTCATTGCAGCAGACTGAAAACTAAGAATGGACGGACAAGAGAGGCGGCTAATGGACAGCACAGACGACAGTCAGATAACTGATGACTCCCTAGAAGAGGAACCAGGAAAGGTTGATGGACCATCTCATATCTGAGTGATGTTATATACTGTATTACAACAAATAACTATACCTAAATACTAAGAGTCAACATTTGATATGACAGAGTTGAAATGATGGCTTTTTGATTGAGCTTTGTTACTTTCTCACAGGGGATTGAGATAGTATCTCTGTATTTGTTCAAATGTAACTGAGATTTCTGTTATACATTTCCAGTGCTTGTGCATGCCTTCTGATTTAGTTATCGTTCTCTGATGGGGGGGGATATCTTAGTAGTCTAATAGCATCTGGTCTTCTCTTGTCAGCTCAGAAGGCTTTCTACTCACCTGGTATCTGGAGAACTTGAGAGTCTGCTGCAGTGGGAGATCCATCACTGGTCCTCTTCTTCAGAGGCACCGTGCTTCGCACCAGCTTGCACACAGCGAACGCCACTGGGCTCCCAGCACCATTATGGCTCCTCCAGTAAATTCCATCCTGTTGAAAAGGTATGCAAACAGACCACATGCCTTTACAGCTGATAATAAAACAAAGCATAATTACTTGGTTTATCAAATTTCAAAACGAATACCGAAGAAACCATTAAAAAAGAGACGTTCAAATAAAATGTGTATAAATCCAGTTAGTGGAAAAGCTTTTTTTATCAGATTTTTCTTAAAAATGCTATTGATATACACAATCCATAAGAAAGACCCCGGCTGGCCTACAGGAAATCACTGTGATTGAACGTAATATGTGTAACAGTAAGTAGCACTGATTATAATCATGTTTGTAAACATTGTTGTGTTTAGCCATGTAAATATGTGTTTTTAACTTAGAATATTATTAGATTTCGACTGTAACATACTAAAACAGCCAGATATATTATTATTATTATCCATTTTATAAAATTACGGGAAATAGCAAGTATACTGTAAAAGTGGTTCAAAGATATCAGATAATCAGCAAGAGTCACATGTATCACAAGGAAATGGCATGTTAAGGTCACATCTGAAACGTTTATGTAAAATGGTCTACAGATATAGAAAATCAGTTCAACGTGAACCAATTGCCTTGGCTTCTCTTGCACCTGAGAGAGAGAGAGAGAGAGAGAGAGAGAGAGAGACTGAGAGAGAGCGAGAGAGAGAGACAGAGACAGAGACAGAGACAGAGACAGAGAGTGTGTAATGTGTGTCAAATCAGTGTATACGCAACCTAACATGCATTTTGGTCCCACAGCAACGCCTCACACTGTGTCTGGTGAGTGCAGCGTTCTTCAGTGCTCTGGGCTCATCTTTTCTCTATGGATATAACCTCTCTGTGGTCAACGCTGCTGCTCCTGTGAGTCAACCACAAAATAATCCCCAGTTCTGAACCATAAGTAAACACTACAAGGTTAAATATTTTATAAATACTGAGGGGCAGATGTAAATAAAGCCATCAGACTCACTCCCCATAATACAGGACTACGGTGAAAAGCTTTAAAGGACAACTTTTTTTTTTTTACAACAAGGGTTCATATTTTAGATTGTAATTAGAGAAAAGAAAAGATGAGTGTTAAAATGTTTTCATTTACTGCTTTCTATTGTTTTAGCGATTTATGTATATGTATTTTTAGACACAATAAGCCGGCAATTTCTTTGTTACCATTTACACCACACCATGGGCAGGCACATCTGCCCATGAAACATTGCGGTGCATCTTGGGAATGGGCCTATTGTGTCTAAAAATACATATTTAGCCACTTGCATGCATGTCCCCAACACTCATCTTTTCTTTTCTCTAATGACTATCTAAAATATTAACCCTTGTTGTAAAAAAACAAAGTTGTCCTTTAATAGAAATCTTGTCATGAGAGAGTAAGTGTTCACAAAAGCAATCAGTCCTTTGATGCTTCATATTTACCCGACGATCACATAATCTATAATGGTTACTTATGCTTATAATGCATTGTAGGCTACTATGAAATGTATGCACGATAAAAAGGTAAATATTGTAGACAGAACTCTCAGCTCTTATGTAACAAACAGCAGAGAATTGGTAAACTGGAGCATGTAAAATGGATAATGAATGGATCCCTCATACCCCCCTCTCACCCTCTCTCTCTCTAGTTTGTAATGGAGTTCTGTAACAGGACATGGTTGGAGAGATATGATGAAGCCATTGGAGAAGAAACAAGTACTTTCATTTGGTCCATCACTGTCGCAATATTTTCAATCGGCGGTGCATGTGGAGCAATTCTTTCCACAGTACTCGTCAAGTACTTTGGGAGGTATGGTAACCACTTAAGCCCTATGTTATATTCATGCTAAATAGAAAATATCCTATGTACATAACAAACTCACAACTCATCACAACCGCTAATCTTGCTTTTTGCAATATTATTTTAGAAACTGTCTTTTGACAGCATTTCATTTGTTATCCGTGTCTGCAAATAAACAGTGTATGTCTATATGACAAACTGTAACTACATCAACCATGACTTTGTGATGGATCAATAACAGTATTCAAATGATATACAAAATGCTGAGTTAGAAAATAAAGAATGGATCAAGGATTTTAATCAAGACTGGAATAATATCCCCAGATTACCTCTCATTACACTGCTGGCATACATGTATGCCTGGTTGTTGTATTCTCTCTAGCCATGTCTTCTAAGTAGTTTCCTTATCATGCTTCACATTAGGAAAGGCACCTTGCTTTTGAACAACAGCTTTGCACTGACTGGCTGTCTGTTGATGTCGCTGGGGGAGAAGGCCGACTCATTTGAGATGATCATCTTTGGGCGCATCATCACTGGAGTGAACGCGGGTGAGTGCTTTTTTTTGGACAGGGCTCCCTTCCAAAAACGATTTTGTATCTCAGTGGGATTCTACCTGTATAAATAAAGGTAAAAAGTAATCATCATGAGTTACCAGATTGAACAAATTACAACCATAGTTTGGTAACTTTGGTATCAATTTCTCAGAAGCAACACATTTATTATTGAAAACTTGTTCAGATTTCCCAAGAGGTGGCTTAATTAGCAAATTATAGGACAAGCTTCTAAAACGTGTATGATGATGTTTCTTCAATAATCACAACCAAAAACATATATACATTTATGCCTTTGTAATTTCTAAGCATGACTTGTGTGATTTTGTTTTTCTAGGTATTTCTCTGAATTCCGTGTCCATGTACCTGGCAGAGATTTCCCCAGTCCACATTAGAGGATCAATTTGCCAGATGAACGCCATCTTGGTTAACTCTGGTATATTTGTTGGACAGGTGTTGGGGCTTCCTCAGCTGTTTGGTCAGGTCAGTGTCGAGAGAGGTAATCATGTATTGAGTTTGGTACATTTTCACAGGTTGGTAAATTGTTTGCATTATTGTCAACCTTTTTGAGGCATACATATAAAAAACAATGTAAATTAGTCAAAATATAAATACTAATTTTTATATTTAAGTTGTGTATGTTTTTTCTTTTCTTCACACTTGTCTAATGCAATAGGAATCCAGGTGGAACTTCCTGTTTGCTTTTATTGCACTTCCTTCAGTGCTACAGCTGTGTGTGCTTCCACATCTGCCAGAGAGCCCACGCTATCTGCTGATAGAGAAGAATGATGACGTTGGTGCAGAAAGAGGTACAATCCCAAGTGCAAAACGCATTGAGTACACATTATAAGTTAAAATGTTATTGCTCAACGCATATAATGGCGTCTTCGGTGTTGTTTACACGCAGATTTTTATGTGACGTGTAAACAAGGTTGGTCTATAAGACGTGCATGTAATGTCATAATAATGAGTATGTCTGTACACACCCTAAACAGGGTCTTGAACACAGCATTGTTAGTATACAATATTTCTTTAAATAGTTGTAGTGATTTCAGCTTGTAGATCGGCTATTTTCAAAAGATCTTTATACAGCTTATAGATCAGCTATTTTCAAAAGATCTTTATACATTTTTGAAATTTTGAAAGCTTCTGCATAATGAGTACTTATATTTTGATATCAACACTTTTGATTACCGGACTTGTAACAGTTTCTACATTGCACTTTTTCCACCACTTCAAGCTTGACATTGTGATGTTGCTGATTTTGTTAGACACTGGTCATCAATTGCAAGGTTTTAAAAAGAAAAATGGAAAGAGTAATTTGCATGGGAGTGACAAATATATGATAATGTGTACAGTTTTTATCCCACAATTTTGTAACCCATTTTTCACCCAGTGCCAATTGCCAAAGCTGTAATCCTGGGCACTGCGCTCCCTCTGCCAACCTGGGGAGAGCCCCGAACTGAGCTCATGCTTCCTTCAGTGCATGAGGAGTGAGCAGGCGCTTCTTATCACCTGACAGGGGGAGATTCCCCGGTTGGACGCAGTGCGTGGAAGGAACCCGTTATTCCAACCAGTTCCTTTCACCTCCATCAGGTGCCCCGGCTGGCCAGGGGGAGGCATTATAGAGACCAGGATTACTGCATGTTTTTTGTGAGGGATATCTACCCTAGGCAACACGGGGAGAACATGCAAACTCCACACAGAAAGGCCCTTTCACCAGCCCCACCTAGGGTGTGAGAATGTGTACAGTCTAACTGCATTTTAGGAGTATACATGACTATCACTTTTTTTTTTACAAATGCTGGAAAAAAAGTGTTGGTTGTTGGCTTGTGGTTTCTGTCTTGTGTTTTTCTTCTGTGTTTTTGTGTGTATGTTGTCTTTGTAATGCATTGTGCATGTCATTTTGTCAAAGATTTGTCACAAATATTGAAAGCCTGACATTGTGATGTGTCGGTACCAGCGTTCAGGAGGTTCCTGGGCAAGCAGGACGTGTCCCAGGAGATGGAGGAGGTGTGGGCAGAGTGCCGGGCTCAGAACAACACGCGGGCCATCTCTGCTCTGGCTCTGATCAGGAACCCGGCGGTCCGCTGGCAGATCATCACCGTCGTCGTCACCATGGCCTGCTACCAGCTCTGTGGTTTCAATGCTGTACGTCAACTTCTCAAACTTTCAAATTTCAAGGTCTTCCCTTAACTCTGACAGTATACGAATTGAACCAAATGGACATGTTACGGTCCATTTGGTTCCATTTACTATATATACTGTCAGAGTTACAGACTTGTATGGGTCAATTTAGACCACCCTAAAGGAACCCACAGAGTCCCTGGAATCCACTTTGAGAACCACTGCTGTAAGTCAAGTTCTCAATCTTTTTCATGCCGAGGACCCCCAAATTGATATGTATTTGGCCGCGAAGCACCCGTCTGAAAACAAGATATATCTTTTTAAGTAAAAAGATTGCAGATTTACAAGCTTGCAGTGAGCTTGTAGATCTGCTAACAGCCAACGTATAAATGGATAAAGTGCTCTTATGAAAGTAAAAATATTTAAAATTAAGTCAAAAGTAAACGTACTTGGTTACTTTACACCACTGCCTATTTATCCCCCAAATAACTTTTAAATATCTTGCAATTGGCGACGAGTCTCTTACGAAATCGGCAAGAGTGCCTCTCAATACATAAAGCTATATTATAACCTCTCCATCATCGGCAATTAATCAGTGGTGTGTGTTCCCCACACTCCCACGCCCCCACCGTTGCGCTCAGGTTCACCGGAAAAAACGTGGTCGCTGCCTAGCAACCTGTTTCACATCTAATATCATTACATGCTTCCTATCTCATAAATGTGATGTCATGCCATCTTTTTTGTTCTCGTTCATGGTTTATCACAGCTGTTTTATTACACTGACGGGATCTTCGATGAAGCCGGTATTGAGGATCATATAATCCCATACATCACGCTCACCTTAGGAGGAACTGAAGTTCTTGTTTCCATATTCACAGTGAGTATAGATTTCATAAAACACTAATTGAGCTACATTCTGTGTGTGCAAGTTACTATTTACTATAAATACCATTTGTTAATCTAAAGTATATTCTAGTGTGTGTGTGTGTGTGTGTGTGTGTGTGTGTGTGTGTGTGTGTGTGTGTGTGTGTGTGTGTGTGTGTCTCAGTCCGCAATGACTCAATACACTGTATTATCATCAAATCCACACAAGACCATGGAACGTTGTATATTTGAATATGACTCAGTGGGCTCTATTTTGATTGTCTTAAGTACAGGTACCAGCTCTTATGCCTTAAGTCGGAAAAGTCTGGTTCAACTACAAAATGACGTCACTAGCATCTTCTGAAAGGCATTGCCCCGAATTAAAGGGACATTTCACTTTGGAAAAAAAAAACGTTTTGTCATTTTATCGTCTAATCAGGCTCTTATGAACAGTTTTTAATTTGCTTGATTTCATATTTAGATATTTGATATGTTTTTTCAATAACCTTTTTCATTTATTTTTAATAATTATTTGGGAAAATGGAAAAGATTACATAACATAAAAGATGATGACAAAAAAGTTATCAAAAAAGCACGGCCTGCTCACGTATTAGGAGGGTAGTATGAGTCACCAGAAAAAATAATGGGTGTTTTTAATTAATCTATTATTGTTGAAATGGAGTTTGAAGTTACAATGGGTGTGTATGGGGAGAAGCCCTGGAGGAGGGCCTGGTAACATTTACTTAAAATATCTAAATATTGAATCAAGCAAATTAAAAACTGTTCAGGGTGCTCATAAAAGCCAGATTAGACGTTTATTTATTATTATTATTTTTTAAGTGAAATATCCCTTTAAGCGCCTTACAGACGTTGGAGGATGTTGTCCTCCTACGTGCCAGCCACCAAGCGTGGAAAAGAAAAGCTGACCACAATCCTGCTCTTGCCACCCACGAGCGCATGCACGAACGAGCACGTGAGAGAGAATTTCACGGGACCATGCCAGCTCGCCTCTCTGCTCAACTTCTCTGCACGTCCAAAATAATCACCCGCCTCTCACTGAAAATGAATTACTAGGACGTGGCAAACGCGCCCCATCTGAAAGGCGCTTTAGAGTTCAGAAAGCTGCATGTGGGAAAGTCGGAACTCTCCGACGAAAGGTTTGGTGGTCGGAGACAGTATGCACAGGCCTTTAAGTTAAGGCATAAGAGCTGGTACTTCAATCAAAATGCAGCCCAGAATCTGACATGATGAAATATGGTGGTAAAAGATCAAGAAGGTTAATAATGAATTTGCATTTGAAGGTTTGTCTAGTTATTTTACTTCTCAGCATTATGAGACTCAACTATGCACACCTCTTGCCCAAGTTCTGGAATAAAAAATATTCATATTACAAATAGTTTTGCCACGTTTAGTGGCGTTTCACCTCATAGCGTTTCCCCCTCTTTTTCCATTTAACACCTGCTGTGGGTTGGAACCCTAAACGAACAGAGCAATACGGTAATATTTAGCGTATTGGTTTCCTGAAATCAACACTTATGTTCTTGTGTGAAGCAACCTGAGAACAGCTTGATGCCAATTCAGATCTCAGAGGAAGATATGCAAGGTAAAACAGAAGGGGAGATCGAGATGATGAAATAATGGGATTTGTGCTAGTGTTGGCTATTCCAATGCAAGGGGTCACCACAGACTTTTTAAACATATGCATGTGACAACATATTCATATTTTCTAATGCGTTTGCTCCCTTGCTTCCTCCAGGGACATGCAATTGAACGCTTTGGAAGAAGACGCCTATTCATCTTTGGTTATGTTGGAATGGCTGTAAGCCTCTCTCTTCTAACATTGTTCCTCAATATCCAAGTAAGTTCATTTATGGCTACACAATTCACAATATACAGGATTAGTTAAATATTTAAATAAGGCTACACTACTCACTCTAGGAATTCTTTCCGATTGTTGACATCACTACAAACCACATAAAAATTACTTTCCCAGTCCCAGTAAAAACTAAAATCAAAACAGTCATTAGAAAGGTCTCTCTAATTGCTCCATTAAGTTTTTTGATGGCAATTTATTTCACTATACTTACCCTTGCTGCAGTATATACATTTCAGTGAAATAAGGGTCTCCCTAATTTTGCCTTATGACTTACATTAAATCATTTTAAATGGGTTTCCAACAGCACAGAGCGCCATGGATTCCCTACCTCAGTTTTGGCTCCATTCTGCTTGTTATAGCTGGCTTCTGTCTCGGCCCAGGTAATGATAATCATCCTCATCCACTGTCTTTAATGAATTTTTATAGAGCTTTTCCAAGTGCTCAAAGCGCTTTATAATGGTTCATTCATTCATAAATTGGGAGGTAAAGCAGCGAACAGTCAGCGCCAGCTTCCTCACTTTCCACATTCACACACCAATGGTGGCAAGCTAACACTGACCGACTCATTGGAGGCAATGTGGGGTTCAGTGTACCAGGGACACTTCGACATGTGGACAGGAGGAGCCGGGATTCAAACCGCCGACCCATGGATAATAAGTACAACCTGCTCCTACAACCTCCTGAGCCACAGTCGCTCCATGATAAATGTATTTTCTTATACAATACATTACACACTATTCTATTAAAGTTCATCAGAACAGAGGAGTTGTAGGGCAGGGCCAGTTGAATATAATTATATAATGCTAACAGTAGTCTGTAGTATGATTGATAATGTAAAAGTGTTTTGTCTATAATGTTCTGGGCCTCTAGAAGATTTATTTCTCCTCTTATTTTCATTGTTTTTCTATCCAGCCAGTCTACACTATTGTCGCATATTTCTTCTTTTCTCTTCCAGCTGGGGCTTCTTTCATTTTAACTGGCGAGCTGTTTGAACAATCCTACCGACCTGCTGCCTTCATGATTGGTGGAACTGTGTCGTGGATATGCAACTTTACTGTGGGCCAAGTGTTTCCATTCATTGAGGTGTGTTAAGAGCAGTGGTTCTCAAAATGGATTCCAGGGACTATGTGGGTTCCTTTAGGGGGGGGGGGGGGGGGGGGGGGGGGGGTCTAAATTGACCCATACAAGTCTGTAACTCTGACAGTGTGCAAATGAACCTGTTAAGAGTTAAGGGGAGACCTTGACATTTTGAGAAACAATGTGTTAGAGGGTATACCGACTTCCTGTTGCATGTTTAATATAGGCCCTCAGGCTTCAGACACGCTTCCTACATGAGACTTGGGTCTGTGTGTGTGTATTCATTCTCATGATCAAATGTCAAATTAATGTTCATCAATCAATATGACTGTTAACTCACTTAGTGCCAAACGACTTTCAGATCAACTATCTCACTATGGACTTCCCTGCCAAACAACTTAAATCGACTTACTTAGAAAAAAAAACACATTTTTTTTTTGGGACCCCATTAAATCTAGTAAACATGATTTCAATCGCGATTTTGCATGTTCCATACAACCCCATCTTTCATACAGGGCAGCCATCTTTGCTTACATAACATGAAAAACAATGGCTATTTTCTCAAGAATGCCTGAACGGATTTCCAATCTGATTTTTTTGTTTGAAAGCTGTGAACAGCCTGCACAAACATGGTGCATGATCTGTGCATGGGCATGCATGATCTGTGCACTATAAATTACATGGAAGTCTATGGAGATTTATGGCAGGGAAAACCCAAAGAAGGCATATTTAATTGGCAAACGAGTTAACATGACTAGGGCTTTAACTGGATTTAACTTTTCTAATAAGCTTTTGAAAATAGAAATGTGGTGTTTAAATGTGAAGGATAAAAAAACAAGTCAGTTGCAAACATCACAGTAATTACAGAACAGATTTTTTTTTGGGGGGGGGGCTACATTTCTACAGTATGTGATTTTTGTTTCTCTGAACTAAAACAATTTGACATGACCAATTCATAATTTCCTTTATGTCATGTGTATTAGGAAGTGTTAAAGACCTACGTATTCCTGGTGTTCGTTGGCGTGTGCTCGCTGTGTGCGGTCTACATCTTCATCGTCCTCCCGGAGACCAAGAACAAGACCTTCAGGGAGGTCAGCCGCAGCTTTGCCGTCAGAAACAAGGTCTCCATCCCAGAAATCCAGAAGGCCTACCTCCCAATCCATAGGCACGACATCTAAACGCTTTCATAAGACCACAGGTTCTCAACCCAGACCACTGGTGGGCCATGAGGAAATTGCAAGTGAGCCCCCAAATAACTGGCAAAACAGATATGATTATAGAACGTTAATAGATAAATAAAATCATAGTAATCTTTCTGAAAATCGTTTTCTTGGTGATACCAATAATAAGGAACTATAATATGTATAAGTATTGATCCTTTGATCAAAGTCAAGTCAGAACACAATCAATTGATTGACCATAAAAAATGAAATAGAAAATGCACACGGCCCACTCATCTGACCACTTTAACAGCAGCTGATGGAGAGCTAATGGAGGAGAGGGACACGGCCGTGGCCTTCCTGGGGGTGTGACTAGACCCAGCAGGTGCCACCATAGTCCAACACTTAGACACCACTAAACCTCCAGACACACGCCTATGACACTCCACCCCGGCTCCAGTTTTGTGTTTGTGCACATGAGTGAGTCCACGATGATCCGTTACAAAGTTACATATGGTGGTCACTGGTCAGATGGGTGGACCGTGAACCCTTTTGACATTTTCCAGTGGGCCCTGATCCAGAAATGGTTGAGGACTAAAGGTGGTTGCACACTGCATAGCGTGTTTTGTCTCGTTTTGGAAATCCGGAAGCCGTAGGCCAGGGAGAGAGAGGAAAGAGAGAGAGAGCTAGGGACTCGGAAAGCTAGGGAAAAAATCAACCCTGATCCGAAAATAAATACAAAACGGGCGGCAGTGTGCAAACGTGATTGACATAATGTGAGGTTGATTTTTTTTATTCACGCACTCGGAAATTCACTCCGATATTCGGCCCGAAAAACGCAGCAGTGTGCAAAGACCTTAACTGCTAGACTTTTTTGCAAGGTGCAGTGTAAAGGCCGGTGCATACTCTACTTTTAGAGCCAAATGTATTACGGTTCGGTTCTCGGCAGCACTGAACAGCCGAATTAATGGCGGAACCCCCCCCCCCCCCCCCCCCCCGAACCTCTGAATGACTTCATATTGTAGTTTAGACAGAGTTGAACCTAAATAAATTCGGCTCTAAAAGTGGAGTATGAATCGGCCCTTAGACCCACAGGTCCATTTGGTTCCATCTGTACACTCAAGTTAAATTAACTCTGAGTGTTTGGATTGTAATGTGTGTACAGTGTAATCTATTTGTAAAAGGGTATAGCAGTCTCGTTATGCATGGTATATTTCTATGTATGAATCTGTATGTTTTCAGATTAAACATTAAATATCCTTTGAAAATCTTACAACTTATAATTGCGCTCGATATTAAAAAACAAAGAAAAAAAGAATCCCTGTACTCATTTTATTTTCCCTGTACTTATTTTTTAACAATCCGAGTTGCAGCAGAAATATTTATAAACAATTTATGTAAACATCATCTTCTTACAGACACGCATTAGAATGTATGTCTGACATACCATTTCGTGTCTCATAATTCAACTCATTCCCTGTAATAAAAAAATATTATGTGAAGATAATAACAAATGAAATTAAAATCAATAACAAATTGTCTCTTATTAAAAAAATAAAAAAACAAATTAACATTAACATCCACGATTAAGAAAGCAATTGAATCAATGCAAGCAATACAGTGAAAAATCATAATCATGGGATCTCTGAGAAGACAGTGTGTGTTACCATGAGAAAGTGTGGTTCCATGCATGTCTTAGGACTTCGACCTCGCTGTGGGAGGAGGCGAAGACAGCAAAAATGTGGTGCAAAAACGTTGAGGAAAGTTCAACTCTTTCGCAGAGGTTTGTGGAGAGCCCAAGCGGCAACCAACCAAGCAGAAGATTATGGTGGTCTGAACTAGGTGTATACACACAAAAGGTGATGTGGATGTTTCACGTGTTTTGTACACACCCATTTAGCTGGAAAACCACCATCGCTGTGCTAGTATGAATTGGGCGTTGTCACAGGGTTAGTCTCTTGAACAGGAGGGCAAAAGGGCACATCTTCTACAGCTCTATACAACTCTAATGACTCGTCCCTCTCTTCAGCCGAGGCTTCCAGAACCTGCAACGAGAATATGGTGCACGATAATGTTAAGAGGGAGGTTGAACATTGCAATTGAATTGTAGCATTCATTTTACCTTTTTATGTGACCTTCTTAATCATAAATGTGTCCATGAATTAAATACCAAGGACTTTCAACGTAAAAAAAATACCATAAAAGGGCATGTTCCTTTTTAGGCAGGGTGTTTAACTGTACTTGTACTGTACTGCATTTCTATTGTATTGACTATAATTGTACTGTTCTCCATTTTTGTCTAATAAAATAATCAAACAAAGACGCTATGGTGAAATCAGGTATTGATGAAAATCTTTAGCATATTTTGGCTGGTTATCAGATTCACTGAATCCATTGATTGGGTTATACATTATAATATACATACAAACATAAATACAGTGACATGTCACACTGGTTAATAACAGAAACAGACATATACTGTAATTCACTTTGGTTGAGAATGACAATGTGTTATTATGTGGTGGCAAGTTGGCAACTCAAAATGAAAGCCATGCCTTACTACTACGGTCGGTACTGGGTACATTTACATGCACGCCAATGTCAACCTGATTAATGCAAGTCATAATCTGCTGTTTTACTGATAACCTGATTAAATTCTTGTCAATTGATTTCACCATGCATTGGGCTATAAGTTATGAACAGGACTAACCACGGTAAAGGCTAATGAAATAAAGTTATAGTTATGGTTAAAATAATATTTTTTGGTTAAAAAGTTTAAGCTTTATATTCTGATAGTAATCATTGCTATAGTGTTTGTTCAGTAACCGGTCTCCCAGTTTCTCCAGCTCAGAAAATAAATTCTCAGCCAGGTTATAAATCTCAGCCAATCAGGAGAGAGAGCCCAGCAAAGAGAATTTATCAGCTTGAATTCCATTTTGGATTTTGCCAATTTCTTTCATCAATTTCACTTGTTAATCTCGTATCGTGAGTTCTCTCTTCTGATTGGATGAAATTGATATCCCGGCCTGAAAATTTATTTTCTGTTTTAAAGAGCTGGAGATACAGGGCATATGCAGTAGCAATCATTCTATGCAAATATAGAGCCTTTTGACACTCATTTTAACAAAGAAATGTCATAGCACCTTTAATAAAAATGATATGTATATGTACATGTAAACATACCCCACATGTTCTGCAAGCGTGTCAAGGGCACATGCATTAATTAGGATCCGATATTATGAACAGCCATCGTCAAAAATACAATACAGAGCCAAACTAAATTTGGAGAAGTTAAAAAATGGGTTAAAAAATAAAAAAAATCGCACCAGTGAAGTTAAAAAATGGGTTAAAAAATAAAAAATCACAACAGTGAAGTTAAAAAATGGGTTAAAAGATAAAGAATCGCACCAGTGCGAAGTGAGCAGTGCAAATACACTACAGAGCATATCTCCTTTCTCCTATCTCTGTTCGTTCTGTACTTTCTGTATGAGAACGGATCTTTCTTTATGGAGATCTGTGCCATTTCTTTTTGGCAAATGTTTTTTTAACTGTTCGCACTGCTCAAAATATATATATATTGTTATGAGTTATTTCTGTAGTTTTACCAGCAAAGCATCATGGTCTCTAGGTATACAGTCACAAGTCACTGCTCAGTGTGGGAATGTCTCTGCTGTCATCACAGAGCACGAGGTTGCTGTTGCGGTTCAGTGTTATTTCGTAGTTGTTTCTCACTACAGAATAATGCTTGTTGACTGCCTTTACTGTTGCCTTGGAGATGAGGTACACCTTGCCCTGCTCCACTAAAGGGAAGAAGGTGTCCACCTCCGTGCTGAAGGCTTTGATCTGGATCTCCCCGCTTTCATCGGCCACATTAAAAGAAAACAACTTGCTCTCTCCCTGGGGGTTACGCCATGTATGGATATCATTCTTTTTGGTCACACGAGCACGCACAAGCCACTCTGTTTTGTAGGGGTGGAGCTGGGCAATAGAAATTACAGATGTGAAGTTATTAGCTGGTCCACGACAGCACTTCTGAGAAGGTCCAAGTTCAGGAGATATGCGGTCCCGCGGAGTACGTTTCTGGGAAGAGGGGAACATTTCTAATGTCTCCGTCTGCTTATCCTCCGTCTGTAATAATCACAGAGGTACATGGGTACATTAGGAGCAAGCAATGAATGCTAGTTTCTCACTGTTGCCTGGGACAGTATGGTTGCTGTCCCAAGTCCTGAGTGGCCTTCGGCCGGTTTGAAGTTCAGGCGAAGTCCAGGATGACTTGAAGATCAGTGCTACTGCTACTTTTTCTGGCTAATACATTTGGATCTCCATACGCCGGTACATGGAGATCTGTGCTAATTCTTTTGCCAATTTCTTTTGGCAAACACATTTGGATCTCTCCTTGTATGGGCCACTCTGTCCGTGACGTCAGTCCTGGGTGGTGTTTGGGCGGCGCCAGATTGAAGTTCAGATGAAGTCCAGGATGACGGAGATCCGTATAATATTTTTTGGCTAATATGCAGTTGGATCTCCATACATGGAGATCCAATTCTTTTGGCTATTATTTTTTGTGGGTAATACATTTGGATCTCTCCTTGTATGGGCTGTTCTGTCCATGACATCAGTTACCGGTACTTTGTATGTGTGAGCTATTTCTTTTGGCTGACACACAAAGTGAAACGTAGGAGCGGTTAGCACTGCTCAAAAAATTACAATAACTTTATTAACCAATTTAAACGGCATCTGAATCATGGTCCCATTAATGCACCTACAGTGCTAAAGCATTCGAGCAAAGCAAACAAAAGGATTATCTTGAATGTTCATCATCACAGTTCAAGAACAGTTAAGCAGTCAGAATTAGTTCGTATCAATTAGTTATTAGTATGACGTTAGGTTTTTGTCAAGCACGGTTTTGCTTGAAGTTTGGAGTGTATTTGAACCTATTAAAACTGGGATATTCAAAAATAGCAGATACACAAGCTCATTGAAGATATTTTTATATCTTGAAGATTTGTGCAAATCTTTGAATATATATGATTATAAAATATTATCGGTTTACCATTATAGGCAACAAATATCAAAAACTTTCAAAAAAGTTCCAAATTATGAAGAGCCAATCTACAAGCTCAGCTTGTGAGCTTGTAGATTGTGTATTTCTATTCCAAATAAAATTGTATGACACATTTAGTATAAAATGGGGCTTATGTGGTCAAGTTTTGTTGTTATACATTTGAAGGTACAGATTGACTTGACGAAGATAGTCCCTCAAGAAAACTGATTTTCATTTATGAATACGACTTCTCAGCGGTGCAAGAACTATCAGCTGAAGTAGAAGAGATTTTTTTTTATACCATTATTATATTTGACTAATAATAATTACGATGATGATGATGATAATAATAATAGTTAATCATTCCAAATAACAAAGTTGGCAGTAATGTCAAATATACCATCCACTGTAGTCAATGAGCTTAACATGCCAGAGCACCGGTATGGTCATTTAATAGTAGTGAGTTACTGACACAATAGTTTTGGGTTATAAATGTTTTGATCAGTTTTAAATCTTACCTGAGCATCATTCCCTTGTGAGGGCGGACTTCCTGTTGGCCGCTCATCCTGTTTGCTGGTTGGCTGAGATGTGGCTGCCACACCTTCCCCAGCAGCTTCCCCCTGGGAAGGCTTCGTCTTCCCAACTGATGACTTGGTAGTTTTAACTTGAGATGATGAGGACTTGACTTTAGCTTCAGGCTGCTTTACTTGCAGGTTACCCATTACGTTGCTAGTGCCATCTACTGGCACCTCCTCATCCGTTTCCTCCTGATTGGAGTCTTCCTCTTCTTGAGAGTCAGTGTATGGAGAACCACTCTCGGGATGCTCTGCATCAGAAGAGCTCTCCATGTGCGCTGCATCCATCTCGTCAGCCCTGTGTCGAAGAGTCTCCACCTCCCTGGCAGGCTCCCTCCCTCCAGTGTGCCTTCTCTGGCGAACCTGGTCCTCCCTGCCCGGTCTGCTCTGGTTGGCGCGGGGTCTAGGGCTGCGCTGAGAGACGTCCTCGACTGCTAGCCTCTCGTGTCGTCCATCCCTCAGTGGGCGGGCCGGGTTAGGTCCCACAGGGGGGTCCCTTTGGCGTCGGCGAAGTGGTGCGGTGATACCGTACTGGAAGGCTCCCTGGACACAGGCATACAGCAGCACCTACAAAGCAAAAACTATAGAGTAAACTCACCCACTACAATTTATGTAATAATGTTTACAAAGAGGCTGAGGCTATCATGTTGGGAGGATTGAAAAGAAATGTAATAGATTGTGATGCATCGTTGCTCAATATCTTACCCTTAAGGCCATATACATACTGTATACTATATTACAGGCTTTTAACCTTATTGGACCAACCAAATTAAACAAGGGGGAGCGCTTCGCTGTTTCCACGTCATCTTTTCGACACCCAAACCTAACCCTTACCCTAACCTAACCTCCGTGGGGTGAGTCGCTAACCCTCCCGACGCTCCTTTGTCAAAATGATGGTTGTTCGAAAGAGCAAGATTTCACCTAAACAAGGTACATAGTGTGGAGGCCGAGTGTTTTTTTTTTGCAGCATGATTAAGCAGATTTCAATATATCCATGTGTGACTTAGAATAGTAGTTTGAGATACTGTATCACCAATATACTGAATATAACCATGTGTGCCTTATATTATTATTAATTGAAATAATACATCATGTATACAGGATAAGTAATCAAGTGTGTTTTATGTTATTATGCTTTAACCACTATAAAATATCTATATATATGTCATGGAGTCACTTGTGCCTTAATATATGCTTAGTGAATGTCTTGCAGGAAGGCACACAGTCTGTTACAGTAGGGCCTGCGGGCTATATATAACCACACTGCATGCACTAGTCACCAGCCAGGAAACGCAGTCTAGCTGACAGGAAAGAGGTCACAATACAGTCACATTTGGAAGAAACAGTTCAGTCAGGGGGAGACATATGGCAATATCGGAGGTCAGGTTAGGCACACGGGGCAGTAAGACGGTGGGATTAACAACCACATTGACACATTTATGAGTTAGCATATAGGATCTCAAAGGAAAGGGCCGAACTAGTCACGTAGACAGCCCTACCCTCTCCCAAGGGAGAAGGCCGAGACTCTGAATATGGTGGTGTAGCAAGGGAGTTCAGTCTAATTCTAAATATGAATAAAGCCCTACCCAGGAAAGGAACTGTAACCATGGACGTAAAATGTACCTCCAACCTTTCTGTGGGCACTATAAAAACTGTCATATCCTGTCTGTATATTCACTTGTTGTTGGGACCCTGGGCCTGACATCAACTCACCCGGGTACTCAATAAAGCAGTAAAGATCAAGAAGCCTCGGTCTCTGTTTCCTAGTGGAAAACGACTCTGCTTAACAATAGCAACTAGTAAAAGTACAAATAAAATCTGCACACTGGTTTTCAGCTCCACTTAGGCCTACTTATTTCTGTTCTCAAAGTTTCAATCATATTTTATTTGTACTTTTACTGTTGATTGTCATTTGTCCATATACAGTACACCTCCAGTGTGGCTACCACTGTTATAAAGAACACATAAGCAGACTGACAGTGCATCGCGGGTTTGAGTCCCATTCCCGGTGATCTTTACCGCATGTCTCTCCCATCTCTCTTCTCCTGTTTCCTGTCTATCTCCACTTTGAAGTAAAATAAAAGGCAGAAAAGCCCCAAAAATACGTCCTTCCTAACATAGTGCCGAATTTTTTTCGTTTTTCTTCTTATTTTTTTATTCATGATTTATTATTAGAAATAGATGGTAAATATTGTAGACAGCTAAGCGAGGGCAGTGCAGTGAGATGACATCCAACATCTACTGAGGTAGAATGAGACATTTTAATCAATATAACTCTTAATGCCCAGCCACGAAGGTCACAATATTTACCAGAATGTTCAGACCATGTGACCAGAAGGGCTAACATGCCGTAGAAGGAGGCTTGGCTGCACTCACACATTTTGCTGTCAGTATAGATGGAGTCTAAGAATCAGCTGTTTTATGCAAGGAAGAGACGTTTAAAATGCGTAATGCACCTCTAACCGTTTGCATCACCGTTGCCTTTTTTGTGTGTGTATCTTTGGCTGTCCATTTAAATGGTGTTTCATGAAGGTTCCTTACCACGATGGCGATTACAATAGTGAGGAAAACAGTAATCTGCAGGGTCACAGGCAGGTCTTTGAGGAGCGCTATGAGGAACTCACTGATCCCCTGACCAACATGCTTCATAGGCTCTGTGATGAAGGTGGTGAAGGTGAGCGCTATGGCCTAAAAAGACAACACAAACATTCATAAGGCAACTGCCCCCCCTTTCATTACACAATGGCCTTGAATTGGGCATTATTTCAAAATATATGTCCAGAGTTTCTCTTTCACACAACAGATCCTTTCTAATTGTACGTTTGGTTTAGGAGAGGGAGACATGTGACATGATATATGAACTTTCTTTTACTTGCTTTCATCTGCTATGTGGAATTCCCTACCAATGGCCTTAAAGGACTGTAAATCCCTACCCTCCTTCAAACCGCTCTAAAAGAGAACCTACAGGTGGCTGCAACACAGAAACAACCCCTGTAAAAATGTCTAAGCCTCCCCTCAGATCTGTTATTTTAGTTCTTTTTATTTCATTTTTTTTTTTTTACTGTACTTAATTTGTATTTCTGACTTTTATATGATTTTCTGCATAGTATTGTTATACTTGTCTGTCATTTAATGTTTCAATGGATTGAGTACAAAGGACCCCAATAGAAACAAGCCAAGCTGTGCTTTCTTGGGTTTAGATCCTCTTAGCAGACCTTGTATTGAACTGTGCTTTTTTCTGAAAACTGCTAATAAAGTATCCAATCAATCAATCAAACCCTACACTGCCTGTAGAGATGCCAGTAAGTAACTGTTCTACATCACATATAGAGATGCAAAGACATGTGTAGTTAGTTACCGTACCTTGGTTGGTGGTACCAACAGGATTGGGTTGACCATGAGAACCTCATAGTATCTCTTACAGGGGTCATCTTGAAGAGTCCACGTACTTCTGAACCACTCTGCAGTTACAACAACAACAATTATGGATAATCAATACCAAACAAATATGCATGTGGTTTAAATCTATAAACAATCGAGTCATTTAAAGCTGCAAGTTTTACGTCCTGTCCCAACAGAGAGGTAACTAACTGCAGCTGTTCAACGGGTATTCAAACCCAGGTCTCCCGTGTGAGACAGACAGACAGGCAGGGCTACTTGTCAAGGTATCTACTCCAGCCATAGAGCCAACGTTGGTCTTGTTGGCAAATAACTACAACATAACGTCCTTCAGAACTTCGGCACAAAAGAATAAGTACAACATACCCTTCAGGCTGTCGCTCCAGTCTATCTTCTTCATCCCAGTGCATTTGCCATTGACACTGTCCATTTTCACCATGTTGTTTTGGTGTTCAGCAAAGGCAGTCTGACAGTAAGACTAGCATTAGAATGGGTATGGCAATAGCAACTAGCATTTGCTTCCATAACATGGAACTACTATATTGTTGTTGTCGTGCAGAAACCCTATAATCCATATTTACACATATTTTATTTTTTAGAGAATTATTGCCCTACTTCCTCATATAAAACTCATGCTAAAGTACATTGGGTCACCTTTGAAAGATCTTGAAAATTAAATTGAAAGTGGTTATTGTATGTTTGCAGATTTTATAAATATTATACCTATAAAAAGTGTTAACAAGTGCTTGTGACTAAATAACTACATTGGATCCATTGAAACACAAGGTCCCCCCCATCATCTGTAAAGTAATGGTTTTGGACATACAAGGACAGTGATATGTTAACACTACAGTACTTGCACATCATATTAAAGCCGCAATCTGTAACTTTCATGTCCTACGTTCTAGTAAGTTATACTTATTAGACATGAATTCTAGCCATATAAGGTCTTACAGAGCTCAATTCAAGTATATTTACCTTGTAGAGGTAGAACCAGTTCCAGATTATGCTGATGAAGAAGCAGAGATAAAACATTCTCTTGAACTGGATAAACCAGGAGATCGCAGAGTAAAACTGGGTGCCAATGATGACCACTATGATGACCACAAACAAGGACACCTGGGGAAGGGGAGGAAAAGACTTCATTCATCCATTAAGATCTGAGGCTGATTCTAAAAATGTCTTCTAAATCCTGTTTTCTGAAAAACGTATGTTGCTATATCAGTGGTTTTAAAACTTTTTCAAGTCAAGGACCCCCAAGCTTAGGAGGACCCCCCCCCCCCCCCCCCTTCAAAATATTTTGTTCCAGGGACACCCCATCTCAAAGTATTTTGTTCCAGGAACCCCCAGAAGCAAAGATTTGAGTTAAAAAATATTTTCCTTAAAATATAATATATATTCATTTCAAATTCATAGATTTGCACACATTTCACGATAATAAAAATAGCAGATTTACAAGCTTGCCTATTTGCAATTTTTGAATAGCCAACGCTAAAATCTAAATGACACAGATGCTTTTCCGGTTTCATTGGTTAAATTACAAAAAACGAAAACTGAAATTACAAACACACACAAAAACACGACTCAGACATTACGACATAAGGCTGCAAGGTTACCTTTAAAACTGTGTCGATTTCCACACCAAAGGTGTCCTCAAAGCGCCACCTCCAGGCTTCGTAGTCATGCGGTTTGAGATCAA
The DNA here is from genome assembly GCF_963921795.1 of Nannobrachium achirus. Lineage (NCBI taxonomy): Eukaryota > Metazoa > Chordata > Actinopteri > Myctophiformes > Myctophidae > Nannobrachium > Nannobrachium achirus. Next base: position 37,729,585 of record NC_137810.1, read on the forward strand.
CCAATATTTGGCTGACGGCGTCATCCAGCGCCCCCGTTCTCCAGCTCTCCTCACCCTCTAGAAGCTTCCGAATCTCTGCCACGGCTTGCGGGGACAGTCTCACTTTGGCATCATAGAACATGTCCTGGGAGTCACTGGTCTGAGGGGGAACAGGGGATAATTTGTCAAAGTGAAATTTTACATGATATATGAAATTGGTTACATCATAATCTTACAGTTCAAGAAGGAAATAAAAACGCACCACGCCAACTCTGTCTATTTCCTTCAGGAGCTTGGTGAGGAATCGTTTGAACACAGGCGTGCATGTGGGCTGTTCTTGAGCAAGTGCCATCCTCTTTCTCTGATCGTCAACCTGAAGTAGAGGAGATATGTTTGAAAGAGAATAGATTACATAGAACCAGCTTTTAATATGATTTCTATGGATACAACCTAGAATCCAGGATTATTCAATATATATACATGATACTAAGTGAAAGCAGAGTTAGAGCTCTCCTTATTAAAATAGGGACATATTGAGGCATTTCAGGATTACAAAAGATTATGATTACAATTGCATTGCCACTATCTATCTAAATGAATATGACTAATACAATTTTGTTATAGTAAGTGTGATGTGTGATAGGAAAGGAATCAGCAAGAATAAGAGGGAAGTTGTACAAGACAGTGGTGAGATGAGCCATGTTGTATGGCTTAGAGTAGGACTAGAGACATTCGCACTGAGGAGAAGACAGGAAGCAGAGCTGGAGGTAGCAGAGACTAAACTTTTGAGATTCTCTCTGGGAGTAACAAGGTTGGATAGGATCAGGAAGGAGTATGGAGATAAAGCCAGAGAGGCCAGACTGAGATGGTTTGGTACAGAGGAGGGCTAGTGAGTTTATCAGTAGACGGATGCTGAGGAGGATGGATCTGCCAGGCAGTAGGCCTAGAGGAAGACCAAAGAGGAGATTTATGGATGTAGTGAAAGAGGACATGAAGGTGGTTGGTGTGAAAGAAGAGGAGGCAGAGGACAGGGTGAGATGGAGGCAGATGATTCGCTGTTGTGACCCCTGAAGGGAACAGCCGAAAGGAAAAGGTATTAGATGGTAGTAAATAGTATACCAAGCACCCGAAAGCCCAATGCTTTAGGTTCAGACTTAAAAAGGAAGATCAGTTTGTACAAGTCACTAACATCTCTTTGCAACACTTCCACTTTCTGGTTACAAACTTTCAGCTCAACGTCATTGGAGTCCTGGATGTGTTCTCTTCTTTTAGTGGGCACACTCGGGTAGTGTGTTGGCTACAAAGAAAACAGAAAGATGTTGCGTGTGTCAATTAGCTTTACAGAGCATGTTATCATCACTATGGTACAGTAGGAGGTTCCTGCAAAGCTGGTGACTGCATTACTCAATCCATCAATTGACCATGTTGCAGCTGATGGGATCAATGGAACATAGTATACTTTAAGTTCTTATTTATCAGCATCACAAATTATGAAAACCGATTTTAAGCACACCAAAAATACCATGACATTATTTGGGGGCCCACTTGCAGAATCACTGGTTTACCCCAACATCCCTCAGAATAATCCAACCCAGTTTAGTTTAGCCGAACCGGGAGAGTGGGCACTAGAGAAGTATGGGCAGTTGGAGTATGCTTTGGAACATGGGCCTGAAATAGGCAGAATAAGGTATTCCGGGTACTGCAGGATTCAGCTCTCAGACTGTAGTTTATGCCAGTCAGTGGTTCTCAAAGTACATTCCAGGGACTCTGTAGGTTCCTTTATGGGGGTCTAAATTGACCCTTACAAGTCTGTAACTCCCCCATAAAGGAACTCACATAGTCCCTGGAATGCACTTTGAGAACCACTGGCATAAACTACCGCTCAAAGTTGGATGAGAGTTGAATCCTGCAGTACCAAGGACCCAAATGGACCAGTTAGGGTCCATCCATGTGTAGAGTTAAGGGGAGACCTTGACATTTAAACGTTTGAGAAACACTGGATTATGCAGTAAGAAACCTGTCGTCACAATAAAGTGCACAGTCTCCTCACCTCTGGTTGTTTCCTCATGGTTTTGGTGCTGGCATCGTAGTTGAGCATGTCGTATGGGTCGATCCAGTCGTCATCCAGCTGTCCCATCACAGCATGCAGTGACATGAAGCTGCATACCAGCACAATGAGCTGTTTGCTGGCACTGCTGGCAGCACCCTTTGACATTTTCCAAGCTAACCAGCTAGCTGGCTATAATGTAGTTTGTAAACAACACCACCGGTCAGCTATTAACGCTGAGGAATTATGCCTCATAGATACAAGTTCGTTTATTACATCAAAGTGCTGATGCGTGTATTGTAAGTACATAGATATATACACGCCCTTTGTCTAAGGGTTAAATAGGTTCTGCCACCAAAACAAGGCTGGGCTCACGTTAGCTGCGGCTCACACAATGCCAGATTGCCAGTCCTCCGCCGTAAAAGTCAAACTCTGCTTTCCCAATACGTCTGTGACTCTGTGTTGAGAAGATGGTGTAAATGTTGATTTTACAAATAGTACTCCTTATGGACAAAATATCCTAACGTTTCAGCAAAAAGCAACGAGTCTAACTTTCCGTTTCGTTCTCGTGGAAGGTTGCAGACGTTTGCAGAGTACGCACAGCGGCAGGCTTTCGCGGAGCATCATGGTAGGTGCAGTTTTGGAGGACCATTACTTCGCAGCGCCATCCTACTCTATGGCGCCATCTGTCTACAACGCTCTGGTACTTCCAAATATTTATGCTACTATTTGACAGCAGCTGTCCAGGGTGGACCAATTAATCAACCATCAAATCACACAAACCAACGAGAAAACTTGTTTAAATGTGAAATAGGGATACTTTTATCATTTGTGTTAAGCTTGTGTAGTGGGCTTTTGAGTGGGTTTGACCTTAACCTACTTAGGGACCAAAACCACACTAGCTGCTGTCACATTTTTCTAGTGGTTCAACCTCTTAACTTTAGTTTGCACCAACTTTGTGCAAACATTGTTTCTTGCATTAATAAAATGAAAATCAATTCTGAGAAAAAAATGGCCTAGCAATGATAACATGGCCTAGCTGGTAGGCAGCTTTCATTGAGCATTAGCGATTATAAGAAGATAATGTTCAAAGTTGGTTTAAGTCATCCATCCTTAATACTTTTTTTTGTGATGGATTTATGCAATATTTGAACATTTGATTCATTGATTTAACAATATATTTTGTAAACATCTTCCCATGGACAACCTGCAATTATGCTACAGACTGGACCACTGGTTGCGAAAAAGTGTACGACCAAATGACAATGAAGAAAGCAATTTGTAGTTTGAAAAAAATATTCACACTTTCAACAAAAAAAAGCATTTATTGCCAAACGTGCAGCTGATATATACAAGATGAATAACATTTCTAGAAATCTTTAGGAAGAATAGATGAGGAAAATAGTTACAGTACATACAGTACTGTAGACATGTAGCCTACCACTGTGGTTAAATGCATATTGCATTAGTTAAACAACTTATTGACTGCAACACCTCGATTCGAGAATAGAGAAAAGGGCAAATTGTACAAAAGACAAACAGAATACCCCAAGAACACACTTCAAAGTACTCTAGATACCTGAAGTATGCATGGTTGTAGGACATTCTTCAGGGACCATCATCCATGATGCGAGGGGAATCAATTAACCGCCCTCATATTCACACCCCTATGCACAATGGCGGGACATTCACCGCTTTGACAGAAGAGCAGGGATGAGTATCGCTAGAAGTTCTTGCTCTTATTCAATTATTCATTTATGTCCTTTTCCACCCTTCATGCCACCTTTCCCACCCTTCATGCCACCTTTCCCGCGGTTCATCGGCCGTCCTTTGCCCCCCTTTTTTCCACCTTTTCCTTTGCCTTTCTGGTCTTTCCTCCTTTCTGCACGGACTTCTTTCTTCATGCGGCCGTCCACCACCTTGAATACACCTTTCAACCCCGCGGGCCGCCGCACCTTCTTCCCAGCACCCTTCTTGGCCACCACATAGGTCACATCCCTCTTCTCCTTACCCACACCTGCTTTCTTGTAGATGCTGTAAGAGACAGAGGAAGACAAAGGATTGGAAACATCTGCTGTGATTTATTTTTTTATTAGCTTGGATGGAAGCTTGCATTTCCTCCACTGAGAAAAAAATAAATGTGTCCAGCAAGCTGAATTACATCTGAACATCGGGTCCAAAAAAGTTAACCAAACTTTGCAAGCAACGTTGTGATGCTCTGGCAGTTATAAGACTGAAAGAAAAAATAGGCTAAATAAACTTTATCCCAGATCTGATAACATGTTTGGTCTGTAATTCAAATCATCTGATAACACAGGGTTAAAGAGATATTTCTATCTTGCTGTGTGACTCCAGCTACAGTGATAAGGCTCCATACCTCTTGAGCTGAGCCATCTTCTCTCTCTCAGAGATGTCTACAGTGTTGACCACTGCCTCTGCCTTCTTCTTCGCCTGCTCCATCTTCTTCATTGTCTGGCGGAAGCCAAAGCAAAAAACACATAGCTTATTCCCCAGCTCCATCTTTCTCTCTCCAGATGCCAAATACTTACTTGATTTCCTTATTTCTGCAGCAAATTTTGATTTAGTTTAGTCTTTTGAGTCATTTAGTTTTAGTCCTATTTTAGTCATCTGAAATGTTTTAGTCGACTTAATATAAACAAAATCACACTCGTGTGAACTGAGCGGTGGTGTGTGTGTGTGTGTGTGTGTGTGTGTGTGTGTGTGTGTGTGTGTGTGTGTGTGTGTGTGTGTGTGTGTGTGTGTGTGTGTGTGTGTGGCCCCTGTGTGTGTTTGTGTGTGAGTGTGCCTGGCCTATGCCTGGCCTATCCTGAACAACAGCGCCCCTCCCTTAACATGTGTGGTCAGAAAAGGTTACTGCAGGGCCAGGCTACATACCCGGAGACAGACAGACATACAGACAGACAAACAGACAAACAGACAGACAGACAGACCCACACACACGGCCACGTATAGGAGCGTTGTGACCACCGCTCAAAAATATTATGGCAGGCCTTGATGGCGTTGTAATGGCTGATTTTACACTTAAAGGCCCACTTCACCTCTGGGACAACCAGATCTTATTTCTTTGTTGTTTGGGACACGATCAATGCAATCCTGAGTTATTTTTTGTGTTCAATCTGTTTGAGATATTTTAGTATTTCAGCATGAATGATAAATCATGCTGCATCATATGATGCAAAATGCATCATCATTCATGCTGAAATACTCAAATGAGCTTGTAGATCTGCTATTTTCACCGAAGAGTTTAGTCTAGTTTTTATTGATGAAAATGTCAATATATTAAGTCTTAGTTTTACTCATCATAACTTCGTTATTATCAGTGAAACATTCTTCGTCATAGTTTTAGTTGACAAAATTAACATGGTTTCAAACTCCTTTCTCCCTACTTTATGCCTCCTCTCCATCATGCTACCCAGCGCCTCCCACCCTCCGCCATCCCTCTCTCACCCTCCTCTTCTTCCTGGCTCTGGCCTCAGCCACTCTCTTGATGGGTCGAGCGTTTATCTCCTTCCATTTCTCCTTGTACTCGTCCACCATTTCCTTGGTAACCGGCACAGGCTTCTTCCGGTTCTTCCGCTCGTCGTCAACGAACCACTCTGGGACGTTCCAGTGCTCCTCAGAGTTGGCAAACCTGCAAGCATTAAATAAATAAACATCCAGTTTGAGATCTACATAGACGAGACCACTTTAATGCTGTTTTTCAATCCAATCGGGACATTCATTTCATGCACCAGGCGTGCTTGTATTTCCAGCCATCTACTCAGCTAGAACTAAAAGCTGAGGTCTATGTTGTTATTGTTTTTTTTCTTTGGAAAACATTTGGTCAACTTGTTTTCAAATGCATTACAAATAAAGATGCCTTGAAATAAAGGTGACTTCACTAATCAGAACTATCTGGACCGGGTAGGCTAGAAAACCAGCAGGTGGTGTCTTGAATACCACATCTAGGAACGGTCAAATGAACACGCTTACCTGTGGAAGGATGCATCGACCAGGTCTCTGGCTCTCTTCTTTGAAGTAGCGATCTGACAGCCCAGAGCCATACCCTCTGCATCCAGGATCCTGGCACGCTTACCTGGACAGATACACAACATCACACTGAATTACCTGACGCATTACTGTTATGTCTAATGGACAGATACACAACACACACATAATCTGAATTACCTTAAGTACCGTTATGTCTAATGGAGAGACATAGGCTACACAACCACATACTGATTTCACATCAGTCAGTACAAAACACCAGTACCAAAAGGAAATAATGTGAATATAGGTCTGGCTAAGCAACGGTCAAGACTAGCTAGATGTTAAAAATACAAGCATTTCCTGTACTCACTGATGCTCTCTACGGGAACCACCTGGAAGTCATCGTCTTCGTCTCTTGATAAGCCACTGGCAGCCTGGGCATTCTTCATCTTGGCAATTTCGCTAGTATAGGCAGAATCAGAATGTGTTTTAGTCTTTAGTTGAATTAATAAATACTAATTGTGCCAAAGGAAGTAATGTCATATGCATTGAATTAAAATGTTGGGAGTCTTCTTTGAATTTCCAATTGGTCCTCATTAGTAAAGGTTTGCCTCTGCTAGTCACAGCTCACCAACAAACTAAATTCAGAGCAAATATTTACCATAAGTATCCATAATAGATAACATGCAATTCTCTGTTGAACTATAACATCTGCACGAAAGATGGCTGTGTGTAGACTATGACATTAATTGTGGACTCACTTCTCATCATCAGTGTCATCATCAGAGTCACTCTCTTCCTTGGCCTCCTCTGAAGGTCCTGCCTCTTTCTCCTGTGGTGGGGCAGGTTCCTGCTCCTCTGCTGCCTCCTCGGTTACCTCCACAGCCTTCCTCTTCTTGCCTTTAGTAGAAGGGTACATGAGTAGAAGGAACCTCCATGGAACAGCCTTGCCCTTACATCATTTGTTTCCTGGCCATTATAAATTATGGGCCCATATTCATCAAGCATCTCAGAATCCCTACTAGAAATTAATCCTTGTTTGACTAGGACTAAAAATTATCCTACTGTACCTGATTTAACTTGCAATTTTGTGCAATAAATCATACATAAAAACATGAAACCTGTACATATGAAACATTTAAAATGGATCCTTAACATGACCCGTATTCACTAATCAATTGACTGTTTATTTTTTAAATTGCTTCATTAAAAAAGAAATCTCTCACATGTATAATAATTATTTCTTTAAGTTAACATAAAACTTGTAAGGGAGTAGAATTTTACCTTTGTTCTGGAGTTTCTCCGTTTGCCTGAGCTCCTGGTCTGCATCTCCTTCCAGGTCGATCTCAGAGAAGATCCCCTGAAGAGAAAGACATTATCATTTCCGACTTACCGGAAGAAACAACTGACAATTAAACGACTGATGGTGTTATAAAAAACACAAAGGAGTATGTGGCCAAATTGATAAGGTGAGCTAGTAGGGTTACTAATTCAATTTCCTACCAAGTAAATGTGGGATGAGATTGGAACGGGTGACTTCATTAGAGCAGAATTGGACTGGTGTGTCTAAAACCATACTGAAAATAGATGAGAAGATGACAAACCTTGCTGAACCAGAGGTCGGCCTCCCGCTCTTTCTTCTCATCCTTTCCCTCAAAGTCCACAATAAGGCCACTCTCTTCTCCAACCACCTCCTCCTCATCTTCAGCATTCACACTGAAGGACACCCTGGAATAAGCACACAAAGACCGTACTGTTAGGTTTTAACATTTTATACCCAGAGTAAAAGATTTGCTTTGACCGTCAACCACAATAATGATCAATTAATCAACCAATTGTATTAATCTTTGCTTGTGTTGTATTTCAACACTGTATTACAATGAACATGTCATCTTTTCACTAGCTTTACTGCCTTTCCCATCCTCTGGATAAGCAGTGATAGTTAAATGGCGCCCTCCTGTGTTGTAAAATGATTTAAGCTCTTAAGTACTTGCAGACAGATGAACCATTTACATTCCTAGCAGGGAGTAAGCACTAAGCAGTCATTTCAATTTCAAATCAAATTGACAGCATCTTGCCCCGTCAAGTCAATTTTAATATTATAAAAATAAATCCTCAACACTGAAAACTTGTTGTGTTCAGAAATATGTACAAGCTCACAAATTCATGCGCTGCAAGCTTGTACATCTGCTATTTTTAATAGCCAACGCAAGAATCTAAAATGACACAATGCTTTCCTGATTAATGGGTTAAACCTCATTTATACTTAGTTGTGCGTGGGTGTCGCACACCAAAACAATTGTTCTAACAAATCTACAAGCTCATGATGCACTTGTCCAGGTCCTATTGTCGGTGTGCGACACATGCGTTCAACGAAGTATAACTCAGGCTTTATTCACCACCAACATACAGTACAGTTTGCTCCGCACTGAACTCTCACTATATTCTGCCTGCAGCCACGCTAAAACATGATGCTCTGGCTCAATGGAACCAGGGTCATAGAGAGGAACTGAAACCAGCCCCCTTACCTCTTCTTAGTTGTGTCTTTCTTTTTCTTCTTCAGCTCCATCTCTCTGTTCTCCACCTCCTCCAAGTCTTCGTCGTCCAGGTCGGAGGCCAGGGACATGGCGTCCTCATCGTCGTCCTCGTCGGAGGACAGGTGGACGTCTCCGTCTTCGTCCACCAGGGCGTCTGCCCCCTTCATGTCCCCCTTGGAGATCTCAGACAGAGCCTGGCACAAGATGAACAGAGGGGTGAGAGATGGTGGACATGACAAAGATTAGAGGGAGGAATTTGGCAGAAAGGTAAAGAGAACGGATCAAGGAAGTAAGAGAAGTGAGGTGTGTGTGTGTGTGTGTGTGTGTGTGTGTGTCTCACCTTAGCCTTGTTGACGGTTTTGAGGGAGAACATGCTGCTGTCAAAGGAGTCTGCGATGGAGACACCTGGCAGGTCCATCTTCAGCTCCACCCTCTCCCTCTGCTTCCTCTTCTCCTTTAAGAGCTTCTTCTTCTTCCTGACAAACAGTTCATGCAGACACAGTATAGAGTCCTGCTATTTTTCCTGTTTTAACTAGATCCCTTAACTAATCCCTTAGACCAGTGGTTCTCAACCTGTGGGTCGGGACCCCCCAGGGAGTCCCCAAATTATTTTGGGGGGGTCCCCAGATGATTAACTTAATGTGCAACGTGTTGCGAGGCTTTGTGAGCATGTAAATAGCGGTTCTATTTTCACAATAGAACCGTGTTATACAAAATGTAATTCCTCAACTCTTAAGGTGGCCGCACACTAACCGACAATCGGGGCATTTAATTACCCTCCCGACAATCGGGCTGCCTGCGACTGAATCGGGCCCGACTATCGGGCATAATTTTCGTCTAGTGTGAGGGCTCACAGATCCAATCTGAGCCCAGCCGAGTGGCTCGGAGGACGATCGGGGCCAGCCCGACTCTTTTCAAAAATGTTTGATATTTTTTCTGGATCAGAAATAGCCGCTACCAGTCACTGTCAGTCACAGGCTGCGAACAGCACACATCTCGCTTTGCCCTTGCAAGTCAAAGTACACGACCAGCCTGATCTACAAGCCCTAAAACGTGGCGCGGAGGGACACGGTTTGGTCTTGGAGATCTGTTTGTTCTGTGCGCTACACAGTCATACGATACGTCTAATCATAAATCAGCACCATGAAGCAGACAGCACGCAGCACTTGACTAGTAGAGAGAATGAAACGTGTCAAAGTGAACTCATATTATCATCAAAATGGGACACAACTTACATATTGAAGCTTTTTCTTCTTCGTGTGAGGCGATGGTGTGTTGACTTGAGGGAGTGGATAACATTAATGTGTTTGTTTGTATGTGCGTGTGCCCCCGTGACATTTTGTATTCATTAGATTATTTATTATTGCGGTGTTCAGGCCCGACTCAATCTGGATAGAATCCTGTAGCATGCAGAGTCCCCGACTTTTCAAAATGGCTATCGTGAGCATGTTTAGATTATCTGGTCAGAGAATCTTAAACAATTATCCTGTAGTGTAATGCTACCCGATTCAATCACGCCAGATTATCTGCTAATGTAAGGCCAGCTTTAGTGCTCGTCAGGGTGCTAAAATATGATTCTTTTGGGGGTCGTGGCCAGTAAAAGGTTGAGAACCACTGCTTTAGACTACTAGATTAGACATCTAGAATAAAAAAGACATCAACTTGGGGCCTCAGGGGCTACGAGGACCCGAGTTGATGCTCATCACCAAATGTACAACTAATGTGAATTCTTTGCTGATGAGAAACAACTAAACCGGTCCTACCGTCTGAGTTCAGCCACCTCTTCAGATTTTAACTCCGCCAACATCTTCTCCATCTCCTCCTCATCCGCTTTGTCCTCTTTGTCTTTGTCCACATCTTCAACCGTCGTCTTCTTCTCTGGCTTCTTCACAGAAACACCCTCTTCTTCTTCTTCATCATCATCAGAACTCAGACTAAGGATAAAGCAAAGATGACACTTTGTACTGTTCCAACTGGGTAGTGATGTGAAGTACAATTTTGAGGTATTTTTTACTTTACTGGAGTATTTCCAATCTTCAGTACTTTTACTCCACTACATCTCAGAGGCAAATATTGTACTTTTACTCCACTACAATTATTTGAAAACTAGTTACTTTGTAGATTTAGATTATCATTTCAAAACATTAGCCACTTCAGCCCTATATACATTATGACTTATGTCATCTTGCTTAACTGATTTCTTTTTCTTTTTTTTTGCAATAGCTTTTGACACTTTATGTTTTATTTATCTTTTTTTGTGCTTGCTCTTTGGACTGTATTCTACAGTACTCTTTCTTTTTCTTACTTCTCTGTAACTTGTAACCTTAACTGCTGTGCTGCCTCTGGGCAACTGAATTATCCCCGTGGGTTAATAAAGGTATCTATCTATCTATCTATAATGACTTTATGGTGTCAGGGACCTTACTTCATGTCTGTGTCCAGCTGTTTGGCCTCCTCCTTCAGCTTCTTGGATAGGTATCTCCTCAGCTTGGTCCTCCAGTTCAGCAGCAGGCTGGAGACAAGACATGTGGAAGGATACAGGTGAAGACACACACACACACACACACACACACACAAAACAGCAAAGAACAAAAACCCCCTTCATCAATAACCAACCCCTAGCAAGACATTACTCATCACTAGACGAGCGAGGGGATTGGCTTACCGAAGCTCTTTACGACCCAGGACCTTAATGTCACGGCAGCATTCCTTGATTTCGTCGGTGGTAGACGAGTGAGACTCCAGGTCGGCATCATCAATGGCGATCTGGATGAGACAGGACAAAACCAAGATTTCTAGTTCAGGACTTAAATTCTAGTGCAGAATTGCGCCTGAAATTTAATAGACAAACTCGCCCTCTACTCTGAGCTGCAGTAGCTCTAGATGCTAAATCTAATAGCATGTAGTCTGTGTTAGTTTACTTATTGACTCAACGGAGCGGGGCGGGGGCATTGATGATCGCCGACATTCCAGCGATTATGTGTCAGAAAGTAGCCTAATTTATTTCAAGTATTTGTACGTTGAGAAACGATACGAGGCAATCCAACCGCACCACAGAAAAAAAGAGAAACTATTTCTCTCTGTGTGAGAGTGTGTGTGTGTACGTGCGGCAAAGATAATAGGAACACAAGCTGTTGTATTGGGGCAAATTATTTTCAAAACTGTTGTAAATTTTCAGAATCAATGTGTAGCCTATGCTATTACGAAAACTAATTAAAAGAAAATTGCAGTTATAAAAGCTCCTAGCATGGCACCAAGTCTGCAATTTTTTGAATAGCCAATGTTGAAATCCAAAGTGACAGATGATTTTGAGGTTTTAATAGGTTAAGTGGTGTATGAGTTAGACTAGGACAACTATGTAAACCTCACCGTGCTGGCTTTGCTCAGGAAATCTACAGGGTTTTCAGCTTTGAGGAAGGTTGTCACAGTAAAGCTGTGGTAAAGAGTCAGATCACCATCTGTGTATCCTTCCGCCTGGAAAACAAGAGGTGCCCATAGGGTCAGCAAATGTTCAGTATTTTGTTTGTTTTACTTCATTCAAATGGTGAACAAAAAGTGATCCCTTGGCTTCCAAATAATACAATACAGTTTACACAATCACAGGAAGGTTTTGCATAATCACACCAGTTAAATACTGTATCTGTACTGTAGTAGTTTGCACCCTTCATTTGAAGGTCTGACAATAACCACATAATCATCAGCACACACCTTGGGCTTCTTCACAGGTACCAAGTCTTTCACTGTCTTAGCCTGAACCTCCACCTCTTTGAATGCATGTTTGGGGTCGAAGAACTTGTTATCAATTTTGTCCGGAGCGAGGTAACCTGAAAGTGGTGGAAATAAAACTTGCATTACCTGAAGCAGTTAGGAATGTGACATAGCAAAACGCCATTGGCTTTACAATGATCAAGTTCAAAACAAAAAAGGAATAAGTAAACTGTGAGACACCAGAGGAAATGGGTACAACTTCATAGTATAGTATAAGTAGAACATTTTTGAGCTAACAGATGCAGTGAGAAAAATTGAGGAGCAGAGGTGGGTTTTCTCAGTGCAATGTGCACAGGTATCCAGATAGAAAGTTTTCTCCCGCTCTAAGCAATTGGTCCAAATCAGACAGTTGTCATAGCCACAATCATCCGCTAAACTAAACTATTGATATGGCGATATTGACACACAGAGACGAGCATTTCTGACCCAATCTTTAGCTAAAACGGTTCTCAGGGTGGAAATGCAGGTTTTCATATCGAGTACGCAGCCGTCTAAAAAGCCCAGTACAGAAAATACGATGACGTCAGATTGTCAGAAGGTGTCTCACAGTCACAGCTGAGTTATTGAAACGCTTCCTTAAAATGAGTAAACTAATAGTGCTACTGCTGCAGTGCTAATCTGAGTTCCCAGAAATGTTTCGCCAAACCAAGTTGTCTGCGCTCTGTATGTCTTCCTGCTGCTCAGACTGACTGTTGTACAGGGCCGCTCACGGAAAATAGCAGATCTACAAGCTAACAATGTGTTGCGTTGTTAGCTTGTAGCACGGCTATTTTCGAGAGCTATTTTCTGTCACACTACACACAGAGTGTCACACTACACACACAGAGTGTATGAGAGCCACAGACATCAACCGCAGATCACTCCGGTGCTTCTAGGGGAAGAGCAGGAGATGGCCGCTAAAAGCGCCCCAGAGCTGGGAAGGAGAAGCATTGGACCCGCAGAACTAATCACTGACACTTATTTTGTAGAAGACTTAAATATGCCATGAAGTTGTGGAATCTTTATATTTTTTACACCTACAACTGCTAGTTCTCAAATTATGGGCATATTCAGGCATATGTACTACAGCATTTTGCATGAATTGGTGCATTGTCATGTAAAAACACCAACCCTACGGACAATACGAGCCAATACAACGTGTAAACGCAATACATGTTTTGGTGACGACACCAAAACAACAACGAGACCGTCCTTGTATAAACATTACGTAAGTCGTTATTGGTTTTGATATATTTTCGGTTAATTGCCTTGACCTCGTACTGACCTTGACAGATGACGAAGATCTCAGCAGACTCGTTCCTGGAGGCCTGAGGCTTGGTGGCCTGCACCTTCTTGAAGAACTGCTGGAAGATCCAGAGCAGAGGCTGGTAGTCCTTGGAACGGAACACCTTGGTGACAAATGTGCCACCCTTGTTCAGGAACTCAGAGGCCAGCTTCAGGGCCATGAGTGTCAGGTGAGCTTTGGAGGAAAGACAGTAGGTGATTATGTTATAATCTCATCTTGGTAGGTTTGCAAGATTACCAAAACGCTTGCACCAAAGCACAGTCGCCCCGGGAGCAAATCCGGTTTGCAACAGGTACTGTTAGTTTAGTTCAGCTGTCCTCAAACATTTCATCAGTAGAAAAGCAACATACTTTAAAAAGGCAAAAATCCAGTGCTTTAACGTTTTAGTATCCGATATCTACTAAAGAAATTCGATTTGTTATTTTAGCATGCAAGTAGTCTTTAGAAGTTTAGATCATCTCTCAATTTTCAGTCGATTTTGGTTAAGTCATGATTGATTCATTGGTTGATTGACTGACTAATTGACATACCTTGAGTGAAGGCATCATACTGCCAGTTGGCGCCTACATTTGGAGCACCATCATTTAGCACAACATCCACCTTCCAGGTTTTCAGTTCCTTTCGAAGAGCCTGAGTTTGGGAAGAATTTGTGTCAGGTCTGGATCTTCAGTGATGATGATATCAAGCACAGTGTTATCAAACACCAAAACTATAAGAATGTCTACATTCCATCATCAGAGGCACTTGCAGAACCTCACTAGCCTGGAAACCGGACACATATGCCAGTGCAAAAAAGCCCTCAGCAGATTAGACTGGCCCTGCTCGGTTGCGATTGGATTTAGCTGCCGCTGAAGTTGTGGGACACCAATCAGGGCCCAGTATGCAAATGTCAGGCTGGTTTATTTATCCACACAGATATTCCAGAATAATATCTACGCATGCCAAGCTAGAACCTCCCTACAGTGTGAGCTCAGCTCCTCACCGTTCTGCATTTCTCTGTGGTGATGTCGTCCTGTAGAGTCACCACGTTGGGAATGGCCTTGATGGGCACCAGATCAACGCCTGTCAGGAGAAGGAAAGAGTTCAGTGGGATCATCTGAGAGGGTCATCCATATTAGTCCAAGACCAATGAGAAAGCTACACTCACCAATGATGAGACTTGACACAGGCATAAACTTGGACGCCACCTGCAACCTAAAGAGAAAATGACAGTCACGGTGCATGAAACGATAACTGGACAGGTGGACACCTCGGTGGGAATTCCAAAATGTTCTAAAGTAAAGTGTTGTACATGATTAGAACATGCTTAAACATTTGACAATTAAGGTCTAATATTGCTACAAAACCTGTAGGCCTATAGCCAGTCATTTTGGGGTATAAACAAGAAGTTGAAGGATAAAAGTAAGTCTGATAATGATGTACTGTGCATGTTAAGATCATACTTTAAATTACTTAAGTCTATTTTTCAAATATTTTTAATTATTTTAAACAAATTTAGACAATTGGCCAATTTTACATCGAGGTGCCCAGATGTCCCTACTCCCTAGTGCCCACCTATCCTGTATCCCATGAAACTACTAGCTTGCCAAATAATAATAATAATAACAATAATAATAAGGTAAGGTGGCTACTGTACTATAGATGTTGACAAGTCACAAGTAAACTCACCAACCACCCGGAGCAGCGCACAGGTCCACCAGGGCCCTGGCTTTCTGTAGGAATCCGAATTTACGATTGAGTTGAATGAGCTTGAAGGAAGAACGAGAGCGGTACCCTGGGAAACAGAAGAGACACAAACACATTTAGAAAAGGTAAATTAAACACATAATATGCTTATGCTAGCCTAGCATGCTGTGCTAGCCTTCATACAGCAGGTCGTGGCTTCGTCAGATCACCATACATACCCGTTTCTTTGGCTAAATGGTAGAATTTATCTTTTCTGGTCTTTCCGACTTTGAGTTTCTTCCCCATGTTTGTAGTTGTTGTCTGACACTAAATAAACGTTACGGTTTAAACGTCTGTCTGAATAACTCACGCACTACTTCCATGAAAACAAAACACGTGTGTGTGTACTCGGCGCAAGCATTCTACGTCACGAGACAACCGTGGCTCTTTTTTGTCGCCGGAGCATTAGCGCCACCTACTGGTTTCTAAAACGCTGTGTCAAAGTCAGCATTTTCAGAGTTGGTTTAGAGGTGCTTTTAAAACAGTTTGAAAAGTTCCCAATCAGGGATCATCACCTTGCTGGCTTCTGTGCCTTGTGGTGGACATTTTGGTCACAATTCTATTTTTGCCATGGACATACAAATAACTGGACATTAATATTAACAGAAACACATAGAGCTAGCCTTAAATGACCTTTACAGGTAATGTGCACAAATGGAACCTCTTCCATTTGCACACTCTGAGAGGGGGTCCTTGAAAATAAAAACGTAGAGAACCTCTGTCCTAGTGGACTCTTAAACAGGTTTTCGCCGACAAATTCAAGAGAAATTCAAAAGGTTTCTCAGCCCTGACATATTAAGTGTTTCAGCTGGTCAGCCAAATGAGATGTTGGCGTATGTGATAGTACACTGATTGTATGTTCATGAGGTAATTGTTTATCATCACAAAGGCTAATTTGACATTGGGGAAACACAAATAAGTTGGTGTGTCCAAAAACGTAGTTAGGCTACTGCACTTTGGCTACGTGTACATATTATTATAGTACATGTAACCGGTATATCTATCCATCCATCCATCCACCCATCTTCAACCGCTTATCCGGAATCGGGTCGTAGGGGTAACGGTTCCAACTGAGACCTCCAGATTTCCTTATCCTGAGCAACTTCCTCCACTCCCTCAGGGAGTATACCGAGGCGTTCCCAAGCCAGTTTGGAGATATAATCCCTCCATCTGGTCTTTGGTCTGCCACGGGGTCTCCTCTCAGTGGGACGCGCATCGAGGACCTTCCTAGGAAGGCGCTCGGGGGGCATCCGTACTAGATGCCCGAACCACCTAAGCTGACTCCTTTCCAAGTGTAGGAGCAGCGGTTCTACTCCAAGTCTCTTTTGGGTGACTGAACTTCTCACCCTATCTCTAAGGGAGATACCAGCCACCCGTCTGAGGAAACCCATTTCGGCCGCTTGCACACGCGACACGCGACTTTCGGTCATGACCCACACTTCATGACCATAGGTGAGAGTAGGAACGAAGATTGCTCGGTAGACAGAGAGCTTTGCCTTCCGGCTCAACTCTTTTTTCTCCACCACAGTGCGATTAACATATGGAAATGGGTCTAAGGCGTTATGTGAAATCTTAATCAAAATTTGCTGATTGTTCAGGCACTCCAGGCGGTCATGTTCTTTGCATGAAGGCCTCTGTTAAATCTTGCCTCTATTAAATCTTTGACTCTAAATGGTTGTGGAAAAGAAACTCTACTTTGTCTTCAACTTCCCATTAATTTAACAAACAACACAACAACTTAATCAAAACAATTTACATTTATTTTATTTTATTTTTTAAATTTGTGACATTGTATTGTTTTTGTTTTCTTATTTGCTTCCTTTGATACATGGAATGGCGAAATTATCTATCACTTGACAGCTGGGAACTAGATGCTAGAAGGGTCTGTTTCTGGAGCGCGTGTTGATCAGTCCCAGCACAGAGAAAGCACTGGCGGCAGCCGTCACCAAACTGATGGCCCCAATGGCCCGTGTAGCCTGTGGATACATGATGAGAATAAAAAAGTACCAGTTCAGTAGAAATAGTAGGCTGCACAGTAAAATCCTCTGTGTCATTTAAACGTATTCATTTAAAGATATTTCTTTCTTCAGATCATATACATGTGAAATCTTTCAAAGGACCCTTGGTGCAGATTAGAACGTAAGGAGATAAATTCATGATTTATAGTAGCCTACACCCAGAGGCAGTAATAGCGAGCAAAACGTTATTTTGCTCTGTTGTTTTGTGAAAATATTCACAAAAATAAGTAGAAAATAATTACATATTGTAAGTATGCATGGTAAGTAGTAAGAGTGAACCGTTACCACAAGCCATATTTGCTGTAGGCTACCTCATATACTGTATTCTCTCATCACATCAGCAGGTAATCAACCACCTACGCGTACTATACTTTAACTTCACACACTCATCCATCCCTCACTACATTTATCTTCATACACATTTCATTTTAAAGGACGGCAATGGAAACAAGCCGTCAGCTTTGTAGCGTTTTATGCTTTTGATTATGGTGGGTCATGTATATGTTATTGTAACATACTAGAGGGTCGCGGCCCTTCGGGCCGCTCACATCTAGTTAAAAAAATATAATAATAAAAAATAAAAAAAAGTAAAAAAATAAAAAATAAAAAGTAAAAAAAAAAAAAAAAAACGTAAAAAAAAAAAAAAAACGTTAAAAAAAAAAAAAAATGGGGGGGAACTATTGTGGCGGAACTATTGTGCCGCAGCGCACGTTTACGAGGTTTGGAAACGACATCTTGCAAAGGTGACATGGGTGTTTGAATTTTTAAGCTATATTTAGTACATATGTAGTACATCTTGGCCAAGTGGTTTGGTATTTAAGTTAGCGATACATGACCCGGAAGTAGATCACTTACTCTTTTGTAATATAAAGATGCAGCATATTTCATGATGATCAATAAAGATGTCAATCAATCAATACATCAAGGAATCAATCATTTAGAGCAGTGGTTTTAGCTCGAGACCCAAAAGAGAAATTAGACGTTGGCCTGGGACCCAAACTAGTAAAAACAGCAGATCTACAAGCTCACAACGCGTCACTTTGCGTTGTGAGCTTGTAGATTGGCTATTTTCACTACTTCTCACTACTTCACTACTTCTTAAATTAATTCATAGAAATTCTCAGATTTTCCTTTTATTTCTCCATGAAATTACTGAAAAAAACATTGAATTTGTTTGGAATTCATGAAAATATTAGCTTTTTTTTTAAATATGTTTTTGGCCCATAAAAATGTGTCTGTGACCCACAAATGGGTCCCAACCCAGTGTTGGGAGACAGTGATTTAGAGTCCCTAAGAATCTACTCTAGTGAAACTAGCCCGTCCTGATGAGCAAGACAACAGGCCGGGAGGAACAGAAAAAATGCAAAAGAGTGAAAGACCTGCTCGGACACCCCTTCTCCGTAGCGCAGCAGGGTGACAAAGTGCTCGCAGTTGCTCCCGAGCAGGTCGTAGGACACTTCCTGACCAATGAGGACCTGCGCCCGCTGGATGATCTCGCCGACGGGCAGCGGGGTGTGGTCGTCGTCGTACTTGTTGTTGACGCGGTACGAGTCCCCGCCCACCACCTCCTTCAGCAGCTGCATGCGCACCACCGCCTTCCGGCTGAACACCGACTTCACACTGGACATGGCAGCAGCCTGGCTCTCATCTGCATGGGGGGACAGGATTGGAAGGACGTGTATGGTATGGTGTGCTGTTTCCCAAACACTGGGTCCGGGACCCATATGTGGGTCGCAAAACCAAATTTTATGGGTCACGACTCGAGTAAAAATCCCATTTTATTTTTCCTATATTTAAAATATTTCAACAGATTTTCCCGAAAATAGCAGATCTACAAGCTCACAACGTGTTGCAGCAGCTGCGTATAAATCAGGCATTTCAACGGCATCAGGGCCGGCCAAAATACAATACAACTCTTTTTTAATTTCTTTGTACATTTATGGACTTTCTTAGATGTGTTTGTTTGTTTTAAAATGCATTTAAAAAAATGTGTGGGAGGGAGAGTGACACCTGCACACAACCAACCAAGCATAAAATTACTTGTCTTAGTTCTACTGGATGTCTTCTAGTTCTCCACTAGTCCCTCCCCAACATTTTAGTCTAATCTTTATTTGTTGACAAAATTGTCAGTAAATTTAGTCATAGTCTTAGTCATCATAGTTTTAGTCGACAAAATGAACACTGGTATGTGGGGGGTGGCACAAGGGCTGAGTGAGAATAGCCTTTCTACTTTGTTGTGGTTGGTTAAAATAAAAATTCAACTCCAAAGAGTGTTGGCCCCCTCAGTTGTTTCTCTACATCTCTTCACGGAAAATAGCCAGGTCTGCTATTTTCACTGAACCGACGCTATGCTGGACCCAAAAATGGAAAGTATAGTCTGAGCACAGGATCCAGGCTGGATGAAACATACTAGGACTGTAATGATTGATTTTTTTATTATTATTTTTTTTTTATGTTTTGGTTTATTTCTTTGTTTGTTTCCCTTTTTATTAGATATATTATTTTACCATATAAAATGTCCTGTTTTACTTCAACTCCAATACATCTCAGAGGCAAATATTGTACTTTTTACTCCAATACAATTATTTGAAAAAACAACTTATCAAATGGAACCCAAACCAGCACCAAAGCTAACCGTGGTCCCTGAACCACAAATTGTACAACCATTATTAAAATGAAATAATATATAAGCTAGAAAAAACAAACAGAACAGAACAGACACCATGTTAACTTTGATCACACAGTTAACATGGGTCAGCAGGACAACAGTCCGCCTCCTATACTGACCGACTGGGGTGAGGTTGATGATGTAACCATCTCCCAGGTAGAGGGCCCAATGCTGATAGGCTGGTCTGAAGATCTCAATGAGGTCACCAGGCTGGGGGTCACCAGCGGGGTCAAGAAGGTCAGGGTCATTAGAGGCCATCTACAGCAAGATGTGAGGGGGAAAAATAGATGGATGGATGGATAACTAATGAGAAGTTCTGCAGGGGTTAACCTGGGGGGAACATCAGCCCAAAATAGCAGATCTACAAGCTATTTTTGGAAAAGAGATTCTTGGTGTAAATGGGGGAAAACAGCGTTTTTTTAGTGGCTAAGCCCTTATATACTTTGTTGTACGGTGAAGAGCGAAAATAGACGATCTACAGAAAGCATCACAATATAACGTATAAACGTATACAATTACTGCTGTAATGAAAGCAGAATGATTTGTATATCTATCTATCTATCTATCTATCTATCTATCTATCTATCTATCTATCTATCTATCAAATGTAAAATATAGGGGAACTAATAACTGAGAATAACATGAAAAGCATGACTGTGAAGTGTGAATGAGCTCTGTATACAGTACACACACACACACACACACACACACACACACACACACACACACACACACACACACACACACACACACACACACACACACACACACACACACACACACACACACACACACACACACAAAGGGGCAACAGGGTCATACTCTTTGATTGTCATAACACCACACAATAACAACCCTTTAGTCTACTCACAATAGAGTTTCCTTTCTGTTTATCCATCCCACATCATGTTTCCACAAATGCTAAAAGAAAGAAAGAAAATACATTGTTGTACTTAGTTACAGTATATGGTACCTTTTGAGATTTTCCTTGGAAGCATATCGATATCAACAATGCACTAGACTAGAGTAATAATCTTTCCTTTTAAGAGTTGTACCTGCCCTGTGCTTTTTACAGTGGTTCTCAAACCTTTTGATGTAGACCCTATGTGGCCGACTGACTGGCCGTGGACCGCCATCTGAAAATATGTTGTGCCAGGACCCCCCTACAAAATTTGTGTTATGTTAAAATGATATTCCAAATCTTGTCACATTTCTTTCAAGATTTCTTGAAAATAGCTAAGCTCACGGCGCGTTGTGAGCTTGTAGATCGGCTTTTTTCAAATGATTAAAGTGATTTTGATGCTATATTAACCAGTTTGGCTGGGGCCCAGACCCCTCAAGGACCTCTGGAGATCCCCCAACCCCAATTTGAGAACCATTGCTTTAGACTTTAGCCTGAAACTGTGGTTCACAAGCCTTATTATGTTAAGGATCCACATAAACGATTCGATTTTGTGTCAGGGACTACTGCCTGAGATGATAGTTGTTGTAGGCCTATATACATGCAGGACAGAATTCTATAATTGTCTATTAGTCTACTAGGAGATAACAGTATCTTTTAAGGTGAATTATATTGTTGTGACAACTTCAACCAACACTTTACTGGGGACCGCCTGGAATTCCTGAAGGGCCTTGGCTTCAGACCACACTTTCAGAAAAACTGACCTAAAATATTGTTAGTTTTTGTTTCAATTACATATTGTAATAGCCTATACATTTCCAAACCTTCAAAAAACAATAAAAACACTATAAAATCTAAAAAGTATAAGTAATCTCCCGGAGAGAGTATGCTAGATAGCATAGTACAATGTAAAAGGCAAGGCCAAACATAGACAATACACACAAGCTGCACGCACAGACAATACACACATTGTCACTCATGCTGCAACAATAGCACCAACATAATGGAGAAACTGACAGAAAAATAGTTGTAGCTAGTCAATGATTTTGAAATGGAAATGATCATTCTTAAAATAAATTAAAACAAAAGTTATATATTCTTAGTGTTTATCAGTGTAATAACATTAGAATTTAAAGAGTCATCATTTGGGAGATGGTCTCAAGAGGTAAGAAAGGTAGTGAGCATGATCATTTTAAATTTACCATGTGACAACAATGTTGGTTTATTAACTATACTATATAATCATCTAAATTGCTCCTGGATGTGTTGACATCTGTATCTTCATGGGAGAGCAATGAGTAGGCTATTATATCCATCTCATCACTAATGCATGATGCTGATGCTATGTTGGAAGTGGAACCATAAATTGGAACAGAAGGCCAATATTATTAGGCTATTCCATCAACTCGGTCCACTCAGGACATCAAAACCAACCACGAGTTTAATCCACGGTCCGGTTGGATTAAATTCCTTCACGTCAGAGGCTGTGACAGCCAATAAACAGCAACTAACTGCAAACAAGAGAAATAGGCCTACTTACTCATCCACCTGCTGTTTTTTCTTCCTGGACATTTTAGTTCTCCATCATAAATCCGCACGTATAGTCATAAAAAAGAAAAACGTCCTGAAAAAATTGAGTTATTCCTAGTTGTCGAGATGACCAGCAGCAAACGATCAATATTCCTGGATTTCAGTTCTTAAAGGTTGGATCGAGAATGGAAGTAGCAGAGCAGGTGTGCAGCTCTGTGTGTGTGTATGACATGTAGGATATCACTCGCCTCACAGCGGGGGGTCCGCACTGAGCGACAGAGAGGCGTTTCCTGTGGCCCACTGTCCCATTCATAAGCAATGACATGGCACTTATGAATAAGCACCCTAGCTGGACGTAGCCTATAGGCATACCATAGCAATAACACATAGGCAATTTAGACATATCAATTAATTTAATTGTTTTCGGGTGCAATCCAAAGTCCTGGGTCTGTCATTAAGTCACTAGACAAACAACAACAGATATGACATGATGACGCCTAATTCCTTCATTGTTGCTCTGCTGGGGGCCGTGCTAATCAAAAATTGATTGCGCCAGAAGAGAGATATGGATATGCTATGCTGGTTGTAACAGTTGTAATAATAAAAGCTGTGAGTTTTCAACCGTGCAGGATGTTCCTTCTGGAAAGCAAACATTTAGGCCTAATCTAACCAAGTTACATAGCCTACCTACATGAGTTGACTGGACTCAACGAGCGAAGAACCAGGCATGCAGGCACTGACTCTGCACCACCTGATGCGAGTGACCTGTCAGTGTCACCTTCTTGACCTTGTAATAAAAAAGTACATTGCAGATACGATTTTTTACATTTATTTTTATTAAAAATAAAAAATACAGATGAAACACGACACTCACATAAATTACATTATGTCCCTGGCTGCACTTTAGGCTACTTCGTTTTCGTGTAGTTTCAAATATGTATGTGTGTGTGTGTGTGTGTGTGTGTGTGTGTGTGTGGGTGGGTGGGGGGGGGGTGCAAACGCAGTCTCGTGAATAAATACGCGAGTGTATTGTTTGCTCATCGCTGATTGGGTACTGTACGCTGGCGTCACTCGGCCCCGCCCCCGTCCTGTCCTGTCCCTGCAGCTGAGCAGCAGTAAGTGGAAGGTTAGCCAGGCTGTCATCAACAACTATAACCTCTCATTGATTCAACTCACAACAAACCGCCGACAGCCATTGATCCTGCTATCGATCGACTATTCATTTACATGTGTTATGTTGAGAAGACGAAGATCGTCTTCAGAACGTGGTAAGGGGAAACACAAAAACCGTTCAGCTTCTTGACAGGGAGCAAGAGGATTGCTAATGTAACGTTAGCTTTCGCTAGCTTCACAGTCAGCAGCATGCGTTCACTGGTTATAAAACCAGTGGGATTTGAATCATATGAGAGAGATATCCGCTACTCAGTACATTAAGTTGTAATATCGACAGTAGATGCACATCATGACAGCTCTAACCACTCCTCCCTGACTTTTAAAGTGTACTATTATGTGGTGTGTACCTAGCTAGCTTAGGTGGTTCATTTAGTCTTAAAATGACTTTCAAAAAATGCACAGGACACGTTCTTTGATGGGTATTTTTGTAGGGCCCCGTAGAGGTTATACTGGGCTTGAACTAACTTTAAAACAACATGTTACGGTGACAGTCAGAGGAGCCATGATGCTGTGTCTATTGACATTCCTTCCAAATAGATTGACAGACATGGCTTCAGCAGCCCCCACGCTCAGACGGACAGATTCGGCTCAGGGAGACTTGTCCCCTCTGAAGCACTTTGTCTTGGCCAAGAAGAAGATAAGTGATGTGTTTGAACAACTGTTGGAGTATGTGAAGGAAAGCTCTGCCTTTGTTGAAGGTGAGTGTCTGTCATGTCATTTGGCCCTTGACACCTTTAATGTCATGTTTAGATAGCAGCGTGTTAATCTCATCTCGTTTGATGGTTGGTGTGTGTGTGTGTGTGTGTGTGTGTGTGTGTGTGTGTGTGTGTGTGTGTGTGTGTGTGTGTGTGTGTGTGTGTGTGTGTGTGTGAGAGGAGAGTTTGAAAAAATGACCAATGATGAAATGAAACTCCCATACCTGCTGGGTTAAGTAAGGTAGTAACAATGTGTAAACACAGCAGCAAGATTCGTGAGCTGCTGTGATAGGAGAAGGATATCAAATGGAACCCAACCACCTTAAATCCCTGCTCTGCCTGCATGTAACCTTGATGCATGAAAACTGTTACACTCATTTCACTTGTACATATTTTGTTTCGATTGCATTGTATTGTATTGTGTACACTTCTGCTTTGGCAATGTAAACATATATTTTCTCATGCCAACACAAAGCCCTTTCAATTGGTGTGTGTGTGTGTGTGTGTGTGTGTGTGTGTGTGTGTGTGCGCGTGCGCGTGTGCGTGTGATAGAAACATGTCAGAATAAAGCGCTGGAGAACATAGCAAGTCTGGACCAACAGAGGGAGATCCAGGCTTACACTGACAAACTGGCTGTCATCAAAGAGGTTCTGGCACGAAGGCACATGAAGGTGGCCTTCTTCGGCAGGTAAAAGATTGTAACTCACTTTCACTTTTATTTCATGTTCTCTTTGAATGAACTCTGCTGCTGCAAAAAGCATGACTAACTAGAAAGGTGCAATTCTGGGAAATTGCAAGTGTGGTTGCACCGACGCGAGTCGCGAGGAATCCGCTGGGAAATGAATTCCGTCTTACCATTTTATATTCCATATTGTGATGTCATGTGAAGCATCACCAATCCTGTCTGATTGGACATTATATTTTCCAATCAGAAAAGTGTCGGACTTATGGAGTTTGGGGTTTACAGAAAAGGTTACAGAATACATCCACTGAACTTTTGGGGTTACAAAAGGTTAACAGTAAAAAGGTTTACTCTAGGGGAAATTTACAGAATAAAAATGGACAATAACAATAGTCTGGTTGCCTATAGCAACCACACTAACTAACCAATACTAACTGGGCAGATATATCCTCAAGAAACCATTTTGCTTTTGGTTTGATATTCATTGCGTTTTTTTGTTTTTCCCATGCCTCTCACCTGTCATGTTCCGTGTAATTGCTGTTGCAATGTTTCGTTTTGTTTCTTCGAAAAGGATCAACATACAGTTAAAACCTCACAAGGATAACACAATAAAGTCCAGGACTTATGATGCAGGCCATTATTGCTGATTGATTGTGTTTGAAATGGGGACCATGTAGATCAGCTCTATTTGAGCTCTATTTTTGTTCAACACCAGGGTCCGACAAAGTATAAAACAGGGCTCAAGGGGTTAAAATCTTTTCCATGTGATCGCAGGACAAGTAATGGGAAGAGCACAGTGATCAATGCCTTGCTGAGAGATCGGGTTCTTCCAAGTGGCATCGGCCACACCACCAACTGCTTCCTGAGCGTGGAGGGCACTGATGAAGACAAGGCCTATCTGAAGACAGAGGGCTCTGAGGAGGAACGCAGCATCAAGGTGTGTGTGTGTGTGTGTGTGTGTGTGTGTGTGTGTGTGTGTGTGTGTGTGTGTGTGTGTGTGTGTGTGTGTGTGTGTGTGTGTGTGTGTGTGTGTGTGTGTGTGTGTGTGTGTGTGTGTGTGTGTGTGTGTGTGTGGTTCTCAAACTTGTCAAGGACAGTCAGAAACAGAAATTAACCCATTAAAACCAGGAAAGCAAGTTTTGCTTTTTGCAAAAAATTTGTTTGGCTTTTTCTGCCTGGACCAGTAGGCCAGCGGGCGCCCGCCTTTATTGATAGTTCAAGTGAAGACTGACAGGAAAGAGGGAGAGAGAGACAGGGAGAGATACGCAGCAAAGGTCGCCGGTACGGGACTCGAACCCACGACACACTGTCTGTGTGTGCCTCTGTGCTTGGCCAGCGATTCAGGCCATCTTATAAATAAGTACATATAAGAGTAAAATGATTTGGCATCAGTTCCTCAACATTGTAGCAACAATAACAAAATACATTATTAACAATAAGTAGAAAGGTAAAGAAATAGCAAGTATGTACATTAATCATGGCACATGGTTCATGTGTGTTTTGAAAACAACGGTCCAAAGGGCAAAAGACCAGTAGTCACTGGGTTTCAGCAGTTGAGGAAGTATTGCTGTACTCTTCAATTGGTCGCTTGATAAGATAGAAGCTAACTTCGGTTACAGAGCTAAGCAGCTCATGTCTTAGATTAATTTGCTCCTGCTATTTGAGCCTACAGCTAAATGAAAAGCTCTGATACATATGAATGAATAAATGCATTTTATTTGTATAGCGCTTTTCCAAACAGTTCCAAAATGCTTTACAGACATATTAAAAAACAAGAGCAAACATTAGTAAACTAAAACAAAGCAGAATAAAATAAAAGAGAAATTAAAACAAAAATTTAAAACATTTGAGACACCATACCCTTAGGAAAAACACTTAAGATAGAGATGTGTTTTTAAAAGCGATTTAAAAGAGGGCACTGACTCTGCTAGCCTAAGATCTAAGGGCAGGGCGTTCCAGAGCAGAGGTGCCCGGGCCGCAAAAGCCTGGTGACACAGTGTTGAGAGGTTCCAGGAGAGACTTATCCGAGGATCTGAGGGCACGTAACCTATAGTCCATGGGCCAGACGGGTTGTCGGTATCAAAAAGGTGGCAAAGGTTACCATGCATTTTTGAAAAGCTCTATATCTGTAGATTATATTTTGGTATGATAACCCTTTCTTAGACCCAGCTAAATTGGTGTTATCAGCCGCTGGAGTTGGTCCCATTAACTTTACATTACAGGGAAAAAAAGCAAAAAATTAATCTGCTTTAAGTAGCATAAGAGGGGTCAAACTAGGGGGTTTTCATGATGCTGAATCCATTGCAAGCATCTGTTTAGCACGAAAAACATTCCTGGGGCTAAAACAGCCCCCACAAAAGTGATGACTCATCACTTTTCATCACTAAACCATAGTCTTTTTAGCCCAAGGAATGTTGTTTGTGCAAAACAGATGCTTGCAATGGATTCAGCATCATGACAAACCCCTAGTTTGACCCCTGACACCCCTCTTATGCTACTAAAAGCAGATTATTTTTTTGCTTATTTTCCCTGTAATGTAAAGTTAATGGGCCACCAACTCCAGCGGCTGATAACACCAATTTAGCTGGGTCTAAGAAAGGGTTATCATACCAAAATATAATCTACAGATATAGAGCTTTTCAAAAATGCATGGTAACCTTTGCCACCTTTTTGATACCGACAACCCGTCTGGCCCATGGACTACTATGATTGGTTCCAAAGTGAATTAATTAATGGTGTTTGGTCTTTGAAACTTTTGCAACAAGATAGTTGCAACAGCTGTGTGTGTCTCTTCACTGATATATACTAGTGCACTAAGCTACATTTTATGTGGTAGTATTTTCTCTCTATACCTTTAGGGTATAGAATTGAAAGATGTTTGCTTGGTTACATGCCAAAGACTGTCTTTCCAGGCATAATTTAACAGCATTTGGCAGGTGGGCGGTGTCCTGTTTCCCACATGGTTATACCCAGCACGTGTGACCTGAACAACATACTGTATACCAGCTGAACTCACAGTCACGTATGGACTCACACAGTAATACAGGATGTTTACAGTGGTGTCAGGTGTCTGAAATGGTAGAGCGGCATGTGGGGTAGGACTTTAACCCTCTGAACTCTGGAGGCAGCATTGGCTGGAAACTGGGAATACTACATTGTTAGAGAGCCAAGTTGTTATATAGGCAGCAGGACGATATTTAGACTAGTGTACTGTTTTTGTTTGCAGCTAATTTAGTGAATTACTTTCAATTCTTTGCATCTATTCAGGATCCATTTTGAATGATATTTTGTGCCGGCCGATACTCGGCTTTATTTGTATTCCCATTTAATATTATTACATTATTCTGTATTGTCGTTTGCACATTAGCACACACCACTGAGGACAGTCACGAGGGAATGACTAATGTCCTGTTGACTCGCATACCATTTGAATTCATAAACATTGAGCTTCTTCTCTGAGTGGAATCTGAATCTGAAGCTCTGGTGGTGTGATGTTTTTTTACTGGCGTCTTGTAATATTCGGACATGTCTATTCGGACTAGTCTGTTCTGATGTCCTGACTTGTACCGGCCGGCATGTCTGTCGTTTTGTCCTGAATCTGCAGCTGTGAAGCAAAAGTCACATGTTGACATTAATAAAGTGTCTATTCCATTGCATTCCTCCCTATGTCTGCAGACGGTTAACCAGCTGGCACATGCACTTCACATGGATGAGAGTCTGGACGCCGGCTGTCTGGTCAGGATCTTCTGGCCAAAGACCAAATGCGCCCTGCTGGGAGATGACCTGGTGCTGGTCGACAGGTAACTGCTATGATTCTTGATAGCCATAGGTCTGTAAAGTTTGAGAAAGTAGGCTGGGATAGTTTCCCAGGTCTTGGGAACTTTTGTTTCCAGGAAAATGTGTACCAATAGAATGCTATCCATGGCACGGAATCTGCTCGAGCTATTTACAAAACACTATACTATGTTGGATTCCATAGGACTTTCATTAGAATTGGATATAGAATACCTTTGACCAGTATTTTTCACAGTTTAAAAACTTTGGTAGCATTGTATACTGTAAATACTTGGGTTCCCTTGCCCCAGCCAAAAATGCAGATGATACTGATATGACCCCCTCACTCACATTTTTCAAGTTTGAAGTATTAAATGGGGCTCAAGTGGTTTATCATAATGCACTTTGAGGTGGTTTAAGGTGCGGTGTGCATGGGTACAACTTTCAAATATTATATCCATATATTTATGTGCGTTCTGCACAGTACATAATGTATACCAGTAAGACACCCTATGTTAAAGTCATCATTTTGATGTCAGAACAGGTCAGTGCAAATTCATTCTGTCTTGGCCATTCATTTGCAACATCATTGTGATGTCAGAAGAGCATGACGTGTGACAGACGGACAGACATGAGCTGGAGGTTTTCATACTAAATTTATGTATATATGTGTGTGTATGTACAGTAAATTTTTGTGTGCATCATGTTCGTGTGCCACTTGTTGCTGCTGAGACCATTTATTTGACCTCTCCTGACCCTCCTCTTTGCCTCAGCCCCGGGACAGATGTCACATCAGAGCTGGACAGCTGGATTGACAAGTTCTGCCTGGATGCTGATGTCTTTGTGCTGGTGGCCAACTCTGAATCCACGCTTATGAACACGGTAAGGCTTCTACAGAGCAAGGCCATTAGCTGGAGATTAGAACGTTTAATTACAGATGTTCAGTCTATGCAACTTTTTATCCTGCAAAGAGAGAAAGAATGAAATAAGGACAGGAAAAAACGTAGATGGAGAAATTCTCGTTTGCCATTTTAAATGTTCTTGTAAAAACACCTCAGACTGACCACAGTGCAGTAACGCAAACGGCTCCAGTCCAGTTTAAAGTTCACGTCTATTATTACAACAGTCTGATTACGCTAAGATAAAATCTCCTGTTGGTGGTAGATGACGCCGTCTTTTTGTGGCAGTGTTTGGATGGAAAATCTAGTTAGGGGTTAGCAGTATGTTTTTAGTACCTCTATCATATTCATTTCAACCTTTATTTAGATTCTCGGTAACACACTGAGGGCTGGTGCCCTCTTTTTCAGGAGTGCCGAGATTACAACAAATTTCAACAGATTTACAAAAACATAGTTATACAAAATACAACAACAATATGCAAGGGAAATGAGAATACATAGTATGTAAATAGCACTAATGATCCAAAGAAATTTCTATAACATGAGTTATCAATATCAATTAAAACAGATACAGTTTTGATTTGCCAAAGTTGATATGTCCGATTTAAAGCGTCCAAGGGGAACAAGAGAATTATACTTGGAAAATCTAGTGGAAAATCTAGTTAGGGGTTAGCAGTATGTTTTTAGTACCTCTATCATATTCCCTTTCACTGAGAGAAGGACTTCATGTTCAGTTTACTGGGGTTAATGTAATAACACATTGGATGTTTTCTGAGAAAGGCATCAATTATAGAACAGCTGTAGATGTATTGCATGTGCATATGTCCTGTTGTTGGCAGAACATGAGAGAGATCAGTGAAAATGATGTGCATTAAGAACTGGTTGAGAATGGAGGGATGTTTTGATTGATTGAAGACTTTATTAGAAGTTTGCATAGGAAAAGGTACAGTTTCATGACGGTACAGTTCACTGGTACAAGGTCTACTAAAAGGAGATCCATGAAAAGACTAAGCTTATTTCCACTGGAAACCAGTGGATGTGTTTATCAGCCAGTGGTACACAGGCCCTGTTCTGTGCTCAGGCATTCCTGCTATGCTCACACAACTACTTAGTACTTATCCTGGCCAGGGCTCTTAAAGGGAAAGGACACACATTCCCCTAGCTATGGCCCTTAAGTCTCAGTCATGCATAGTTATGTGCCTGTGTTATGCTCAGTAAATAGCAGATATACAAGCTCGCAATGCGTCACGAATGTGATGCGTTGTGAGCTTCAATATCTGCTATTTACGGCATGCAACACTAGAGTGCAACTAAGTATAAATCAGGCTTTAAAGGGAAAGGACACACATTCCCCTAACTGGGGCTCTTAAACCAGACCACTTAAACTCTATGAACGTATATAGCTGATCATAACGCTCATAATGCATGTCAATATGTCAGGTTGTGAGTTTGTAGACTTTATTTTATTTAACTTTTTGGTTAAAGGGAAAGGACACACATTCCCCACATTGCTGCTCAATACAAAATAACTTTGAGGTCAATAACTTTGAGGTTTTCCCTCTGCAAAAGAACCAGATATCATATCTAGTGACAAATACACTTCCACTTTTCCTGTGAAGAGTAAATAAATGCATGTACGTTTGTGTACACACACCCAGTACAGCAGCTTGCTTGAATGTGGATCAGCAGGAAAGCGATGGCACATGAAATATGTTTGAGGAAGGTAGTGCACAGTGCACGCACATCCGTGGTGCAAGACAAGCAAAAGTATCATTAAAGAGAATAGAGTCTGCACACTGGTGATGCTAAAAAGGCGCTGCTGTATTTTCATTGCATCGTCAACATTTCAGATCTACATCAGGACATATGCATGGGAATGGGCATACACATTTTTACAGTCTATATCTATGGGTTTGCCACTCTGACATCATGCTCTGATGTCACTGTGATGTCCGGCATCTTGTCCACGTATCCGTGTATCTCTGAAGGTCACACCTGATACTGTGGTTCCCTTGACACATGACAACACGTGACAACACAGGTGATATCACAGGTGACATCACCTACAGTATGTAAAAGTCCATATATGGGCATCCCTTTTATGCCCATATATGGAGATCCCTGATGTCATCAATATTAAGCCCTTATCTATCATATGGGAATGCCCATATATGGAGGAAGACAGCCCATATCTGGGTGGCTGGTTCGGACAGGGATCTAGGGATGTATGGGCATAAAAGGGATGTACTATATACAGTACATGGATCTCCAT
This sequence comes from Nannobrachium achirus, assembly GCF_963921795.1. Classification (NCBI taxonomy): domain Eukaryota; kingdom Metazoa; phylum Chordata; class Actinopteri; order Myctophiformes; family Myctophidae; genus Nannobrachium; species Nannobrachium achirus. The sequence continues at coordinate 37,761,528 of NC_137810.1, forward strand.
ATATGGGTAACTGGTCCGATTTACATCACTGGCCAGATGGCCAAGAATTGGAGCGACCTCGCCCTTTATACTCTTACTAGTATCAAAATCACACCCGTGTGAAGTGGAGCTGTGTGTGTGTGTGTGTGTGTGTGTGTGTGTGTGTGTGTGTGTGTGTGTGTGTGTGTGTGTGTGTGTGTGTGTGTGTGTGTGTGTGTGTGTGTGTGTGTGTGTGTGTGGATCATGTGTACCGATTTTTGTGACATTTGAAGAAAATATGTAGGAAAAGGAGCAAAAAGTGTGTTTTGGAGAAAATTCAAGATGGCGGAAAATCTATCATGGCGCAAATGGGCGTGGCCTATATGGGGAGATGCGTCATGACCCAAGGAATCCAGGGAAAAAATATTTTTAATTTTCCGACCTACGGTTCAAGAGTTACAGGCCAAAACGTAAAGTGGGGTGTTATGGCGCCACCATGCGGCCAAATGACACAATTATTTTTTATTTAATCCTTGAAATCATTATGAACCTCCTCTCCAAGTCTTGAAACTCTAGCCCCTATGGTTTGCGAGAGACAAATAATTGAATGTGAGTTTTTGCGATTCCCATTATAAGTCAATGGGGAAAATTAATTCACTAATAAATTAATATCAATTAAACTATAGAACCTTTCTCTTAGAAAAGTAATAGCCCACGATTCCCGAGTAAGCCGGTCGATTTGACATATGGCGCGAGTGTGTGGTGGCAAAACTGGGACTAGTGGCGTGCCGAAGTTTAGGAAGTTCAGGCTACATACACACAGACAGACACACACACACACACACAGACCCACACAGCCACGTATAGGGAGCCTGTGCTTCACACAGCTCCAAAAAACAAGGGAACACAGTGACAATCTACAGTATCGAAACGTTGACAACGCAATAAAAACAGCAGAGCTTGCTTCACCACTGCCAGTGCGTCCAGACATGAAAATGTTTTAACTTCCTTTGCGTAATAAATGTTTCTTCAATTGATTTCTGGGAAGACGAGACTGTAGCTCACTGGTTGCACGTGGATGTCTGATGAGGAAGAAAGACCACATTTTAAAGGATGCATTTTCATCGTTTTCTGTTGCTGACAGCTTCTTGTTTTCTCTTGTGTCGTTCAGGAGAAGCATTTCTTCCACAAGGTGAACGAGCGTCTGTCCAAACCCAACATCTTCATCCTCAATAACCGCTGGGATGCTTCAGCCAACGAACCAGAGTACATGGAGGATGTGAGTCAGCCATACGGCCCTCTAATAATCACATCAGCTGTGGTTTGAAGAGGAAAAACTATATTATATTATGTTCTATTAGTATGTGTTTATATTATTTATCTATTGCTCATCATGGTTTACATTGCTTTGTTAAATCAACATTTGACATTGTTGTCAAAGAAACATTCTAGCAGCGTTAATGTAAAAAAAATATGTCACTCTTCTCCCAGGTGAGGAAGCAACACACAGACCGATGCGTCAACTTCCTAGTGGAGGAGCTGAAGGTGGTGGACTACCATCAGGCATCCGACCGCATCTTCTTTGTGTCTGCCAAAGAAGTGCTCAACTCTCGGATGCAGCGGGCTCAGGGCATGCCCGAAGGCGGTGAGCAGCCACCTGACGATAAGGCTTATAAGCTATGTTCAGATTAGCAGCCCAAATCAGATGTTTTATTTTATTTTTTGCCTGTCAAGATTGGAATTAGATTGGTTGTCTGAAGTCTGAACAGCAGTAATACACTTGGAAATAGATTTTTGCAGATCGGATTTGAACCACATATATGTACTGTACATGTAGGTGGTTTGGAATACTATTCTAATCAGGTTTCTAAAGAAACTGTTGACTTCTTCTGACCACACAGTGTCACTATTTACCCTTTTGAGTGTACAGTATTATAGATTCTAAAAAGCCTTTGTGTTGTTGTTATATACATGATGCAACATATTACTGAATTGATCATATATGGCCTGCATGCCTTTTTAGAAGAAGTTTCTCTGCTTTCAATCTTTTGTATACATGGGTGTAGACTAGAGATGTACATGAAGCTGCAGATGTAATGTTGTGTTGTGTCTAACAGGTGGTGCCCTTGCAGAGGGCTTCCAGGAGAGACTGAAGGAGTTCCAGAGCTTTGAAAAAAGTTTTAAGGCAAGTGTGCGCAAGGTTTAATGAGAGGTTGTGTCTGTCTGTATGTACGTATGTATGTACACAGTCTACGCACCTGTGCTTGCATTTGTTTGGGTGCAAATGTCTATTGTTCACATCTGTTGTCCACAAACCCTCTTTAAAATGAAGATACAATTTACTTATCTATAAGAACCAAAAAATGCATTTAAGGGATTCTCAATGAAGCATGTTATTACTCACAGGACCAACATTGAGGTGAAATCAGTGTGTAGTCATGAAGTCTGTGTGTAGTCAGATCAATGCAAACTAAGATGACAAGACCAGGTTGGTGCATACTGAGGTTGGTGCACGATAAGCGCGGTATGCAAATCCAGTCTGCCATACGTTGTGGTTAATGTTACTGGTACTAGTGGGGAAAGCTGGAGTAACAACCATTATGTCTAAGACCAACCGATGCCCTGACACAACACACAAATAACTTTTTTGTACATTTTGTTTTTAAATGTTTCAGATCTACAAACTGTAGATGTGCAATGTTTTTGAAGATTTTGTAAAACAAAAAACAAAAAAACTATTAAAATGATTTGCAATAGATTGGCCAATCCAATATATTGGTCTGGCTCTAATAAGACCCATAATAATCTCTCCATTATGATGGATAACTACCATAAGATAGCTCCCAGCAATCTCATGGTAGTTCTTCCATCCAGCTTTGTCAGACAGTCTGTATTTTCATGTTTCAAGCTGTAATCTAGTCAGGGAGCCTAGAAGTTGAATTGGAATATGAATGAATTATGAATCCATTAGCAGGTGTGTGTGTGTGTGTGTGTGTGTGTGTGTGTGTGTGTGTGTGTGTGTGTGTGTGTGTGTGTGTGTGTGTGTGTGTGTGTGTGTGTGTGTGTGTGTGTGTGTGTGTGTGTGTGTGTGTGTGTGTGTGTGTGTGTGTGTGTGTGTGTGTGTGCCCGGTGGAGCCGGGGGCTAAGGTGTATGAGATGGTTTGGAGGGGAAGGAGGAAGTGGTTGTCATGGTTTTCCCAATCATAGCAGCAGACATACAGTATACAGTGAAAGTGACTTACCTCGGTATGCCATCTGTTACTCCATACTGTCCACACTATCCTGGACTGATCCTTGTCTCTCTCACCACAACTTGGACCTCTAAACTGCACGCTAGAATATCCCCCTAGACAAATCAATGTGCATTTTCCATCAACCTGCGTCTTCATTGCTGAAGTCTAGATTTACTTAGGCGAGGACATACGTTTCTTTCAGTTCCATTTTCATTCTGTTTTTCATGAGTTGTTTTAAGTTATTGTTGTCATTTATGTTTAACTGGGGTTAATTAAGTAACTATATTTTGATTATTTTCTGTATTTTAAGAGAAAGTTACAATTAAATGTAATAAAAAAAAAAGTGGAGCGCTCACACCCAACCTGCACAGGTGCAGAGCAGGGGAACAATAGAGATAAAAATGGATGGTGTCCGCACACTGTTAGAACCTGCTCCCATTGTTTTAATTGATGATCATCATTTCAATCCCCTACGGATCGTCCATTAGGGAAGTTATGATTAAACCCACGTAAATTGAACTGAAGAGACGATGTCTTTGGCATATCTGTTACGGGCTATTTGAATTGAATTTTCATTACACTGTAAGCCAGCATACAACAGTCACCGCTAAAAGAACACATTTTATGGCATTTTACAACATGTCTAGTAACTTTGTACCACAAAACAACATGTTTCCATCATCATACACACATTTCCATTTTATTATGCATATATTATCATTTCTTTGTGTTCTTGAGTTTGTTGCGTATGATTTGTGATATTGTTTCACCAACATATTACTGTGACATTACAAACTGGGCGGCTGTGGGACACGAGATACACACCCTGCTACTGCATCTTCAGGTTCATTTCTGTCTGTGTTTTGTTCTCTGTGTCACAGTAGCAGGTGTCCTATCTTGTCCAGGTGTTTCGGTCCAGGTCCCTGACCGTGTGCATGTGTATACAGTACATGTTACAGCTACAGTATGATTGTAAAACCAGTCAGATTGGGACAAAAAATTGTCCGGGGGGCCCCGCCACGCGGGAGGTGAACTCAACGAAAACGAGCACTCCTTTCTCAATCTGACTGGTTTTACAATCATACTGTAACACAATGTTTCTCAAAGTGGATCCCAAGGACTCTGGGTTCCTTTATGGGGGTCTAAATTGACCCATACAAGTCTGTAACTCTAACAGTATACAAATGGACCCTGACAGGTCCACTTGTATACTGTCAGAGTTAAGGGGAGACCTTGAAATGTAAAAGATTGAGAAACACTGCTGTAACATATACACTCACATGGCACGGCAGCAGTAACGCCCTGAATGGTCACAGTAACGTGTGTGTTATGGCCTCGCAGGAGTGTATCTCGCAGTCAGCAGTGAAAACAAAGTTTGAGCAGCACACTATCAGGGCCAAGCTGATCATCGAAACGGTCAAGGGAATCATGGATGCCATCAACATCGAGGCGGCAGAGAAGAGGTAGGTGGTCTCTTTCCATCAGATTTCTTTTTCAATACTATTTACGATAACAGATTATGGATACTTTTTAAAAACCCGACACAGTTTCATCATCTGGAGTCCTGTCCTCCATATACCGACCGACGGTGGGGTTTCTGATCTTTTATGTCACACTCGGGGTGGGCTTTCCCTCCCTAGTGTGACTACAGGAAGTGTAAAACTCCCGTCGTTCTCCCTTGGACCAGCTCAGTGGTCTTGTACGTGGTTAGAGTGTCTGCCCTGAGATTGGCAGGTCAGGGTTCAATTCCCCGACCGGATCATACCAAAGATTATAAAAAATTGGAACCAGTGTGTGGGACCCAGTGCCTCCCTACTTGGCACTCAGCTTAAGTCCCTGCAACATCATGTCCAGGGGGTGTACAGTACTTGTACATCAAGCTGCCTCACGCTACAGAAACGGGAGATAGGCTCCTGCCCACATGGCTGGAGCCCCACTCCAGTCTTTCCTGTGTTGGTGGCGTAAGCTTTAAAGCTATACTATGGAAGTTGCTCAACTACTGGTCAGTAGCTGTATTGCTCTTTTCGGTCCGCAGACCACCGCGTCCGCCTGCGCCTCACCGAGATGCATCCGTAGAGGGGTCTCGCGTCCATATGCGACCAGGCGTTGGGGAGTAACAGGCTAGACTCCTACACCAGAGTAAACACTGCTGTTGAGGCAAGCTACTTCCTGAAAAGACGGCAAGACGCGCTGTGATTGGCCGGTAGTATATGATCCGCGCTGTGATTGGCCGGTAGTGTATGATCTGGAGACATCAGACAACGTATACGGAAGGATGCAGATGACGTAATCTTTCCGCGAAATCCGGTCCCCGGCCAGGAACATAGAAAACATATTTACAGAAGGCTTTAGGGGCTGAAATTCACGGAGTGGGTCTTCTATTTTTTGATTCACATTTAAGATTTGTTTAATTGAAAAAGTTACAGATTATAGCTTTAAAGTAGGGCTGTTTGGTCACGGCTAAAACAATACTAAATACTGGGAGTAAGATTTATTGTCTCAAATTCATCAACTATTTTAGTTCATCAACTAATTTAGTTCACTTGCTGCATCTCGGTAGTTAGTTTTTTGCAAAAGTAAAAAAAACAAACACTTGACATCACTTCCTGTTGGGTTTCTGGGGTTCTAGAGTGGCGGGATTAGAGGAGAGAGACCTGCTGATGGACCGGCTGGAGTTCGTCAGGAAGCAGCTCAGGCTGCTGATCGACCACATTAAGAAGAAGATCAAGGAGGTCAGCGAGGAGGTGGAGGCCAAGGTAATAACATGGACCAGTGGCTCATAACATGTTCATGCCAAGGACCCCCAAATTGACTTGTTTAGCCGTGGAACACCCAAAGGATTTTGTGCCAGAGAACCCCATAAGAGAAGATTTCTGTTGTTAAACATTTTCAGGATTATTCCAAATCTTTCAAGATTTATTTTATTTTAACACATACGCTGCCCTTTAAAAATTGACATTTTCAGGCCAAACTGCCCTCAGTCTCCATAGACTTCCATGTAATCCATAGTGCACGGATCATGCACGCCCGTGCATAGATCATGCACCACGTGTGTGCATGCTGTTCACAGCTTTCAAAAAAAAGAAAAAAAACAGTTTGGAAATCCGTACAGGCATTCATGAGATAGCAGCCATTATGTTTTGTTCAAATGTAAACAAACATGGCTGCCATGTTTGAAAGATGGGGTTGGTATGGGGGTCAAACATGCAATTTCGTGATCGCGATCATTCTTAGTAGATAGAAGGAATTCAGCTGTGTCAGACAACAGGAATAACTCGGGGAAACTTGTGAGGGGGCAGTCATTGAGTTAATAAAAATAGGGTTAAAGCGGTTGTACAGAATTTAATGCTACTCATTTTTCTGGGGACCACATTGAACCCCCTCAAGGACCCTTGGACACTGAGAACCTCCAACACAGATCAACTGTTCAATGCCTGCTCATAGATTTTAAGTCAATTTATTTGGTACTGTAGGTGCACAGCATAGAGAACAGTGCAGATTCATGTTGGTTTTGTGTTCCAGGTGGCCAGTGCCATGGGGGAAGAGATATGCCGTCTCAACATCATCATTGAGGAGTTCCATGCCGACTTCCACCCCTCAGCTCACGTCCTCAAGATCTACAAATCTGTGAGTGGACCCCACTTCTATACAGTTGGTTACAGTATGTCCAGCACGAAATCCCAGGGTGACATTTGAAGTAACTACAAAGTCTGTCATAGCCACAAACGCTTTATTATTTATATGATTATTCTTTTTCTTTGTACATAATTAGTTTTTGTTGATATTATTTCATTGATGCAACAACAGTGGCTTCTATTTCAGCGTGCTAACGTTCCAGGAAGAGAAAGTCTGTCGTTTCCATTAGCTTGCAATCCCCGCCAATGATGTCACCTCACATGAAGGCCAATTTCCAAACTATTCAATTCAATTCCATATTTTAGATTGTAATTACAGAAAAGAAAAAAATAGTGTTAAAATGTTTTCATTTACTGCTTTCTATTGTTTTAGCGATACAATAAGCTGGCAATTTCTTTATTACTATTTACAGTAACACTACTAGCCCCCATTAGTCACATCTGCCCATGAAAGATTGTGGTGCATCTTGGGATTATTTTGTCTAAAAAGATATATTTAGCCACTTGTACACATGCCCCCACCCACTGAAAACAATGTCATTATAAATGGCTAAAACAATAGAAAGCAGTAAATGAAAACATTTCAACACTCATCTTTTCTTTTCTCTAATTACAATCTAAAATATTAATGGTTTCCAGTGGAAATAAGCTTAGTCTTTTCATGGATCTCCTTTTAGTAGACCTTGTACCAGTGAACTGTACCGTCATGAAACTACCTTTTCCTATGCAAACTTCTAATAAAGTCTTCAATCAATCAATCAATCAATCAAATAAATGAACCCTTCTTGTAAAAACAAAAAACAAAGTTGTCCTTTAAAGTGTCAAATCACAACATGTCTCAAGACACGTTACATCTGACATGTTCCCACCCTGAGCTGTCTACAACCCACCTCTGAGTTACAGAGTGAGACATAAACGGTACATCTTATATAATGAGCATCGTCGAAGGACCAATTACTGTATATGGTTGAAAATAGGTCAATTGTTCCTTTAACCTCTTTGACCTTTGACAGGACCTGTTGTCCCACGTGGAGGAGGGCATGGGCAAGAACCTGGCCTTCCGCTGCTCCGACGCCGTCAACAAGTCTGTTCAGTTCTCACAGAGAGACATGATAGGTAACATCACAGTTATTACATAGAGACATGATAGGTAACAGCTCACAGTTATTACATAGAGACATGATAGGTAACAGCTCACAGTTATTACATAGAGACATGATAGGTAACAGCTCAGTTATTACATAGACATGATAGGTAACAGCTCACAGTTATTACATAGAGACATGATAGGTAACAGCTCAGTTATTACATAGACATGATAGGTAACAGCTCACAGTTATTACATAGAGACATGATAGGTAACAGCTCACAGTTATTAAAGTTCTCACAGAGAGACATGATAGGTAACAGCTCACAGTTATTACAGTTCTCACAGAGAGACATGATAGGTAACAGCTCACAGTTATTACAGTTCTCACAGAGAGACATGATAGGTAACAGCTCACAGTTATTACATAGAGACATGATAGGTAACATCACAGTTATTACATAGAGACATGATAGGTAACAGCTCACAGTTATTACATAGAGACATGATAGGTAACAGCTCACAGTTATTACATAGAGACATGATAGGTAACAGCTCACAGTTATTACATAGAGACATGATAGGTAACAGCTCACAGTTATTACATAGAGACATGATAGGTAACAGCTCAGTTATTACATAGAGACATGATAGGTAACATCTCACAGTTATTACATAGACATGATAGGTAACAGCTCACAGTTATTACATAGACATGATAGGTAACAGCTCACAGTTATTACATAGAGACATGATAGGTAACAGCTCACAGTTATTACATAGACATGATAGGTAACAGCTCACAGTTATTACATAGACATGATAGGTAACAGCTCACAGTTATTACATAGAGACATGATAGGTAACAGCTCACAGTTATTACATAGACATGATAGGTAACATCACAGTTATTACATAGAGACATGATGGGTAACAGCTCACAGTTATTACATAGACATGATAGGTAACAGCTCACAGTTATTACATAGACATGATAGGTAACAGCTCACAGTTATTACATAGAGACATGATAGGTAACAGCTCACAGTTATTACATAGACATGATAGGTAACAGCTCACAGTTATTACATAGACATGATAGGTAACAGCTCACAGTTATTACATAGAGACATGATAGGTAACAGCTCACAGTTATTACATAGACATGATAGGTAACATCACAGTTATTACATAGAGACATGATAGGTAACAGCTCACAGTTATTACATAGAGACATGATAGGTAACAGCTCAGTTATTACATAGAGACATGATAGGTAACATCTCACAGTTATTACATAGACATGATAGGTAACAGCTCACAGTTATTACATAGACATGATAGGTAACAGCTCACAGTTATTACATAGAGACATGATAGGTAACAGCTCACAGTTATTACATAGACATGATAGGTAACAGCTCACAGTTATTACATAGACATGATAGGTAACAGCTCACAGTTATTACATAGAGACATGATAGGTAACAGCTCACAGTTATTACATAGACATGATAGGTAACATCACAGTTATTACATAGAGACATGATAGGTAACAGCTCACAGTTATTACATAGACATGATAGGTAACAGCTCACAGTTATTACATAGACATGATAGGTAACAGCTCACAGTTATTACATAGAGACATGATAGGTAACAGCTCACAGTTATTACATAGAGACATGATAGGTAACAGCTCACAGTTATTACATAGACATGATAGGTAAGAACAGCTCACAGTTATTACATAGAGACATGATAGGTAACAGCTCACAGTTATTACATAGAGACATGATAGGTAACAGCTCACAGTTATTACATAGAGACATGATAGGTAACAGCTCACAGTTATTACATAGACATGATAGGTAACAGCTCACAGTTATTACATAGAGACATGATAGGTAACAGCTCACAGTTATTACATAGAGACATGATAGGTAACAGCTCACAGTTATTACATAGAGACATGATAGGTAACAGCTCACAGTTATTACATAGAGACATGATAGGTAACATCACAGTTATTACATAGAGACATGATAGGTAACATCACAGTTATTACATAGAGACATGATAGGTAACAGCTCACAGTTATTACATAGAGACATGATAGGTAACATCACAGTTATTACATAGAGACATGATAGGTAACATCACAGTTATTACATAGAGACATGATAGGTAACAGCTCACAGTTATTACATAGAGACATGATAGGTAACATCACAGTTATTACATAGAGACATGATAGGTAACAGCTCACAGTTATTACATAGAGACATGATAGGTAACAGCTCACAGTTATTACATGGAGACATGATAGGTAACAGCTCACAGTTATTACATAGAGACATGATAGGTAACAGCTCAGTTATTACATAGAGACATGATAGGTAACAGCTCACAGTTATTACATAGAGACATGATAGGTAACATCACAGTTATTACATAGAGAGACATGATAGGTAACAGCTCACAGTTATTACATAGACATGATAGGTAACAGCTCACAGTTATTACATAGAGACATGATAGGTAACAGCTCACAGTTATTACATAGAGACATGATAGGTAACAGCTCACAGTTATTACATAGACATGATAGGTAACAGCTCACAGTTATTACATAGACATGATAGGTAACAGCTCACAGTTATTACATACATGATAGGTAACAGCTCACAGTTATTACATAGAGACATGATAGGTAACAGCTCACAGTTATTACATACATGATAGGTAACAGCTCACAGTTATTACATAGAGACATGATAGGTAACAGCTCACAGTTATTACATAGACATGATAGGTAACAGCTCACAGTTATTACATACATGATAGGTAACAGCTCACAGTTATTACATAGAGACATGATAGGTAACAGCTCACAATTATTACAGTTCTCACAGAGAGACATGATAGGTAACAGCTCACAGTTATTACATAGAGACATGATAGGTAACAGCTCACAATTATTACATAGAGACATGATAGGTAACAGCTCACAGTTATTACATAGAGAGACATGATAGGTAACAGCTCACAGTTATTACATAGAGAGACATGATAGGTAACAGCTCACAGTTATTACATAGAGACATGATAGGTAACAGCTCACAGTTATTACATAGACATGATAGGTAACAGGTCACAGTTATTACAGTTCTCACAGAGAGACATGATAGGTAACATCACTACATAGAGACATGATAGGTAACAGGTCACAGTTATTACAGTTCTCACAGAGAGACATGATAGGTAACATCACTACATAGAGACATGATAGGTAACAGGTCACAGTTATTACATAGAGAGACATCATAGGTAACAGCTCACAGTTATTACAGTTCTCACAGAGAGACATGATAGGTAACAGCTCACATTTATTACACAGAGAGACATCATAGGTAACAGCTCACAGTTATTACAGTTCTCACAGAGAGACATGATAGGTAACAGCTCACAGTTATTACAGTTCTCACAGAGAGACATGATAGGTAACAGCTCACAGTTATTACAGTTATTACATAGAGACATGATAGGTAACAGCTCACAGTTATTACAATTCTCACAGAGAGACATGATAGGTAACAGCTCACAGTTATTACAGTTCTCACAGAGAGACATGATAGGTTAACAGCTCACAGTTATTACATAATCGCCAAATCGCAATTGTTTGAGATAAATGCAATTATTTTCTGTTTAATCGTAATAATCATTTCAATTTTCAAAAATTGTGTAAATGGCCGATCTACAAGCTCAAAACGTGTCACATCGTGACGCGTTTTGACCTTGTAGATCTGCTATTTCCACTATTCATATTATTAAATGATGTAGGTTATTTGTCATATAATAGTATGCCCCTTGCATCATTTGTTTATGAAGCCTAAAAGCCAAACAGAAATGTAATTTTATTCATAACTTTCCAATGTTCAACAACACAATTAAATTGTTAATCGCAATTATTTGAAACATTTTCATTTTTATTATCAACCAATCGATTGTGTTATTCTGGCTTGGATCAGGTATACGTTTAAGTTCTTATTTATCTGTATCACCAATGATATAATATTTCATCATATGTATGACAATTAGTCGTCAAGCGAAATGTCATGGTCGTGACACAGCCCTACTTGAGAGTGCACGCCACCGTCTGTCTGCAACAGCCCAGCGCCCGGCTATATTTACCTCCATCTCCTGATGGCATCGCTGCATGTCATATCATGCTACGCGCACGTCATTATGTCACACAAGGCAAGCAATGCATGCTGTGCTTGATGACAGCGTTGTTGGATAAGGCATTATGCACCCTCTTGTGACCGGGCCGGGGGCAATGTTATGAGACATGGTGTGGCATGACTGCCAACGAAAGCAGGATGAGGCTCATTCATTCTAAATTTACAACGGAATCATCCAAATACATGTAGTTCTGGGGGTCCTTGGCATGAAAAAGACCCACTGATATTATAGCAACATGACCTTTTCACAAAACTCAAGGATTTGTAGAATGAATGTCAGGTATTTATAATAATAATAATAAAACTTTATTTGTATAGCACCTTTCATGACATGAAATGCAGCTCAAATCGCTTTACTGAGCAGAAAATGAAGCACAAGTGCTTAACAGAAACACATGATTACAATAGAGCAGAAAAAATAAGAACATAACATAAAATATTGAAGAACAATTTCAGAACAGTGCAGACGTCAATAGCAGCACAGGGATTTAAACATTCAGCTAAAAGCAAGAGTAAAGAAATAGGTCTTGAGCTGTGCTTTAAAGCTATCTACAGAGGATGCCTGTCTTTAGGTGTAGTAGGAGTTTATTCCAAGCTTTCGGTCCGTAGAAGCAGAAAGCTGCTTCACCATATTTTTTATGTCATTGTAGGCACATCGAGTACATCGATGCACAGCGAGTAGCAATTTCCACATGTATATTAGCATCACCAGCAATCAAGGTTCTATCATAGTCAGTGGAACAGATAGATAGAAGTTCAGATATTTCTGTAAGAAATAAGGCTTTGCTACTTTTTGGTGGGCGATATATGCTAATCATTAGAACAGAGGATTTACTCTCAAATAAGTTAGCTTGGTATTCAAAGGATAAAAAACTTCCAAAAGACAGGGACTTGAATTTAAAAATGTCAAAGAAAATGTATGCCAGACCTCCACCTTTATGGGTTATGTAAAATAAAATAGAAATATTGGGGCAGTTGAAAACATTTAACCTCAAAACAAGAATTTAACAAATAAAATCCAAACGTCCTTCCCTGTATCATCCTCTCAGAGAGCATGCAGCCTCTGCTGCCCCCCGCAGTCCAGAATCAGATCAACATGCTGGTGCCCAGCAGGAAGTTCGACCTGAGCTACGACCTGAACTGTGCCACGCTCTGCAGTGACTTCCAGGAGAACATTGAGTTCCAGTTCTCTCTGGGATGGAAGACCCTCGTCCACCGTTACCTGGGGCCCGCCAACGCACAGAGGGCCCTCAAACTGGTGGACCAGAACTTCCCCGTACAGGTGGGGGAGCATAGAAGAGCAAGGATTAGTCCGTTTAACGCATTTCAATCAGATTGACCTATTTGCATGTCACAACCGTGTGTCTGTACAAACGAATGGAAATCTACAAACTCTCTGGCAAATGCTAATCCCATGTAGCACTCGGGTGGTGCAGAGGTAGAAGTTCCTGCACACCACCGTGGAGGCTAAGGGTTCAAATCCTTCGGGCTTGTCCATGCACTCAAACATAAACACAATTGTTGAGGGTGGGAAACTAGGTGGGGTGAGTAAAATCATTGGTCAGGGTGTCGACCAACTGTAGTAGAATACATTAGTAGGCATTCGGAGAGTTGGCATAATGACTACATTGGGAGCAAAGGGGGGGGGGTCCCGGGTCCCCAAAGATTACAATTATTATAATGATCCCATATTATCCATCCTTGTCTCAGAGCGCTCAACCAGTGGCCCAAACGCCGTCCTCGGGCCCGCCCTCCATCGCAGCCCCGCCCAACCAGGAGACGGCTGTCATGACGCAAGAAGAGATGATGGTGGCCATGGCAACCAACTTGGCATCCATCACCTCCCGGACCTCCATGAGCGTGGTCATCGTAGGAGGAGTGGTGAGTGACCTGGGAGAACCCCCACGACACACCTTGTTCCTCCTCTGGGACAGTGCTTCTCAAAATGGCGTCCAATACTCAAATTCTTAAGTAGCAATACTGCAATGTAGAAATACTCCAGAGAAAATAGTCCAGAATTCTAAATTTACTTAAGAAAAGTACAAAAGTATTGGCTTGAAAATATACTCAAAGTTCAATTCAATTCAATTCAATTCAATTTTATTAAAGTGTCAATTCATAACAAGTTATCTCAAGACACTTTACAAAGGCTAAAGAGCCATGAGAGAGAGAGAGGAGAGAGGGAGAAACAAGGGAGAGACAAGGGAAAGACAACAAGGGGCACACGCACACACATACACAGGTCCCGCATGCGTATGTACAAGAACGAGCGAACGAACGCACACACACACACACAGGCGCTGCATGCGCACGCGTGTGTAGGGGGAGGGGAAGGGGAGGGGAGGGGGAGGTAAGGGTAGGGGGGGTGGGGGGAGGAGAGAGAGAACCCGAGCAGAACCTGTACCTGTGAGGTACCCCCCCGAGAGAACTCGAGTGGATACCTCACAGGCCCGAGGCCCCCACCCTGAGCAAGCAATTTGCTACAATGGTAACGAAAAACCCCCTCTTAAGGAGGAGGAAACGTCAGGCAGATCCTGACTCTGGGGTGAACAGCCGTGCTGCCTCGACCGAGTCGGGGGGACAGTAAGGAACAAAGAGAGAACAAGAGATAGACACAGAGAGATCCAGGCAGGTCCACAGGTGTGCTTCATGGAGGCCTGGTCCGTGGTCACTCTTGGTCTGCAGCTGAGTAGTCGGGTTTTAGTAGCAATCCCAGCAGCTGAGTTGTCGAGTTTTAGGTATTTAGGTTGTCGAGTTTCCAGGAACTGGAACTGTGGAGTGGGAGACAGAAAAGAAACTCCGGGGATGATCCCCGGAGTTCGAATTAGTGGCAGGCCTTATAATGGCAGGCACAGTGCTAGTTACAATTGCAATGATGTGACACAAACCCACACAACCAAAAGGGGGGAAGAGAGGGAGGAGGGTTCCCCCTCCCCTCTGACCCATTATTCAGCCCAACCCAGTGACTTTGTAAATTTGGATTAGGAGTGACTGTACGCTGTCTCACAGAGCCACGGCCTTTTGCCAGCCCGGCCACTGGTCCCAACATGCACCCGGACAGCCTGAGGGAGGTAATTTAGTCAGCAACGAACGAACGAACAAACGAAGCAACGAGCGAAGCAACGAACGAACAAGCGAACGAAGCACGAGCGAAGCAACGAATGAACGAACGAACGAAGCAACGAACGAACGAACGAAGCAGCGAACGAACGAAGCAACGAACAAGCGAAGCAACGAACGAACGAACGAACGAAGCAACGAACGAACGAACGAAGCAACGGTCTGTACTTAAGGGGACGAAGGCTCCGGAGAGCCTGCGACGCCCCAGCCGCGGAGGAGCGAGTCCTCCGAATTGATCGACACAAAGCAACGAACGAACGAACGAAGCAGCGAACGAACAAGCGACGAACGAACGAACGAACGAACGAACGAACCTAATTATAGGCTTTATCATAGAGAAACATTTTTAATCTAGTCTTAAAAACACAAAGTGTGTCTGCCACACGGACAGAGACTGGGAGGAGGTTCCACAACTGAGGTGCCTGATACTTAAAAGCTCTGGCTCCTGTTCTGGCCTTAGGTATTTTTTTGGGAATGACAAGCATGTTTTCATATTGTGGACGCACCGGTCTAGCAGTACTGCGAGGCTCAATGAGCTCTTCGAGGTACTGCGGTGCCAGACCGTGATATGCTTTGTATGTGAGGAGGAGAATTTTAAATTCAATTCTGTATTTAACCGGGAGCCAGTGTAGAGATGCCAGGGAAGGAGTGATATGATCACTTCTTCTGGCTCCTGTCAATACACGAGCGGCAGCATTCTGGACTAGCTGTAGGCTGTTCAGAGACTTACTTGGGCAGCCTGATAGTACTGAGTTGCAGTAGTCCAGCCTAGAGGTAACAAATGCATGGACTAGTTTTTCTGCATCACTTTGAGACAGGATGCGCCTCACTTTAGCAATGTTACGCAGATGGAAGAAGGCAATCTTTGAGGTTTGCTTGATGTGAGAATGAAAAGACATATCTTGATCAAACATAACCCCCAGATTCTTCACAGCGGCCTTAGAGGCCACGGTAATGCCATCCAGAGCAAAGTTCCTATCTGCCAGTTTGTCCCTTAGGTGCTTAGGGCCCAGGACGATAACTTCTGTTTTGTCAGAGTTGAGGAGTAGGTAGTTACTGGTCATCCAACTCTTTATGTCTTTGAGACATGCTTGCAGATTAGCCAGTTGATCCGTTTCATCTGGCTTCATTGACAGATATAATTGAGTGTCATCTGCATAGCAATGGAAGTGTATAGAATGTTTTCTAATGATTTCACCCAGAGGAAGCATATATAGGGTGAATAGTATTGGTCCAAGCACAGAGCCTTGTGGGACTCCGTATCTGACCTTTTCACGTAATGAGGATGTATCATTAACGTTTACAAACTGAGATCTGTCCGACAGATAGGACTCGAACCATCCCAGTGCGGTACCCCTAATACCAACCAGGTGCTCTAGTCGTTGTAACAGAATATGGTGGTCGATAGTGTCAAAAGCGGCACTAAGATCCAGCAAAACTAACACGGAGAGGAGTCCGTTATCCAGCGCGATCAGGATATCATTTGTTACTTTCACAAGTGCTGTCTCAGTGCTATGGTGTGCTCTGAAACCTGACTGGAAAGTCTCAAATAAATTGTTGTGTTGTAAAAAGTCACACAACTGCTTGGCAACTGCCTTCTCAAGGACCTTAGAGAGGAACGGGAGATTCGATATAGGTCTATAGTTAGCTAAAAGACATGGATCGAGAGTAGGCTTTTTGAGAAGAGGTTTGATTACTGCTACCTTAAAGGACTGTGGCACATAGCCTGTCACAAGAGAGATATTTATCATATTGAGTAAGGAAGGACCGATCTGGGTCAGGACCTCCTTAAGTAATCTAGTGGGGACTGGATCGAGGAGACAGGTCGTTGACTTGGAGGAAGTGATAATCGAGGTGAATTCAGAGAGCTCGATTTGGGAGAGACTGTCCAAGTACACACTAGGCTGCAAAGCCACTCCCGAGGCCACATGTGGACCAGTAGGAGACAAAAGCAGTAGATCATCGATTTGATCTCTGATTTTCTTGATTTTATCATTAAAAAATCCCATGAAGTCATTACTACTGAGAGTTAGCGGAATACGCTGTTTCACAGAGTCACGGCCTTTTGTCAGCCCGGCTATGGTGTCAAAAAGGAACTTGGGATTGTTTTTATTTTCCTCTATTAGGGATGAATAGTAGGCAGTTCGGGCATTGCAAAGGGCCCTTCTATATAGCTTAAGGCTATTCTGCCATGCTATACAGGATTCGTCCCGTTTGGCTGAACGCCATATTTTTTCCAGTTTGCGTGAGGCTCGCTTAAGGCTTCTGGTTTCATTGTTATACCAAGGGGCTAACCTCTGTTGCTTTATTACCTTTTTTTTAAGAGGAGCAACAGAATCAAGTGTCGTAAGAAGCGAGCTTGTGACACTGTCAACAAGGTGATCAGTCTGAGAGGGACTATAAGTATACATATCTTCAACTTGGTTGGAGCATATTGGACTAATGGCTAATGGCAATTTTTCCTTGAATTTATTTATAGCTTTATCGGATAGGCTTCTACCAAGGACATGTGTGTCCAATGGTGGGTAGTCCAATAGTGTGAACTCAAAAGTGATCAAATAGTGATCGGAGAGTTCCTTATCATGTGGGAAGACCATGAGATGTTCGATTTCAATGCCATACACCAAAACAAGGTCAAGGGTATGGTTGGCAATGTGTGTAGGTTTATCTACACACTGGGAGAAACCGATAGAGTCGATTAATGAACTGAATGCCTTACCAAGGCTATCAGTTTCTACATCAATGTGTACGTTCAGATCCCCATTTACAATAATCTTATTAGAGGCGAGGACCAGACTTGACAGGAATTCTGAGAATTCAGATAGAAATAGAGTGTAGGCGCCAGGTGGGCGGTACACTGTGACAAATAATAGTGGCTGTGATGATTTCCAGCTTGGATGTGAAAGATTAAGAACTAGGCTTTCAAATGACTTGTAAGTAGGTTTGGCTCCTGGACTAATAGCCAAACTGGAGCTGAAAATGGCTGCAACTCCACCTCCTGTCCGTCCTGTGTCACGAGGAATATGTGTATTAGTGTGACTTGGCGGGGTGGCTGTATTGAGACTGACATAATCGAGCTCGCTCAGCCATGTCTCCGTAAGACAGCAAACATCAAGGTGATTGTCCGATATGATTTCATTTACTGTTACACCTTTTTTGCTTAAAGATCTAATGTTCAGGAGCCCACACTTAATATTTATATTTACTGGCATTACTGCGTTGGTTTTGATCTGTACTAGGTTTGTTTGCACAGATCCT
Organism: Nannobrachium achirus; assembly: GCF_963921795.1. Classification (NCBI taxonomy): domain Eukaryota; kingdom Metazoa; phylum Chordata; class Actinopteri; order Myctophiformes; family Myctophidae; genus Nannobrachium; species Nannobrachium achirus. Next base: position 37,780,063 of record NC_137810.1, read on the forward strand.
TGTCCAGCTGGTATATTACGCCTAACTGGTCGAACAGTTATAATTGTTTTAATTTGGGTAGGTGGCTGCTCTGGTGGAAGCACAGAGAAGTGTGTAAGACTGCAACTCTGCTTTCTGGTCCCAACTCTGGTTGGTCATAGATTCTTGATAAAGTCATCCATGTTTTTGGAGATAGTCTGCGCACCATCCCAAGTTGGATGTATGCCGTCTCTCCCCATCAGACCAGATTTCCCCTGGAAGGTTTGCCACTGATCAATAAAGCCCACGTTATTATCTGGGCACCAACCTGACAACCAGCGGTTGAATGAAGCCATACGACTGTACATTTCATCATTAGTCATATCTGGCAGGGGACCAGAGAAAATTACGGAGTCCGACATTGTCTTTGCATATGTGCACACTGACTCAACATTTATCTTAGTGATCTCCGATCTTTTGCGTCGTGTGTCATTTCCACCGCAGTGGATTATAATCTTATCATAGCGTTTAAATGTTTTACCTTTAGCAATTATTTTTAGGTTTGATTCAATGTCGCCCGCTCTGGCCCCGGGGATGCATTTAACTATGGTCCCTGGTGTCACTAGTTTCACGTTTCTCATTATAGAACTACCAATAACCAGAGTTGTATTCTTAATGACAGGTTTAGCCTGCTTAGAGGCTTTGTCATTGATCGGAGGTGGAGATATGTTCTCACTGACATGCTCAATGGGTGTATCAGTGAGTGGGGAAAATCTGTTTGAAACGTGAGGTGGTTGGTGTCCCGCGTGCTTTTGTTTTCGTTTACGCTTTCCACCAGTAACATCCACCCAGTTCCAAAATAATAATAATACATCACCCAGTTCCAAAATAATAATAATACATCAGACTTATATAGTGCTTTTCGTGATACCCAAAGTCCGTACTAGGTTCCGCATTAGGTTCCGTTTTATACACTCTCGAAGGGTTCATTCGGTGGTTCCCAGCTACCTGTATTCATCTTTTCCTGGAGACTCTTGAACTTCCGCAGGGACCCCTGGCCCCACTTTGATAACCACTGCTAAGGAGGGGAAATTGGGCATAAATACTAAATTGGGAAGAAAACATTTGACATTTTTGACAAACATTGATTGTCCGTCCCAGGTGTGGCTAGGGATGGGGCGATAAGCGATGTTCTCGTTTATCGTGATAAAAAACACTCAGGATAATCGTATCATGGAGATTTAATTCATCTTGATATCGTCCTCCGTCATGCACTGTGATCAATTCACCTTTTATTTGCCGAGCTGCATATCCAGTACCACTTAAACCCTCTATAATTGGTAAAAGGTACTTATAATATACGTAGTCTTTTTTCACTTTCTTAAATGTCTTTGCCAAAAAATAGCCGATCTACAGTCGCGACGCGTTGTGAGCTTGTAGATCTGGATTTTTTTTCCCGGGGCAAATGTTTCGCTCCCGGGATAATGGATTTTGATTATCACGATAATATCGTAAATCGCAATTTCTTTTGTCACAATAAGCGTGATATGACATTTTCATATCGTCCCATCCCTAGGTGTGGCGAACCGTGGGCTGGAGGCTGATCGCCCTGTCGGGCTCGCTGTACGGCATGCTGTACCTGTATGAGAGGCTCACCTGGACCACCAAGGCCAAGGAGCGCGCCCTGAAGCGCCAGTTTGTGGACTATGCCACCGAGAAGCTGCAGCTCATCGTTAACTTCACCAGCGCCAACTGCAGCCACCAGGTCCAGCAGTAAGTAACAGTGATGATGCAGCGTGAGAACAAATGAGAGAGAGGGAGAGAGAGAGAAAGAGAAACTCCACGTAGGCCTACTGTAGGTGCGTGCTGCGTGCGTTGTCCTCAGGCTCAGCAGGGGAAATTACGTTCTCTACATATTCACATCTTGCTAAAGTATAGATATAAGCTTATTGCAGGATTTTGCGGGGCCTGCTGGCTTTATTTTGACCGCCTGCTCCCGCCCAGGCGCCCACAGGGATTAAAATACCGGCCGCGCCGCTACTACAGTATTTGCGGCGGATCCTGCAGGTCCCACAGAACTCTAACAGGGAGTTAGTGAGTAAAGTGGGTTTGGGGAGGGGGGTGTACGTACATGTAGATATACCAAATATCTACATGTATATGTTGAAGGGGTGCACACAAATGCCTGAGTAGACATAAAAACGTTAACCACAGAAGTGTTTTAAAGAGAAATATCCCTTTAAATGGTTAACTTAACTACTGGGGCTAGTCTCCCTGGAACCTCCAGAACACACACGCACACACGCCACAGCCTTCAGCCCCCTCTGTGTATCAGCTACGTAACGACATGACGGCCTGTGTGCTGACCCTTTGTTTCCAGGGAGATGGCCATGACGTTCGCCCGGCTGTGTCAGCAGGTGGACCAGACACAGAAAGAGCTGGAGGCAGAGATCAGCCGGCTGACGGCCAACATAGAGCAGCTGGAGACCGTTCAGAGTCACTCCAAGACCCTACGGTCAGTACCGTGCCCTACCAGCAGCTTACAGTAGTGGGAAGTAAACTAAGTGGAAATGTATTTAAATCAAGACATTACTAAAAACATTTTCTGCAATATTCTTCTCCCCCTTTTAGACACAAAGCCACTGCACTGGAGACACAGTTGGAGGCCTTCACAAATCAGTATCTACAACCGCAGCAGTGATGATCTAAGGTCTGTCCTCCTCCTCCTCCTCGTCTCCTTCCCTGGCGTCGTTGGGAAGGTTGGATAGAGAAGACGACGATGCCCACCCTCATCGACAGTATTTCCTCCAAAATAAGAACCTTTACTCTCACACAGATCACGCTTATGTCCAGTGTGGCTGCACCTAAAACCAACGGACAGCAGTGAACAAACTATGGAACAAAACTGCCCGTGATACGAACACAACACTGCGTGGATTGGTGTGGTTTGAGAAGGTGCTGTTGGAACAGTGTAAAACCTCATTTGGTATGAAGGACAGGAGGTGCTTACCACTACCAGACTAACTGTGAATGCCTTTTTGACTCCCTGTATAGTGAATATGTGTGCGTGTATAAAAGTGTGTAAGTGGAAAGCTTTTGAGGCATGTGATCTGTATTTTGGCGGTTAATCGTGATATGACAATGGCACAGAAAGGAAGAAAAAGCAGAAATCTTATTTTTGTTGAATAATGAGTAACTAGTTTAATTTGCTGAGAGGAAAAAATATTTTAAAGGGAAAACTTGATCATTTCTCTAAATAAATAGACTGAACAATCCATACTGTATAGGCATCTTTTGATAACATGGCGTTTTATAGTCCAGTCCTGTCATTTGTATTATAATTGGACCTAATCTGTCATAGGAATTTCAGTAATCTCTACTTTGTAAATGTTTTTCCTTTCCTTGAATGCGAGTTGAAATACCTCCCTATTCCCCAGACTGTATTAAAATATGATTTGTGTATAAAGTTGTCTCCCTTGATGCACTGGCGCACCATACAGTAACATTGTGGCCTCCATATGCATAAACATTTCTCAACATTTCTTTTGACACTTGACTTGAGATGTTAAAATGAACCAAGACAGGATTTCTTGGTTAAAAGCTTTTTTTTTTTTTATTGGTTACATTATCAACTCATGGCAACATATCAGTATCACCAAGCCACTGTACAAAAAGAAAGAAAAAGGAATTTGGTGTGAAAAAGACTATAAAAATTATTCCATAACAAGTGATTATAATTTCACACAATAGCACTGTAAGATAATTATCATGGCACCAAGTCCCTGGTTTTCACTGGCTTAAAACGCAAAACAATAAATAAAAGAAACTGAAAAAAAGTCAGAACTATAGGTTGTAGAGCCAAATGGCAGCATGTTAAATTTATGGCGCGACTGTGGTCACGAGCCGTAACATTAACTCAATTAGTGGTATGTGATTGGAATTTCTCACTTGGTAACAAAATCATTCCAGAATCCTTCCAGAATCGTTAATATGGAGGGTAGTGCAAAATACCACCGTAGAGATGGACAATACAATAGTGCCAGCGTCACCAGCTCTTTGAAGTCAAACACTACACAGTGTGGTCTAATCTCATGGCCACATACCGCAACTCAATCCAAAGTACAGCCAAACAAGAGTGAGGTTACCACTGAAGAGTGCTTTAAGTAACACACATACCCACTGTACCCACTGGGAAACCTCCCATCAGCGGCGGCACTTTTGAGCATACTAATATGTATACATCAACTGTATACACATACAATTATAAAAAGGGTGGCGAGTTATCCATTGAATACTAAAAACCAGCAGACTAACCATTTCTGACCAAAAATATCTGGGGAAAAGCGTGCAAGCTGGCATGACGGCAAAAAAGATCTGGATTCTCAAATGGGTAATGTAAACCCAACAGAAGACTGTAGGCAAAATATGAACAGTATGGTGAAATTCACTGTTGAGCACATTTTGATAAGTAAACTACTCTACTGCACAGTTATGTACAGCAAAAGAGTGGTTACTATTCCAAGATCAACATGCCAATACTGTTGCATTGCAATCAAATGTAATGACCGATTACCACGTCAGCAATACAGGAGTTCCCTTTTTATTAAGAGCGATGGCGTAGTTGGCATTTAACACTGCTCATGGTTGAAACAACACTGGCGTCCATTTATTTGGGGAGGGTGGGGACTGGGGAGGTTGAAGTACCCAAAAAAATTCAATTACATTATTGTTGCCTTTTCTTTTTTACAACAGATTAACCATTGAAGTCTCATTGCATTGATTGAAAAATAAACTTGTATAGTAAGCACTGCTGACCAATTTTATTGTTTTTTTCCCCCTGGACAAACCCCATATTTAGACTAGCAATTGATCTTTTCATAGGCAACGGATTAAGTCAAACATAATATTTTGATGTGAATCCTTGGGGAAACGCTGGCATTTTAAAGTAAGCGAAAGTTAAAATGATTTTGTCACCTTGACTAGTTTTCAGTTCACAGCTCAGGGTCCATGGATAACAATGGCACAAATGAGAAAAGTAACACTTAGTTCTAAATGTTATCCACATGTATCATCAGCGAGATCCCCCCCCCCCCCCCATACACACACCCCCAACACTGATATGCAACACACTTCACAACCTTGACACCCCATGGATGTTCTCCAGGCTCAAATAAAAAACAAATTTCTTAACCCATTCAGGCCTAGAATTATTGAATGCTTTAACCAGTGAAAAATAGCAGATATACAAGCTTCTGGGGGGTCCCTGGAACTAGATATTTTGAGATGCGGGTCCGTGGCCAAATACATTTGGGGGTTCTTCACATGAAAAGGTTTGAGAACCACTTGACAGTCTCTCAAGAACAGACTAACTGAGCTCCAGTTAAGTGAAAAGGACCTTTTCTTTGACGATGGCTGGCCAGATTGCTGACATAGAAACATAGGTTTTTAAAAAAAATCTTAGAAGGATTCAAAAGACACTTATAGAATCGGGTCAAAATTAAAATTTTCACGATTTTTCAAAAATAGCAGATCTACAATCTCGCAGCGTGGCACTCGGTGCCGCACTGTGAGCTTGTATATCTGCTATTTTTCAATAGTTGAAGCATAAAATAATGATACACAATATGTGTACCCATTCTGAATGGGTTAAACACTCTCTCAAAAAATAAAAATTAAACAAAAAATCTTCCAATGCAAAGCCAGGTAGCTAAAACAAACAAAGATATAATGGTAGAATCACTGGAATCATTGTTATGTCAAGAAAGATTTCATTGCAATGGCTAATAAATACTATTAACTGTACGGCAGTAGAATGAATCATATAAAAATGGAGCATTTGCCTTCAGAAGCAATTGGGAGCCATGTATGATCATGTTGCTCATCTGTAATTACGTTTTTTAGTGTTCACTAGTATTGGCAAAGCTAGCACTTCTTTTGGATAATATTTCAAACTTTGTTATAGGCGTAGTAGCTGGCAAACTCTCTTGGTATCTGCATTAGGAATCTAATGAGTAAAACGTTGCTAGTAAAATCACTCTAGTATGAGCTGTATGGTAAGGCAGAATGGAGACACAAATAGTGCCATACTGTATGTCAAAGCACACCCACTTCATCTGACCCATGTTTGGTCAGAGTATTGGAGATAGGCACCTGCAGTAGCCAATTGTAGGTCCAACTTGCGTAAAAAAGTTAACTAAACTAAATAAATAAACAAAAGCTCAATAGTCAAGGACGATGGTTGATGAGATAATTATAATCCTCAGAGATACAGTACCTCCCGGTATGGTATTGGGTACATAAGTCATATGTGCTCAATGCTTTACATTTGTACTACAGTTTGTGAGTGCATTCGTAGCTCTCTCTATTAGGTGCACATTTCTTTCTACCATGTGTACTTTCTTCTAGCAATACTTGACTCTTCATAGCATGTTTTTCAGTGAGGGGAGGGGGGAATCGTTGAAAGTGTTAACAAACGCTTTATAAAAAAAACTATGATTTTTACAGGCTTGTAGAGGGCGGCAAGGAGGCGATTTGAGTGGCTAACATGACTTCAGTTCCATGAGGTCACTCTGTTAACACCCTCGTTGGCAAGAAAAAGAATGTCGTCATGTCATGTAAAAAATAAAACAACAACAACATGGTGAGCAGCAGTGACAGCCACGTCTCAGTCATCATTAGAAGGAACTCTTGTCATAATTAATCAGCCTGACATGAAGCCTTCACTTCTTTAATACAACAGACCACTCCCAAGGCCCATACAGGCCTCATTATTGTTACAGGCTTAAAACATTACATAACAGCTCCTGCTGAGGAGATTATGCTGCTTTCTTGCTGAGCCCCTATTCCATCATTGTCACTTTAAGGGCAAACTTTGAGATGCTTATCTCAGCTATAAAGGAAATGGAACTACAAATATGTAGTTTGGACAGACCAGGCATACTGACATGGGGGGGGGGGGGGGGGGGGAGCAATAGTCTTCGTTTTTGAGTGATATTGAGTAATCTATTCTGTATCGCACAGTTGTTGATTTGCAAGGGAGCGGATGTGGTCTCGGCATATACAGCATCCAATGATTTGACAACCACAAACCAACAAGTCTGTGCCAAAGAAAAATACTGGGCCTCCAATTAAAATATGCAATAGATGTTTTTCAGCCCTAGACTAGAAGTCACCAGCTTCTAGCTTTAGAGCTAAAACTGCATTCAGGCTAAAAGACATAAAGACGACCGCCTTGTCTTAGAAGTGTTTTCTCTACTCAAAAACAACAGTGACAAGATGTCCACTGAAAATTAAACCCCCAGATTGTGGTGAGGAATGCCAACAGGTTATGTAAAAATAAAAATAAAATAAAAAGTCACCAATCACAGCTATGGTCCACATGTACACAATAGATTTGGTTACAGTATGTGCATGTGCTGTAACTGTCACACACACACAAAACACACACACAAGCATATCAACACACTGACGTATGAGAAAAGTGAGTTTAAAATTCAGCAAATGTGTAATCCAAACCTGGGTCCAATAGCCTTCCCAAACACTTTTTGTTTTAGTATACTTGGCGACCAGATGGAATTTACCAAATAGGAGAATACAGGGAGTGCCATTTAGTTTAGTAGACAACCATGGGAAATAGTTTTTTCTTTCTCTCTCTTTTTTTAACGTCAGTTTCATATATACTGCACTTACACGTGACTGACATTTACACTGTTGAAATTGTGCCGACGCAGCAAACCCAGCCCATCTGGTGCACAAAGCAGATAAAACAAACACTACGTTTTTTTGTAATCTACAATGGCTATTTTGCCAAGGTTTGGTGTTATCGTGTGTAGCAATGTGAATAGTATGTACATTTAAACCAAGAACCCCCCCCCCCCCCACCCCCCAAACAAGAAAAAAACCTCAAGGGTGAGAAATAAAACTACAAAAATATATACATACACATTATATATGCATATATGATGCATATATACACACATAATGCTATACATATATACTGTATTTATATACAATTACATATTACACACAGACTGTCCTCTAGTTTTAGCCTCGGTAAAGATGTGCTCGTTAGCGCCGCCGTGGCGGAGAAACAGCAGGAGGACACACAGAAACGCCTTGCTTTTTTGCTCCCCCCCCCCCCCCTTATTTCTAGAACTCCCCTTTTACCTTCTGGTTGGATAACTCTTCTCAAAAAGCTCCTCTGTTGTTGTTGTTGTTGTTGCTGTGTAATAGGCGGGTAAAAAAAACGTCACTTGGAAAGGTAGAAAGAGTTGGTACTTTCTCACAGGTGGGCTGGAAGGTTCTTGGGGGTGGACAGGAGGTTGGGGGGGAGGGAAGAGTTGGATTTGGGTAGACACAGTGTTCAACCACCCTAGTCCAGGCCAGCAGGTGGATAAGAACGGAGTAAAGTAGATGGAGGTGGCGCTGGGTTGCGTTGGGGAGTAATAGGGTGTCGGGAGCAGGTCGGTTCGGTTGGCAGGATCATTGGGAAGGCGGGAAAGGAAACGACGGGTGGGGGTGGGATGTTGAGATCAAATGAAACAGAGGGGGAGGGGGATTGGCGTCTAGTTAGTTCCAGATCCGAAGGAAACTGTCCCAGGATCCGGTGGCTACAGCCATGCCGTCATCCGTCACCCCTAAGCAGCTCACCCTGTTGTCGTGGCCTGCCAGCACACCTGAACACACACACACACACGTGCATAAACACAGGTTGAGAAATCACTTAAAAAATTTAAATCACAGGACAATTTTGACAACACTGGAAAGTTTCATTGCTTGTAACATAACTTTCATAACCATCAGGTTAACATGATACTGTCCATGTCCCCGATAATATTAACAACATGAAGAGTAGGACGACTATAGCTACTAGGGCTGTCAAAATTGGCCAAAGATTACATTATATCATCACCAAATATTCATTGTTAAAATCACATACCTGTAGGTTTGAATGGTTAGAACGTAGCCCATTTGTTTGTAAATATAAAATATGCTGTATATACCGCAGACATCATACTCTGTGTCATGGTTGGTGCTGAGAAACAGGCACTCTAGCTAGATCAAATTAATGATCACACTTTATATCTTACTCTGTAGCCTCATTTAAGGTAATGTTAGGTAATATAATGTATAAAACCTTTTTATTTACCCAGTACAGGGGACGTTGCGGAGCATGAATGCCCTGCTTCAACACGCACAAACCTGGGAGCTGCCAAGTACTGTACAACAACAGTCTTATACTGTTGGTTCAGTGCTGTGCCCAAGGGCAATACAGCAGTGTTGGGAGAGGGGTAAGTGGTAGCCTTTCGGTCACAAATGCACTCCTCTAAACTTTAGGCGGCCGCTGCCGCATAAATAAAAACCCAGGACATTAATTAAAGCTTTACAGAGAATGGGCATGCATCGCTCCCAGGGATGTGCTGTGATGTAACAATAAAGCCGTGCCGTCTGACACAGCAAGTGTGTGCGCTATGACGGCTGTAGCCACACTGGAGCTGTCAATTGGATATGTTAACAACCGTTGAATTGGTAGTGTCGACCTGTGGCACAGAACATCCCAAATTATTTGGAGCGACACAGAAAGGTGACCTCTATTGATAACGGGCATCACAGCCTTTACTTTACCTTGACATAAAACGGGATATTATAATCAAACCAATTAATACATTTTCACATTCGAACTTTCATTTATTTGAAATATTCAAATATAGGTTTGAAAATATTACATTTACAGCCCTAATAGCTACTGTATCTAGACATTTTTCTGGGCTTACCTGCTCTCTCAGCCTTGAGGGTGTCCCACACGTTGCAGTTGAAGTCATCGTAGCCGGCCAACAGCAGGCGTCCGCTCTTGGAGAAGGCCACTGACGTGATGCCGCAGATGATGTTGTCATGGCTGTACATCATCAGCTCCTGGTCCGCACGCAAATCGAAGAGCCGGCAGGTGGCGTCGTCGGAACCGGTGCAGAAGGCGTTCCCATTGGGGAAGAACTTCACGGTGGTGGTGGTGGTGCCGGGAGGGATGGAAGGTTAACTTATTAATTAGACGGTACAAAGAGGTCAACATGTTTCACACTGCACTCACTGCCAGGACGCTAAGATCATGTGGTATTTAGAACCACTAGGACCTCCAGGTCCGCCACAGAGAAAAACTTGTAAATAAAGCAGCTGTATCATCTTTTAGTTTATGTGCCCTTTCCTTTGTCAACTATGACTTAAAGGAGTAGTTCACCCCAAAATGACTTTTTTTCTATTGATTACTCATGCCATGGAGAGAGGAGTTCAATAATATTTTTTGGTTTTTTGTCACATTCCTAAGACAAAAATTTGATTTGAGTAAATTTACCCCCATTGATTCCGGATGGGGACCCATTTGGAAACGGGTCCCCATCCGGAACGAATGGGGGTAAATTTATTGTCACATTTTTGTCTTAGGAATGCGACAAAAAACTAAAAGTATTATCTAACTCTAGTCTCCATGGCGTGACTAATCAATAGAAAAAAAGTCGTTTTGGGGGTGAACTACTCCTTTAAGACCAGTCAAGACAATAGACCATTCTGACCGTTCGTAAGACTACAAAAAGTAGCAATTAATAAATAGACAAACAAATAAACATTTAACGAGCGGTATGGTACTAGTTATAGTTGCAATGTTCTGTGATTATGGTCTGTAGAATTAGCTACTCGACGGTCTCCATCACAAATACACAATCAAAGCTATAAAAAATATTAATGGCTTGTTTCTAAACATGCTTATGAATCTAATAAAGTGTGGTACACTATGGAACATGGCAATGTAACCATGATGTCAACATTGTTAAGCGGTTATTAATGTGTCAAATTTCCAGGTGCTTCATGCGCTTGTGAGCAACTGTCATTGAAATCAATAGGTGGGGCAGTCTCCAAATAGTACTGTACAGTAAATCACCATTGAGTTATTGTCACTCGAAAAGTAACTTTGAGGACTGAGAAGGCTGTACAAGATCTCCACAAAGGTTTACTCAAAACTGATTATAAAGCTGTAACCATCAAATCATGGACCGCACTCAACACTTAATGTTATGTGACCATGTGAGTATAATATTCTAAACAAAAAAATATATACCAATTTAAAGTTTTATATATGATTGATGATTGAAAAAATCTTCACCAGGGAATTTGACCTTTATCAGTTTCTGGCATCCCTACTAACTAAGTCATCATCCAGTTCAGGTAATTTGTTCACTCAATCACAGGGTCAGTGGTGTACACTCATACTCACAGCGACGGCGTTGATGTCAGATACATGGCCGGTGAAAGACTGCCTGCACATTCCGTCGCGCACGTCCCATAGCTTGGAGGAGGCGTCGCAGGCCCCCGACACAAAGGTCTTCATGTCAGGACTGAGGGACAGGCTCATGACGTCCCCCGTGTGGCCTGTGAAGGCGGTCGCCTGCTGGCCTGTCTCGATGTCCCACAGCGCACTGAGAGAGAGAGAGAGGGGGGAGGATGTGGTGAGGATCACTCGCGGTAGTTTAAAAGCACTCAGTCAAAGCATCTTCCACACTGCATGTTAAAGCTGCAATCCGCAACTTTCATGCCCTGTCTGGGACTCAAACCCGAGTCCCGCTCACGAGTGCCCAAATGTATACTGCTGGGCCAAGACAGAAAATTAGTTTGGCAGAGGATGAAATGCGTTTTGAGCTTCATCCAATCTGGTCAACCAGAAGTGGTCTTATACCCTGTCAAAGGATATACATTTCAATATCAGAGCAGGGAGGTAAACAACAACAATTGTGTTAATTAAATTCGATTCACACATTCTATCATACAGATTGGTCAAAATAATGTTTTATTCAAAGACATTTATGGATTTTGCTCCCATCGTAGGACGGTACAGTGAGGCAGTAAGGACAAGTGCGGTGAAAGAAAAACACACACATTTCTATGTATGTATGTGAGAGTGAGAAAGGGAGAGGCGGGAAGTGTGTAGTGTGTGTGCACTTTTGTAAAGCAAATACAAATTTCAGTTTACTAATCTAAATTTGTACTTGTGAATGTCCTCTTAATTCCTCTTAATTCTGTGGCGGTGTGAACAGGAACTTGTATTATACTCACCAAGTGGTGTCTCCAGAGCTCGTCACAATCTGGTTGTCATCCAGGAAACGACAGCAGGACAAATAACCTGAAGATCATAAAACCCAGGTTCTGCATTAACACATTTCAAGTTTACAAGTATTGAGGGTTTAATTGGTTAAATAGAAAACACACATTTTGACACCCCGATGATATTGTTGTCAAACAAGTGTACGAAGTTATCTATGAAACCTAAAACTCTAAAAAACGCCTGATTTTTACTTTGTTGTACGTGCTGTCAAGCAGCGAATAATAGTCACTCGACAAGCTCTCAACGCGGCGCATCACGACGAGCTTGTAGATCGGCTGTTCTGGCCGTGCAACACAGTTGTACGAGGGGAGCATAAGCGTTAATACTTTCACCATCCCTCGAGAGATACAGTCAAGGTGCCCTTGTGTGCAAAGCAATTAAGGCTTGGTCTGAAGCTTCCAGCGGAGCTGCTCAGCGGCACTTCTTCCACTGGGGGATGGAGGTCACACAGAGCCGGTCCCAGGTGTGAATGTTTGTGAAGCAAAAAATAGCATGCGTGCTTCAGCAACTGCTGGATAAATAAAGAATGAACAGCTTGGATCCTTGTCGGCTAACACGAGTGCGCATACCCAGACATATGCATACACCGCTAATAATGTGTACACCGCTAACAATAATGTGTGTGAAAAGCTGTGACTTGCACTGGCTTAACTGAGGTAAATACAAGATGGTTGCTCCGAGATGGTGCAACTGCTTACATTTTATACTCTATAGAGCACTGTTTACGAAACACTGGGTGTTTTTACCCATTTTTTATGGGTCCCTTAATTTGTTTGTACATTTTGTTTTTAATTATTATTATTTCAAAACATGAAAAAAAAGAAAGAAAAAAAAAACGATATAGTAGATACTAGTTTTACTATGAGGATGTACGTAAAAGAACATAATTTTTATGATACAGTAGATGCTAGTTTTACTATGCAGATTTGTTGGTTACTTGTTTTGACCACAACGGCACCTTCCTGCAACCCCACTTTGGGTCACAAGTCACAACCCATAGTTTGAGAACCGCTGGTTGCTAGATTTGATGTTTACCTTGTATCCAAGATTATTTGAACCACTACATTATGTGACCATTTACCCTGTCGTATGTTGACAAGAGTTCAAGCTATTTACACAGATTTTGCACTTGCAAGTACGCTACGCTCTGGATAAGAATGTCTGCTAAATGCCTAAACTGTAAACTGTAGATAGTGTCTATATACCTGTGTGCCCGGGCAGCTCTCGGGTGACACGCACGTTGCCCTCGCGCGTCTTGAGGCTGTAGATGGAGCAGATGTTGTCCAAGCCTCCGCAGGCCACATAGTTCCCAGAGGGGGCGTAAGCACACGTCATCACCCAAGAGGAACGCAGGGGGATGGCGTGCATCTGGGGAGGGGGAAACCAAGTCATATTATCAGTGTGTTCTTACTTTATTTAGACAGAACAGTGAGACAGGAAATTGAGGGCAGAGAGGGAGAAGGGCATGCAACAACACAGGTCTCCAGCCTCGTGTGGCATGTCATCATTGTGATTCAGTGGTGACCACAAGAGGGTCTTGTGTTAAGATCTCCCCGTGTTCACGTGGGATTTTGCCAAAAGTCCATGTTTAGGGACATACTCACTCCTGCCAGTGACTCTGACCAACTGGCACTGGCCTTAGGGCCGGAGCTGGTCTCTGATCAGTGGCTTCCCACTGTTCCCAAGTTTGACATAACTTGACCGACATATATTTTGCATTTTTTCCAGGGACCCCAGAAGCAAAGATTTGAGTAAAAAAATTTTTTTTAAACGTGCCGCACTGAGCTGCTATTTTTGAATAGCCATACAAAAGTAATACATTACTCCTGTAATTGAAGACAGAGTGCAGGTACTCCTACGCACCTGTCCCAGTAGGTGTGCAAGAGGACTTTGCTCTACAACAGCCAAAGTATAAAATAATCGTTAAAGTGGTTAAAATCTCAAATTAATTTCCCTGGTTTTAATGGGCTAACTGCTGCATGTGTGCACCGGTCTTCCTCATCCCATTTTAAACCAAGCTTGTGAATATTTAAAATGTTCGTCAATCATCACAACCCTCACCTTATTCGTTGTGTAGCTGTCCCAAATGATCAGTTTGCCATCTTGGGAGGCACTGACAAGTAACCTGAAGACAAGAAGAAGGAACTTTAAAAAACAAAAACAGGCTCAAAGTATTTCATCATTCGGCCTAGTCTAGCAACATGCACCAAGCTCATTCAAAGCAATGGCAACCAGCTAGTGGACAGATTTCTAAGGGATTCATTACAAGAATCTCAGTCAAAGAGCATAATCATATATATTGTTTAGTTTATTAATTCATTATTTTATTTAGACAGGAAAGTAAAGAGTGATATGGAACACATCCAAAACCAGGAATCGAACAAGGAACGCTAAAGTTACACGAACGCTGCAATTACAAAGCTACACCTGGCAGCATCGCCATTTCATGTTTAGCATGATCCCTCTAACCACTCAATCATTTAAACTCTCCGTCTCCCTTAACGTGGTGGGGCCGTCCTTGTGCCATGTAGCCACAAGTATATATGGAAGCTACCACTTTGAATATGCCATTCCATGTAATATTCATCAACCCGGCTATGTGGAGGAATCAACATGGAAAACAGGATTCGGGGCAGGAGAAAAATAAGTGAGACAAACCAGCAAAAGGGGGTAGAAGACGGAGAGAGTGAGAGAGAGATGACATGCAGGAATATGATCTGAATGACTCGTACTGGGAGGAAGATACTGTAGTTAGCAAGATAAATTAATAAATGCATCGCAAATAAATGGGAAGGGAGAGAAAGTGAGGAATGGAGGGGGTAAGTAGAGGAGAGTGAAAAGGTCATGGGGGGGGGGGGGGAGAAAATAATCATCTATATTTTCTCCACTCCCTCTCTCTGCTGGGTGCACTAATCTCTACAGGGACAGGAAGTGGTTTGTGTTGATGTGGTACCCATCTGCAGGGCTACAATCAAGGGGAGCGCTGCCACGCTCAAATGTCAACGGCTGTGTACAAAATCAACACAGGGTGTGTTTGGCCTCCTACTGGGTCACACAGAGGGCACTGGGCAACCTCGTACACACACACACACACACACAATCAGGGACATACGGAGAACAGCTGAGAATATTCAGGAAAGCATGGTTTATAGCACATTTAGTTGAGGTAAAATGTCCTCAACTAATGGAGCTCATCACAGTCCAACAGTTCCTCTGTTAGCTTAAACTACTACTATTTTACAGTTTCTAAGGCCTTTGACATTTTATCAAACACCGGTGAATGGCCACATGTTAATCAAGGAGCTTCCCATCCACTAGCGGTTTATACTGCATGCATACTATCATAGTATTTTCTCATGCTCTTGACGGACGGGGTGGATCATAAGTGCTCATAATGACTCAAAAGTGGCAGTCAAATCTACGGTTAAAGAAGCAGTGTGTAAGTTGGCTAGGGAAAACCGCAGCCTCCCGCAGGCATTTGTATGGGCATGTTGTCTCTGGCTTTTTGTGTTTTGCTGGCTGCCTACTGATCCTCGATCAGCAGTAGTGATAGCTGTCATTGTGGTATTAGTCATATTAGTAGAAATGCAACAACAAGTAGTACTAGCATAGTAATAGTACGTAGCCCCACACCTGGGACTGCCGTCACTGCCCAAGTGCATTGCGTGGGGAGATAGATAAGAAGACAGATGGTGGGAGAGAAGAACAGTGGCACATACACATATTACACACAAAGACGGGAATGTATTCAAAAACACTCATATTATTATGACTAGTTGACTGGCTCACAGACCGTGACACACTGTGCCAATACCTAGCTGTGAGGGTACGCCGCTTTGCAGTGGCTAACCACAATGGTGACTGCTCTCCATTCCGACATGGCGACACCATTCCGACATGGCGACACCATTCCGACATGGCGACACTCCGACATTGACTTCTTATTGTCGGAGTGGCGACACTTCCACAGAGGTTAGGTTTAGGGTAAGGGTTATAGAGATAGGGTTAGTGTCGGAATGGAGACATGTCGGAAAGGAGACATGTCGGAATGGAGACATGTAACCATACTGAATAGACATTAATAGAGTAACATGTAATAAAGTAGTAGTCCCGCCACGGCCCAGTGCACTGCATTCATCTCGATGGCAATGTTGTGGCTGCTTGTTAAAAATACCAGTCACAATTAGCAGCCTACGGTCATACTTAGAACATTGCATACTTCAATCCCACAATTTCTACTGTAATACTAAGTCTATGCTATGTCGAGTCAACCTTTGCGGTCCATCATACCTTCATTGCAGAGACGTTAGTGAAAGTGTGAATTAATTCATTGGTAATTTGTTAACCATCATCATACATAGGGCTGTCACAATTACAACATAATCGTCTAATCGTGATTTTTTTTTAAATAATCGTGATTATTTTTCATAATCGTCATAATCGTTTCCATGTTGAAAAAGTTTCATATATTTAAAAAAAAAAAAAATAGTGGAAATAGCCGATCTACAAGCTCACAACGCGTCAATGTTATTTTTTAAGTATAAAGTTGTCAAATATGTCAGTAATTTTTTGTATATTTAGGTTATGTGTCATGATTGCCATGTGCAGCTTCAAAGCCTAAAAGCCAAACAGAAATGTAATTATCAACGTCAAAAACACAATTAAATCGTTAATCGCCAATTATTTGAGTGACAATTAATCGTCATGTAAAATGTCACATCGTGACAGCCCTAATCATACACTCAGTAGCTGACAGTTCAGTGACATGGGGACCAGTCTGTGGTCACGTACCTGGAGTCACTGCCCCAGTGCATTGCATAGATCTTGGCCAGGTGGCCCCTGAGAGTGCGCCGCGTCCTCATCTGTATTCGGCCCACCGAGTCCAGACCAGCTGTGATCTGCCAAAACACAGGAAGCAGCGTCAGCAGGAACACTCACAGCCAACACACACTAGGGTTTATTTTGACAGCACATTTTGATTTAGTTTTAGTCATAGTCTTTCGAATAAAATCCTCAGTTTTAGTAATTTGAAATGTTTTAGACAAGTTTTAGTCGACTAAATTTACAGGTGATTTACAGATAATTTACACTTTGTTTCATGCTGAAAATAGCGCAACCAAACATACAATCACTTGTCTTTTAGTTCTACTGGATCTCTTCTTCACTATTTGTCACATTCTTCAATTAATTAATTTACCACAAAACTCCCACATGAATGTTCTCTTACCTGTGACAGGGTGGAGTCACTACATGCTTTCCTAGCATCCTGCAACACAATAATTACCAGTTAGTTCTGTC
The DNA here is from genome assembly GCF_963921795.1 of Nannobrachium achirus. NCBI lineage: Eukaryota > Metazoa > Chordata > Actinopteri > Myctophiformes > Myctophidae > Nannobrachium > Nannobrachium achirus. The sequence continues at coordinate 37,797,464 of NC_137810.1, forward strand.
TCATGTTATTTAACCTTAAAGACTAAATGAACCTATTAAATGCTATTCAAGCATCAATGCTATTCAAGCATCATAGACAACAATTTTCATAAGAATGGGGCTTAAAGCACTGACCAATACAGCATCAAAGTCTAACATCACTGGCAGTAGAGGGCGTCATTCCCATGGGTCGCAGCGTTATCTTTTGTATTGGATTCCCATAGGGGAATCTTAGATTGCATCATATAAGAAGTTCCTCAGTGAAACACCTCACTAATTACAGAAATAGATTTTGCTGTGGTTAGTTTGGACTCTCTCCTGTGACCAATCCGGTGTGGTTAAACCAGTCATATTACCGAACATATTTGTGTTCCAAAAAATAAAAACAAACCACCCTGGCGATTTTACTCATATGGATATGAAGCTTCAACTGACGGTGAAAAAGTACGAATTTATCCAAATAGATTAGAGTTTGGAACACAGTTCTTATATAATGCAATCTAAGATTTAGATTTGCCTATGGGATTTGCAATACAAAAAAATTACATCAGGACTTCAGTAGCCTAAAGGTCTTTGCACACCGCTGGGTTTTTTGGACAAATATCGGAGGGAATTTCAGAGCACGTAAATACATTTAAAAATGACCTCACGTTATGCCAATCACGTTTGCAAACAGCCCGTTTTGTATTTATTTTGGGACCAGGGTAGATTTGTTTCTGAATTACTGTCGCCACTGCTTTCTCTCTCCTCTCTCCTTGCGGATTTTGGATTTCCAAAACGCAACGAAACCACCTTTACTCCATATAGTCATTTAAATTAACTCAGAATTCAGCTGTACTTATTCAGCTCTCTGAATGAACATATAGCTAGTGAGTTATGGCGTTACGGTTTTATCAAACAACAATGGGAATCACAAGGTACTGTGGAATGTCACCAACACAAAGATAAAAAAAACAGAGACACATGCAAACAAACGGCATGCACGCACAAACACAAGCCTCCCGTACCCGGATTTGATTGCGTAGTTGCTCAGCTTCCTGTCGTAACTGTTCCAGCTCGCTCATTGTCCCTCTGTGATGCGTTTGGGTTGCTTCAAACACTGCTGCTGGGCTGGGAAAAGCACACGCGCACGCACACACACACACGCTCGCTCACACTCGTACCAGCTGGCACCTGCAGGACACACCTGCACATGAACACACACAGTCACACACACAGAGAGAGATAGAAAAATAGTTTTAGACAGAGGGAGGGCTTCCATCAAACAAACAGAGGCATCCTGTGGTCTGTTTTGTCTAGAACCAATGGGTGAGGGGGGACGGGAGGACAAGGATTCAGGCCTGTAGCAAGCAAGGGTTCATCTGCCCTGAGCCAAGGCACCACAGAGGGTGGCCCGGCTCTTCAAACACCCCCAGACTGGTTCAAAAGGCCATCTGAGCCGTGTGCTGACCTTTCCTGACTCAATCGGCCTTTTGTGTTATTGTCATTGTGCTGCTGCTTGCTCAGCCCGCAATGGAAGGTCCAGGAGAATGTTGTACCAGAGGGTAGATGAACTGCAAGTAGCACAGTACAGTCCACCAAATAGCAGGGACTCTCAACTGTACTTGCGGCCCCTGGCTGACTGGGACCTGAATAAAACCAACCAGAATTTCAAAACAACAATCCCACTGTTACAGAAGCTCTTTGAATCCTAAGCAACATTATCTATACGTGGATTTCTCAACCTATTTCTCAACCTGTGGGTTGTGACTCAGTAAAGGGTAGGGAAAGTTTTGATCAAAGGTTGCAGAAAAGAAAACTCCTTTTAATAATGGACATTATATTCTAGGCCCCTAACCCCTAAAGCCCTACTGTATATTAAACTTAGGCCCCCCAACCTTTTTCCCCCTCTACACCAAATCTTTTTGCTGAATGCTTGCCCTCAGAATAAGGACACTAGGGTTCATATGGTTATGCTAGCCTAGCACTGACTCAAGAGTCATAATGTGGGTGCCACTATCAACTATACTGGGTCATATATCATATCAATTTATTACATGATAATTAGTTACCTCAACAACGCCTAAATTGTAACAATATGATATTGTGGGGATGATAATTGGTGCTTTGACTGCTTTCACAAGATTATTTACACAATTAAATGTTTAGTAAATGACCAGTATTGTCTATTGCTACATGGGTAAGAGGCAATAGTAGAACAGCTAGAGCAGTCAGTTAAGTTCAGAATATCACTTTATTGTAATGCTTTTAAAAAGAAAATATCCTAGTTTAATATCCCAATATCGATGTAATATTTATATATTTCCCAGCCCAGACAACCACTGGGTTTACAGAACATGTAGTACAAGTACAAGGCGCTGCTGGATGATGGTTGAGAACCATTGCAGTGGTTCTCAACCTTTTCAGGCCGTGGCCCCAAAATAATCATATTTTAACTGGGGACCCCCCCACCCTGACGAGCACTAAGAGTTGAGGAATTACATTTTGTATAACACGGTTCTATTGTGAAAATAGCAGATCTACAAGCATGTAGATCGGCTATTTTCACAATTTCTGCCTCTAATATTTGACTATTTGGCCATGTTTAATATGTCATTTTAGAAGTATTAAAAAGTCCTTAATTTGAAATGTGCAGATACCCTCTAGTCTATACACTTAAACTTTATGTTGGTTTGTTTACTGTTGAGTGAGAAAACAATGTTGCACATTAAGTTAATCATCTGGGGACCCCCCAAAATAATTTGGAGACTCCCCTGGGGGTCCCGACCCACAGGCTGAGAACCACTGGTATACTAGACTACATTCATCATTGCAGGGCGTATGTGTATATGAGTAAGGGAGAGAATATGTGAGAGCCAGAGAGAATGAGAGCAAACGTGTGCTTGTGAGTGAGCGCATGCATGAAGTGTGTTAGAAGAACTGTGTGTGTGTGTGTGTGTGTGTGTGTGTGTGTGTGTGTGTGTGTGTGTGTGTGTGTGTGTGTGTGTGTGTGTGTGTGTGTGTGTGTGTGTGTGTGTGTGCGTCACTGCTTCTTCCACCTTTGGGAACCTAAATATGGGTCACGGTGCACTTACACACTCCTCAGAAATGTTTGGACCGTCACCCCCCCTCATTTTCCCGGCAGTTTTACAGCCTACAGTCCACAGTCTTAACCTTCCAAGATTAATTTTTCAGTTCCATTTTCTATAATTCAACAATTAGACCATCTTCTCCACAGGAAATCAGGCTGATGTTGAGATGGGGGATTGTCTGCTCTATGGAAATGTTACCCTGTATCCATTTGTTTCCTTGGAGGGGTCCTAATAGGACAGACAACTCATGCCAACAAACACTGAAAACGCAGAAGCTCAAGCTAACATACTGTGTTTAGGCTACATTATGTAGATAGGTTAACAGCCAACACTAACACAATGTACAAAATTGGAGTGAATGCGAGGTAAAGTAGTGGCAAGCACTTCTACAGCTACTTTAATTCTGAGCAATTAGTGCATTGTTTTATCTCAATAAAACTGATTCAAGAAATTCAACCACTGACCCTCTGTTCCTATGTTATGAGAGAGAGAGAATAAGGAAGATAATTCACAGAGACAGAGGGAGATTGATAATGTGTTGAATGCCTTGAATTATTCGTCATTGTGAACCAGTGTAACACAGAATATAGCAGATCTACAAGCTCACAATTTGTCGATATGATGCACTGTCCTTGTCCCCGATTCCTTTTTATACCAGATGGTAGGTAATAAGGCATCAGGGACAGAGTGTTGCAACTCTTTCAGCTGCCTAGCAGTGACGTCACTCCCCTCCCAATAGCTGACGCAAAAAACCTGAAGAGGCTCCCTGGGCATAGGCTTGCCTGTGATGTGGAATCGTTCAGGACTGTTGCTGGACCATTATGTGCCTCCAACTCTTCTACGTCACACAAGGAGTGCCTTGTGCGCTAGCAAACAACCCGGTTTGACCTTCAACAGATGTATCAATAAAATTCAAGGATAGTGTTGTGAGGGGCGAAAAGGCTTAAGTGAGAGATATGATGTAAACAACAAACTACATTGTGTCTAATGCAATTAAGTCCTACATGACCTCAAAAGTGGCCCCCCAATGCTGTCTCCTCAGTAACTAACTTCTCTGCTATCTGTTGCAATGTATCGATCAGATTAGGGAAATCTAAAATCATTGAATGGGTTTGGACTAGGGCTGCCCCCTGAAAAATCGTCAATTTAAATAGTCAGTCGGAGAAACATCAGTCGAGGGAGATTCTTCGATTCAAGCAGTCGAGGGTATATTATCGTTTGCCTGTTGATTTCTTCTCAATGGCTTCGTTGTTAGTTTCAGTTATTCTAAACTAGTAAGACGCTCTAAGGGCGGGAAGCGACCTCACCGCGCACATGGGCATGTGCACGCATCCGCCTGGGTGAGCGCTGACACTTTGGCATGGGATAAACTTTGACCAAAACAATGCACAGACCTTGTTGGTTGTTTATGTTGGACAAAATCAGGGATCTCCAATTCTGTCTTGGCCATATATGACATGAGGCGTGACACGGACGGACGGACATGAGCTGCATGTTTTCATATTAAATGCGACCTACGGTTGCAAATAATCTGTCTACTGCCAATAGACTCCAGTTCTACAGTAGACTTCAAAAATAAAATCTTTCTGTTGAGTAATCATATTACAAGTTTGTTTCCAATCCAAATTGTCTTATTTTGAAATCGGACAGATGTTACATTTTCCATTCTACTCAAATGATTAAGTTGGATGAAACATCTATACTATAATTTTGCGAATGTCTGTCTGTCTGTCTGTCTGTCTGTCTGTCTGTCTGTCTGTCTGTCTGTCTGAAACAGCGTTTCTCCTCAGTGGCTGGAGCAATTGATCTGAAATCGCATCACCATTAGCATATGAACACACCTAACATAACTGTGAAGCCCGTTTGTCACTTTCACAAATCATATACTGTATATTAGCATTTTTATGGTGTATCTACTAACTATTCTGCATCTAGCATGAGGCACATCTATTCTGCATCTAGCATGAGGCAACATGTTTAACCAGCTCTCTCTCTGTGTGTTTGTGTGTGTGTGTGTGTGTGTGTGTGTGTGTGTGTGTGTGTGTGTGTGTGTGTGTGTGTGTGTGTGTGTGTGTGTGTGTGTGTGTGTGTAGGCAGGCGGGTGTGTGCGCAGGTGGGTGGACGGGTATTTCTTACATTGATGCTCCTACATATTATCATGCAAGCACCAGTTAAAGTTACTTTCCATCCCTCATACTGTATGCACAGTGCACATCCCATAACCCACACACTGCACATCATTTTGGAGCTCATATCTTTGAACGGGTAAGGGCTAGTTAAGCTTAATTTACAGTATACACCATTGCGCTACAGTGTTGCTTGACAAGTGGAGCAAATCTACAAGGTATCAGCATGTTGCATAGCAAAGCGATGATGGGTTGTAGCCAGGTCTGTTCTTTTTGGGGTGCTGTCCCAGAGTGAAGTTGCAGGACTTTTGTCTTTGGCAAATTATAATCCGGATCAGCGTTGGTTTGCGTCAGTGTTGACATTGACAGTGCTTGTTGTAACTTGAGATGATCAGATAAGTGCACAAAATTATAGAATATTATTCTGTGCCGCAAATAGACAGATTCCCAGAGTTATTGAGAGAGACCATATGACACTCCTGGCCAAAGACTTACAACTCGGTGCCACTCTGAAATCTGAACAGTCTCAAACTTGCTGTACAGTTGCACAGGGCAGATATGACAAATAATAACATACATATTTATCTAGAAAGATGCAATTCTGGGAAATTCCAAGTGTGGTTGCAAGTCACATTTTCCCATTCAAGTCAATGGAGAAAATGTATTCAAATTAATATAAATTAAACTATATAATAACGTATCTCTTAGCAAAATGCAAGCAGATGAGTCCTGATGAAGCTGGTCGATTTGACATATGGCTCAAGTGTGTGCCACCAAAACTATGAGAGGATACAAGTTTATCCGGAAAGATGGAAGGAAGTCGGACAAATACTATAGTCTGGTTGCCCAACTTGCCCCGTTAGGGTAAACCACACTAAATATGTTATTATTACAAGCTCAAATGGACAGGTCACTAGGGCTGTGCCCAATCCTAATCAGGGCCTGAATTACTCGTGGGAATTGTACATATTTTGATTGATTCCCGCAAATGTAGCACTCATCATAATACAGTAGATATCCCACATATTTACAGCGATGTTATCTATCTATAAATGCGAGAAGTCTCTGCGTGCGTGCGTGTCTGCGTGTCTGTAATCCGCGTATCTCGAGAACCGTTCGTCCCACCGGCTTCAGATTCGGCACGCGCGTTCCCCGCCGCGGCGCGGTGTCCAGTGCCGGGCCTCGACCCGACCCGACGCACGGTTTTCCAGAACCGGCGCAAAACGTTCGGAATCTCCTTATGCGGGGCTGATTGTTGACATCAGGCTAATCCGGAGGAAATCGGCACAAGCGCTGACTCATTGTGACATCACATCATAAAAGGCTCTGAGATCACGTACGCCACATGAGTCAACAAAAAATGCCATGGTTACGTATTTTGTTGCGTGATGGAGTATAAACTATAAATTAAGCTTAGGATAACGTAACATCAAATGTGATCGTCACCTCAGAATCACCATGAATCTGCAGAAACATAAAATGTGTGCATACATAGATAGGCCTACAGTATATACTTGCTGTGTGTGTGTGTGTGTGTGTGTGTGTGTGTGTGTGTGTGTGTGTGTGTGTGTGTGTGTGTGTGTGTGTGTGTGTGTGTGTGTGTGTGTGTGTGTGTGTGTGTGTGTGTGTGTCTGACCTGACTGACTGACTTGCTGGCAATTACGTTCATCTAAGAGCAGATAGTGTGCATGTGTATCATTTCTCCAGGCTGCAGTCAGTCAGTCAACCAGCCAGGCCCATGCAGCCACAGAGCATGGCACAGTGACAGGGATGACAAAGGAGGGGCTGTGTGTATTGGAGATGCCTATTGTTTAGAGTGTGGCAGCCAGCTACAGTAGCTAGCTCTGCTTGGCACCGCCACAGACAGGTCTCTGTGGGGCTAGGCCTGGTCATGGGAGGCTCAGTCTCAGCTCTACTGCCATGCCATACATGACCCACTGCTACCTACCAACCATCTATAGCCTACTATCCAACCAACTTCTTCAACCCTGAACTGAAGCAGTCCGCAGGTAAACACTAACAGTAGAAGACAGTCGTCTCCCCAGGAAGGTCAAGAGTGGCATGCAATACAACAACCTAATAACAAAGTATCTATAGGCTCAGACTATCAGGTTGCTATGATGGACCTTGGTCATCCTGAAGAGCAGTACAGAATACAGATTAGTCACAGGACACACTGCCCCTGATGACCCTGTCACAGACAGTGCTAATCTGAGTTCAGCAACAGAAGTCAGTCTGAAACTTAATTTACAGATCCTTCTCAAAACATTTGAATGTTGTGGAAAAGCTCATTTTCTTCCATAATATAATTCAAAAAGTGAAAACTTTCACAGTCTAGATATGTTGCGCATAAAGTAATCTATAGACATCTCAGAGCACCTTGTGCCATATGTTGAGTTGTTGACAAGCTCTATGGAGATGCTGATTTCCTTTTCTAACAGGACTTGGCACCTGCCCACACTGCCAAAACTAATTGGTGTTAGTGTACTGACTATGGCATTACTGTGCTTAACTGACCAGCCAACTGGCCTGAACTGAACCCCACAGAGAATCTATGTTGTATTGTCAAGAGGAAGGTGTGAGACACTAGACTCAACAATACAAATTAACTTACGGCTGCTATGAACTTTGTTTTTAGAAGGATCTGTATGCTCCATCTCAAAAGTGTTCAATGTACAGTAAATGAATTGAATCCAAAATATTCCGGTTCTTGGACTTTACGTGGGGGCGAATTAGGGCTGCGTAATATATCGATATTATATCAATATCATGAATGATATGAGACTATCCTAGGATTTGGGGTATCATAATATTGTGATATTACATTAACCTCACATCACCTAACTTTCCACCTCGGAGGAAAGCCTTGTATTGGTTTTAAACGGGCCATGTGATCTGGTCTAGGTGTGACCTAAACTGGAAATAAGATCAGAAGATGCGGCATCGCTTTGTTTTGGTCCCCACTGTTTGTTTCCCCAATCCCCATTTAAATGCTTGAGTAGTGTAGGTCTTGCAAGTCGCTACAAGTTGGACTAAAATATGGATATACCAAACGAACTATTCCAAAATAAGCAAAACTACGCCACATAAAGGGTTTATTGGGTAGGCCCTAAAATGATGTCTTTGAATGCGGGGAAAATATTTGGGGTTTGATTTTTCCGGACAAAGTGTAGTCCATCTATGACTACAACATGACGTAGGCCGTTTCCGCTCCCGACCGGATCAGAAACCCGAAAATGGTAGTGATCGCCGGGCTATATTACATAGGCCCACGTGTTGTATTATCTGGTTTTAAAGTCTGCAGTACAGTAATGCAATGTTATTTTTGGAACTTATCTGACAGCTCTACCATTCAGTTTTATGATTTGCCATTACCCAGGTAATTATTATATAGGCATTACTGTTATTCAGCCCTAACCAGCATACTCTCAATATGGCAGTATTACAGTTGACTTTGAGGTCTACATCTGCCTTTACACCTCTGTTACAGTAAAATGTCATTGATGTAAAACTTAAACATTTATGAATGACCTAGACAGAAGGCATTAAGGCATGATAATTGGCCCTTTCAGAGTGCCTTGGTTCAATCAGTGCCCACCAAGTCCTCTAGTCTCGCAGCAGCCAAATGATATAACACAACTTACTATTAAAAGTTTATTAAGGACCACTCCCAAGACAAAAACGAAAAGTGTCCCAAACTAAATGAATTAACCAACTACAGATCTCCTTATACCAACCAAGCAGAGTCTTACCGAGTCTTACCTGAGGTGTTCTCAGGCACAACTGGACACGCACGAAATGAGATGGTAGGTCTGACCTCATGAGACTACTATTCACCCCATCTCTAGAGTATATCTCCTAAGCTATACGGGCAATATATTGAATATCAGCTGTGTGATTGCAACATGTCACTGTTTTCAAGTCATCATCATGAATGTTGGTATCTGTCACTACCTAGAATGGGAAGACATAAGGGGTCCAGGCAGTAACTAGGGTAAAGTGCATGAAAGTGAAAGTAGCTTGGCGGGGCAGCACCACCAGGTGTAAACTTGTCCACTCACTATTCCAAACATGTGGAGAATGAAGATCCTGGCAAATGTAGGCTTACAACAGGCCATATCCCTTCCTTCCAGTCTACCGGAACTGATATGCGAGTAAAACATGTTTAACATCGACATTTGTAAACATCGACATTTTGTGAGACAAGTCTCACAAAATACCTCAGAGACCAGACAATCACAGAGCCCAGGTAGCCAGGTAGTAGAAGTATTATGGACATCTTTCATGTTTAATATTGGTACAAAAATAAAGTAATTGAGACTGTAGTGTTTAAAATGCACCTAAATTACAATCCAGCTACAGCTTTGATGTCTGGAGAAATATAAATACCTCATATAGATAAGCAATTGGTCCTTGAGGGAGTTCCAGGGGGTCCCCAGCTAAATGACATTTAGGAACCAAATGGACCCTTATGGGTATGTAACTCAGAGAGAGTACAAATGGAACCAAATGGACCCGTTTGTACACTATCAAGAGTTACATTAAGATTGATTTTACAATATAAATTGGGGTCTCATAGATAGAAATGCCATTAAATGGGGGTCCGTAGCCTAATGCATCATGTCAAACTGGGGGTCCTTGAAATTAAAATGGTTGAGAATCACTGCTAGAGCAGTAAAAACAATATCTCTAATGGGGTCCCTGGCATTAGTGGCATATCTGTCAATTTGGGGGGACGTCCTTGACATGAAAGTTTGAGAAGCACTGTATTAAACCGGTCGCACGCAGCTTGTTTTCATATTATTAGGCTATTGTACCATTTGAGTACCATATATTTCCGCCTGAGAGTCATTTGACAGCCCGCACAGCCGTGCTGCAAGGCCGCGCTTTAACATTTCAACAAATGAAAGAGAAAATAAACGTATAAACAGCATATCGAGCGATATATAGATAGATTGTAGATAGATAGATGTATAATATAGCATCCATATTCCATAGGCCTCCCCACTACGGTAGTCTGTATGCTTTCCTACAGGTTTGGCAGACCTTACAAATAGGCTCTAATACACAACAAATGCCGACATGAGCCAAGCAGGAAATAACTGGCAAAAGAAAACGTCAAGACATACAGGGATAAGCTCCCGTTTACAATCCATCGCACCGCGGTGTCGACTGCCTACAAGAACCGGGTCTTCGAGCTTGAAGACCCCGGGGGTTTCTTGTCGGCAAGCGACACCGTAAATTAGGCAATAATAACACCTTACCTGAAACAATCTGGCTCTTTTATTATCCGGGCTGTCCGTCGCTCCGAATCACGTCTCCGCTGGCCAAGAAATCCGTTTTTTCAAATGACAATCATGGTTCCAGCTGTGAGAGGAACGGCAGGATTATCTGTATTAGTTTTAGACAATTAAAACGGGGTTAATTAAAGAGACAGAGCTTCTCGGACGCGCGACACGGTGGAAGAATATTTGAGTAATTTTTTTTCACCAAAGCAGCCTAATCACCACACCCATGAAAGTGGGAACATAGCAACAGCTTGCGCCGAGGGGTGCGCTCATACAAACCGCTCGCTTTTCAAAGCCTATTTTGCCTTTTAAAACGCCACAAAACACGTACCTTTGTTATATCAGTGCATGTTTTATATTTCACACGACAGCTGTATTTAAATCTCGCTGGCTGTGTGCGAGAATGAGGCGCTGGGATAGAGTGGGTCACCTACGCGAAGAATGGTATTGCCCGTCAGCCCCCTCAACAAAAAGAAACAGAATGGGACACAGGAAACAAATTGTAAACCAGTTACAACATGGTAGTAGTCAATCAGATGGACTTGGGTTTGCCAATTAAGCTAACCCCTTTCATCTTAAATGTTTGCCTTGGATGCCTTAAGTTACTAAAAAGTGGTGTAACTGGTGTATTTTAATATCTTGATTGTATGAGGAAAATCACACCTAGTGTGAAGTGAGTGGTGCTATTTATTGGTTCATTTCATCAAGCGTCCTGAAGATTGGCCAATGGGACCCTGGGCGTACACCATACAACGAGCCGTTTGTGCCAAGCTCTAGGCCAGATGTATAGGCCACACTTCAGTTGACATTTTTGAACATTTTTGCATGGGACCCTGGGTGCACAACAAACGTTGAGCCGTTTGTGTACCAAGATGTAGGCATAATATCTAGGCCAGATGTAGGCCACGCTTCAGTTTTCTTAAGCCCCGGACAGCCCCTTTTTGCCCGGACAAATGCAGGTGTTGGAGCTATATAGGCATAGCTCCTGTATTAAGGCGCTTTACAGAGATTGTGCATTACATTCACCAATTCACACACATACACACACACACACACACACATTCATACACCGATGGCAGAGGAAACCATGCAAGGCACCAACCTGCTCACCGGGAGCAACTAGGGGTTCAGAGTCTTGCTCAAGGACTCTTCAACACTAACTCTGAGGGAGCTTGGGATCGAACTGGGATCCCAGACTGGGTTTAGCCTGCAATGTAACTTAAAAAATCACACTTGTGTGAACTGAGCGGTGGAGGCTGTGTGTGTGTGTGTGTGTGTGTGTGTGTGTGTGTGTGTGTGTGTGTGTGTGTGTGTGTGTGTGTGTGTGTGTGTGTGTGTGTGTGTGTGTGTGTGCGCGTGTGTGCGTGCACGCGTGTGTGTGAGTGTGAGACGAGTGTGCCTGGCCTGGCCTGAACAATAGCGCCCCTCCCTTAACATGTGTGGTCAGAAAAGGTACGCGGACGGACGGACGCATACCCACACACACGGCCACGTATAGGAGACGTTGTGTGACCACCGCTCAAAAGATGGCAAAAAAGGGCCATCCATAACATCCAGTTTACAGTTTACAGTTTAGGCATTTAGCAGACGCTTTTAATCCAAAGCGACTTACAATCAGCAGATAACATCCAGTGTGCATCACAAGTCACAACACCATCACAGTACAGTAAGTCTGTAGTCAGTATGTCACAAAATATAAAGCTGAACTTTTTTTGATTGTGACAAAGAGGATTGTGCACTCACCCCACCATGTTCCCTCACCCCCACTATGTAATGGAAAGTAGGCTCATTGAAGAAGATCACTCCATTAGGAAAAGATGAATTTTTAATGTGTCCAATGAAAGAGAGCAGTTGGATAGGCTTTTCCTTATCTCTGCACGAGGCATGAGCCATAATCAATGGAGGACAGATGAAAGTTCCCTGGCTTCCTTTTGGAGTAGCATGTGGTCAGATGAAGCCTAATTGAATTCACACACAGGCAGCAATAGATTAAGCACGCCAATCCCACTTCCACTGAAATGCTTTATGAGGATTAGGATTTAGAGATGATAGCAGAGAGCCCTATTTAGTAGTGCTTAGTCTTTTGTTGGCTTATATGATTGTATTAAACATTTCGGAGCTGGACCCGTATTTATGAAGATGACCAATGAATGCCCGTTCAGAAACTTAATTTGTTGTTTGATATAGGATGAATTATAAGGTGTGGTAAATGAGGCACATCAGCCACTATTCCTAATTCTACCTACTTTAGACCCATGCAGTTTTCATAGCTAGGAACTGTGAACACAATTATAACGTATTTAAGCTATTTTCGTTTATTTATTATTATAATTTGTATTTTGTAATTTGTATATTGTATCTATTGTTTTAAAAGGATTTACACTGACATACTGTAGGCCTATTAGTAAGGAGGTGTTGTAAAATAAAACAAGATGTGACAAAAACCCAAGGATGACATCACTTTGGAATGGATCAAGACAAGCTTTCTTTCAGTTCATGTCTGAAGTTGCTTAATCCACAGCTGTATGGTTGCTCAATGAACATATCAGTCATTTCCAACTAAATCCTACCTGTACCTCCGGTATTCGATGATTTTCTCACATTCATATTTTGGCTTAGATAAGAAAAGCGAAACTGGTTTAAATGATCATTCATGTATATAAACCAGCTGTATGCATCACTCTCTAGAGAGCAGCAGAGAGAGAATTCATTAGCCAACAGAGAATCAGAGTCAAGGTGTCCAAGAGCACATCCGAGGCCAATCAGGTCCCTTACCCCATTGCTTGGCAACCAAAAGGAGAGGGAGGGAACGAATTGACAATGTAAAAATAGCACATCAATAGCTTGGTGTTTGAAAAAAAAAACACACATGCTGCCTGTTCTATAAATAGCCCTGGGAGCTCGGACCAGGTATCCTTCATGTACAGTCAAGCCCAATTTATATTTCATCGATGCAACATATTGTAAACATATAGTTCTGATATATACACCACTGTGTATTAGACTATAAATTAAGCATATATCATTTGTCTTCTGTCCTTCAATGACATGTTTTTTCCTTTCTTTTTGCAGATGAAACCCCAACCTATAGCTAGTCCACTAATATTACTGTTAACCTAAATGTACAGCAACACTCAAATCAGCTCTGTGGAATGATTTGAATGTACCTGTATGCTGTTCCATTCCGTTGTAGAGATTCTCCTGTATACACAACAGGTACAGGCTTTTTGTATGCACAGTATCTCATTTGTTGCTCTGTCCATTATGCAAACATACTACAGCCTGTGTTGTGGTAACATATTTGAATGTATTCTTAACATGCAATGAGTTCCACAGAACAGCTGGGCACATGTAATGGCAAAGTAAAGAAATACAGTAAATACAATAATATCTAAATCAGTTGCACAGGACAAATTCTAGTACCAATTAGTGGGTGGTGGAATCAAGAGGGGACAATGGAACGTCAATCTAAAGCAGCTTCTCTTCACCTATTTTTTGTCCACACATTCCTATTCCGTTTCTTTGTGTGGCGATGCACCTCATCGACCTCTGTGTAATACTTCCAGTGTATCAAAGGCAATTAAAAGATGTAGCAACAGTAAAGCCTTAAAAGGCTTTATCAGGGCCGTATTATCCGCCAGACATATCTCCAGGGGAGGCTGGCCGTTGCCAGGGCAACCCTTACAAATGGCAACTGACGTCAAGAAGGTAGGAGAAATACCAGGGAGAACCAGAGCTGCTATGCATAATGGATCATTGAAAAAAAATCACACCCGTGTGAACTGAGCGGTGGTTTACCCACCAACCCCTAGAGCTTCGAATTAATTTATATTTAATTAAAACAACAAATCTGCAGCACTTCTCGCGTGTAACGTTAAAATGTGGCTGGTCTCGCGAGGCAGAAGTCTCCATTCGCCGCTGCAAAAGTGGGCTGATCTACAAGTCCACAATGCGTCACTGATCCAATAGGTTGTGGGCTTGTAGATTAATTAAAAGGGTGCTTGTTTAGCGACACCGACATACAGCGAAGAATAAACCTCCAGCTACTGAACTTTCCCTACACTGACCGTCCTCCGCCTAGCAGACAGTGCTTTGCCTCTTGAGTTAAACGTGCTCACGTTTCACACAATGTAACTTTAATTGATTCAGAATGATAACGAGTCAAGCTGAAACGGGCGACTCATTTGGTAGGGACGGGAAGGCAGACTGTTTACGAGACTTCTCCACCGAAAACACTGTGTAAAGCATGGATTTCTTCTCTCACGAGTCTGCCTGCACGCAGCCACGTTCACGGTAAAACTCCCTCCGTCCCTCTGTAGACTACCTAATTTGGTTCAAACGAAAACATAATCCATTGGTGTGATTATAATTGCTCGTTTCACATCGTGGTTGTTCCACGCTTCGCATAGACGATGCGATGATACTGCTCTTGCTTTTACCAACGCCAGTCGTCAGGCACGTGCACACAGACATCAAACGGGGCTTGAGCCCCTGCCCTTTTAAGAGAGAATTGTCCACCAAAGGGCCCTTTTAGAAATGTCAGCCCCTGCCTCTCTTAACATTCTCTGCACGTCCCTGACCAACGCGGTCCCTGACCAACGCGTGAGAGAGAGAGAGAGAGAGAGAGAGAGTGTGTTGTCTGCCTCAGTGGTGCGTGTTCCCCACACTCAAGCCCCCACCGTTGCGCTGTGTGTGTGTGTGTGTGAGTGAGAGAGAGAGAGAGAGAGAGAGAGAGGGAGAGAGAGAGAGAGAGTGTGTTGTCTGCCTGCCCTGCTCAATAGCGCCCCTCCTTTAACGTGTGTGTGTGTGTGTGGTCTGTGTGTGTGGTCAGGAGAGGTATGGCCGGCGACAGACATACACGGCAGGCGACAGACATACACGGCCAGTAACATCTTGAAAGCGAATCACAGGAGCGGCTACCACCGCTCAAAAAGGCCCCTCTTGAAGAGTACTGAAGTGACTTAAAATATGCATGCCTTGCTGGGCTCGCCATCACCACATCTCTCTTTCTCTTTCTGTATGTCTCTCTCAATCTGTCTGTCTCTCTCTCTCAAATGAGGAAAATAAATGTCAGTGTTTTGCTTGCTGACTGGGAGTGGCACGGCTCAGACAGGACTAGTTTGCCAGCCACTCGTCCACCAAGTCTTCATTTGACAAATGATAGTCCAAGTCTCTGTGGAGAGATTCTAGATCATTCATGGTTTTTAGAAGCCGCAGCAGCTTCCCCTTACATGCATTTCTGTCATCATAGGTGCACATCTTCTGAGATGGAATATGACCCGCTGTGATTGGCTCAGAAGGGATGGAGAAGGGGAGACCTTTGTTAATGGGGGAAATTGAGTTTCAGCTTCACCCAGCTGGAGGCTGCTCAGATGGTCACAATGAGCACCCAGGGGGAGAATGGGGATGTTAGGGGTTAAGTGTCTTGCTAAGGGACACTTTCTTTGACATGTATACTGGGAAAGCTGGGAGGCAAACCGGTGACCTTCTGTTTACCAGATGGCCTCTCCACACTCAGCTACTTTTTCTTTTTTTTTCCCAGCTACAGACGTCCAAAATAGAGCAATATAGCAAAGATGTTCTTTTGTGTATCCAGACCAAAGGATTTTCCCTATTCTATTCAAATGACAGTACTTGCTAATAAGACTCTAACTGGCTCAATAACTAAACTAATTAACTAACTAAGATTGAAAAGGCACCACATCTTTTATGGCCAAGACCATAAAATCCCTAATTAGCAAATGTAAAATGGATCCACATTAACGCTCAAACATCTTCTTTCTCAGGAATACCACTGCGCTGAATCTGTGGATGGCAATAAAATCAGCTAGAAACTACAGCATAACTGCATACCGTTTACTTTGTCCCTGTACAGTATGGTTGTTGTCTAATCTCTGTGCTATTGTTGGCCCACGAGAGACAGTCACAGTGGCAGCTTGCTGAAGTGCCCTCATCATTTCTGTGATAATGCCTCTCGTGTAGTGTTGGAGTCACACTCTTGAGAAGCGTGACAGCGATTGTGTATCCCAGTTTGCCGATGTGAAAGGCCAAGTACTGTATCTATCAGAATGAATACAGCTGGACAGAAACATGCACACAAGCACATACTGTGGACAATTTGAACGATGTCCATTTATCACTTTTTATTTAGTTTTGAGTAGAATTTGTCTCATGAAATATTTTAGCTTTTTTATGTTAAATAATTGTAATGAATAAAATGTGGGGGCAAATGGTGTTGTAGCATGGCCTTCTAACAGCTATGTCATAGCACTGCTCCCTAGTCCCTACAACAACCAATGTGTGCCCCATCAAAGACACATGGTGCTCAAATTCCTTCTCCATCTCTTCATATATCACTTCCTTAAAATATAAATTAAAGAGTAACTGCAGTATGAGTAGGCTATGCCTGATATTCAGCTTTGGTTTGAGAAAAGAGTTTGCAGAGGAAATGGAAAGAGAAGAAGTGAGAGCATATCAGTCCAGGGGAATCCCAGTGACTTCCTTAAATCAGGGGTGCGACAAACAACAAGGAACATGAATTAACTTGCTGTAAATTTCCTCATATGTGACTCATTCAAGTCATATAGAAAACTCCCAATCGTTAGGAATGACAGTGCATTTAGAAATGTCAGTGCCATCACAAAGACTTTATGCCTGTGGCTTGTTTGATTGGTGTGCTAATTCTACTATCTTCAAAAGGCTCATCTCACAGCTGAATCACTGTGATATTAGATATATAATGTATTAGTAGTTGACATATTGGTGTGTGTGCCCCACGTTCAAAACACTAGATAAAATCAAATGCACCCACCCACACACTTTGTGGCATACACACAGGTCTGTTTCCAACCCATTGTCAAAATATCACATAACATTGTTATTTATATAGCAGGAGCACTTAATGATTCTTTTAGATTGTGTCTCCATCCATGTTTTGAGCCAAGCTTCTAACACTGCTTTCACTGGTAAAACATTGCTCTTTGGTTATATTCCATGTAAACATTTTAAAATATAAATAATAAATAATAAGCCTACATGTCTGTATTATAAAGGGAAATGGCACTCTTATTTTGATTTCAGATTTCAGCAATGGTGCTGCTGCCCGTGAATGAGATAGCCTACAACAAACCACTAGACACTAATTAACACACAGAAACGCAAGGCATATTTATACACATTTTGTAATATTTCTCTTTTTACCTTTTTCCAGTGAAAACAGATCAGGGAGGAAGTGGGCGTATTCCGCATACGTCCTACTCCTAAAGTGCATGGATTGTGAGTAGTAGTAGGCTACAGCGAGCGACGTGTTTCCTTTCTTACTCTCAGCTCAGAGTAGATGTTGCCAGGAGCTGTATTATGGAGAGAAAGCGACAGAGTGGAGAATTGAGTTGGTGTATGAGGGAGTGGGCTGAGGGGGGAGAAGAGGAGAGAAGGGAGGGAGGGAAGGAGGGAGGGAGGATGTGTGTGTGTGTGTGTGTGTGTGTGTGTGTGGGGGGGGGGGGGGGGGGATGGGGGGGGGGGTGATGGTAAATTGGTCATGGAGGATGGAAGAGTATTTCTATTAAAGAGATAAGAATTCTGAAGTGTATTGTCTTTTTGATGACAGTTGTTATACACCCTCATACTGTATACATTTGAATAGTGATACTCTTGCTCTTGCTCTCACATGCAAGAGTTTAATTTATAGTCATGATGCAATATTATTCAGGTGACTGATTGATTGATTGATTGATTGATTGATTGATTGATTGATTGATTGAATACTTTATTGGCAGTTTGCAGAAAAAATCACAGGAAAGTACAGTTCAATACAAGGTCTGCTGAGAGGATTTAACCCCAAGAAAGCCTATGGCTTGTTTCCATTGGGGTCCTTTGTACTCAATCCATCAAAAAGCTAGGTCTGTGCTTCTAGTCTGGTGAGTTTTCTGAGTCCGGTGCTTCTAAAAACAAAAACAAAGCAATTTCACGAAGAGACAAATTTACCAGTTCATTATAGAAATAATGAGCCATTAAATTAATGTAATTATAATTTGGCGGGTTGACAATGCTGAGGAAGACCTGTTGAAACGGGTCTGTTGCTCTGGAGGTAAAATAAAACTATGTAAGGACATTCACTGTGTGCTGGCTGTTTGCAGTTTGAGTGTTGCAGGCATTTTGCATCCAGGACCACAATGGAAACAAACCCCTAGGCCTAGCCATTTTGTGTTATCCTTTAACAATCATTGTAAACCGTACCTCTGTACAAATTCCAAACTGTTAATAAAGTATTGAATCAATCAAACAAATTGCAGTGCTTTCTATCATTATAATTTGGTTGTACTAACACAAATGACCTCCCTATGGGGTCCTCCCTATATGTTCCCATGCAGGTTCTATGTTCCCCAGGTTAAATGTTCCCCACTTCCCCCAAAAAAGGTTCTATGTTCCCCAGGTTCTATGTTCCCCACACAACCTCCCCCCAAAAAGGTTCTATGTTCCCTGCTCAACCAAAAAAGGATCTATGTTCCCCACCCCAAAAAAAAGGTATAATATGTTCCCAACTCAAATGCAGGAAATGGTGGGATATCTGGGCACTAAGAATGTGGGCAATCCTAATTTAGGTGCCCAGTGCCCACTCGTCCAGTTGTCCAGGTGCCCCTAGTGCCCAGATGTCTCCATCCCTAAGTGCCTACTTTTCTAGGTGCCCACTCGTAGTGGTCCAAGTGCCCACATGTCCCTACCCCACTCGTCCAGATGCCCAGTCATAACACAAATATGGTGCCCAGATGTAGTTCCCTCCTGACCCACTAGTATTCGTCATAATTTCTCCCCATTATGTTCTGTTGTGTGTGTGTTTAGAGTTATGTTTCCTGCATTTTTGGATGAGCGGGGATAGAACCTTTTTTTTTTTTTTTGAGTGGGGAACCTTTTTTGTGGTGGTAACTGGTAAGTGAGGAGGAACATAGAACCTGGGGAACAGGACCTTTTTTGGGAGGGTAAGTGGGGATTGATTGATTGATTGAATACTTTATAAGAAGTTTGCATAGGAAAAGGTACAGTTTCATTCACTGATACAAGGTCAACTAAAATGAGATCATAGTAAGCGTTTCTGCTTATTTGCACAGGAAACCAATTAAGTATCTCATATAACATTGAATGACAGACGCGATACACAGAACTTGGGGAACATACACGGTCCCTTTTAGGCTTTACAGACAACAGATCAGATTATGTCCTTGTATTGTGCCAAACCCAGCCGTTTCCATCAGCACACAAAAGGTTTACAAATTCACAACATTTTGGAACTTTGTACGACGGTGTTGCTGGCCGAAAATTGCTGACGTAGCCTAGCCTAGGCCTACGACATCGCCTCGCACGCTCAGAATGAGACGCATATGGTATTGGACTTGGTATTGGTAGTCAAAAGTCATAGACATGGAGTCGCTTGCCGAAAAGACTGTGAAATCAGTTTCTTTTGAGAGATATGTTCTTTTACAACAAACTCCATGACCATATATGGCAACCAGGATGGCCGAGTGGTTAAGGCGTTGGACTTAAGATCCAATGGACAATAGTCCTCGTGGGTTCAAACCCCACTCCTGGTAAACTTATGTTTACGTTCGTGATCATCTGATCAAGAAAAACGCAAGGGCCGGGGAATCATTCTGCAAGGTTAGTGGTTAAATGAAATCATATTAAAATAATAATAATAAGAATAACACCGTGTCCATTGGATACGTCCTGTGGATTGGTGTTTACATTACAAATGTTATAAACTATTGTTTTAAAGTAAATAAAAAGTTGTTGAACACCTTTTTTGATGATTGATTAGCCTAATTGACAGGGTCACAGACTGCATTCTCTAAACGCGAGTCGCAAGACAAGAGCAAAGTAAGTTGAGACCACCAATCCCTTGGCCTAGACCACCTCATCCAAATGGGTCTATACTCTATAGGCTATTATTACAACTAAATTCATAGTAAATTAGTGTTTGCCATTACATACATTTTCAGTTGTTATCCTCTTAGCAGAGTTTCATTACTGTACGGCCGTATTTTCATATATATTTTTCACAATAGGCTATATAAGTATTCAATAAAGTTTAACTGTCCACTCCTGCCATGCATCGACTGTACTACACAGTAAACGTAACTAAACATTGTATAATCCGCTCCATATGCTATGGATATGGACAACTCTCCGGTATTCTATGGTATTTGGTCTGATCGGAGTTGATCGGCTTTTGCAGTGAACTCTCACACACACTTGATACTGACGTCATCACTAAACGGAAGCAGTGGTGCCATGGATTATTCTGGTTGGATATCTTGCCTCAGTGTGATCCATACTCGTGCCAGTTAGGTTGATCCATGTTAATGCATTTCTTTTGTTGTGATTGCCGTTCAACGCTCTTATTCTAGTAATAGTAATAGATTCCAGAAGCATAACAACCTTGTTTTAATATTTAAAGGATGAGCGGCGGAGTGTATGGCGGCGGTGAGTAGCATTTCCAGGACAGCATATAATGAAATGATTATTTCAACCACGTTGTTCCGTTTTGTTCGCTGTGATGCTATATTCCTAATCCTAGCTAGCATCTTTAGCAGGCTACTTTGCTAACAACATACATGGAAACCAAATCTGTTTAGTACTTTGCTCACTGTAAACACTGGATAGGTGAATAGTAGCTATCAAAGTTTTACTTTTTTAAATGAACTGTCTTGTCTTTCTACATTTTGATTAATAATGAGCCAGCTTGTGGGTACCGTTAGCAGGCAGCAGGCTAATGAATAAACGAATGAATGAAAGTGGGCTGGCCTAACGACCCTTCTTAACGAACTACTGTAACCTAACGAGGTTATCTGTAAAATGCCCAAGTATCATCAAATTGCAACAACGTGCCTCAGAAGTCACTAAAACAAAAATCCAGACCAGTGTTTTACTCTTGAGAGTGTACAAATCCGGAACCATTTGCTTACATTTGTAGATTTTGTACACTCTTTGAGTTATCAATTGGTAATTACACACTCAGGATTTTACATGAAATCTCTACCGTGTATTTGACATGTGCAGTTTGGTGGACATGTTCCTAAACTAGACCAGGTCAACCTGGTTGTGCCAGACCCCCTGTCTGTCATCATCATTTATGACATCATGCCTTTTGTAGGCATGTCATCATCATGTCATCATCATATATACCCTTTATATAGAAAAGGAACAGACCGACATTTGCTTATGTAGGCCTACCCATTTCATGGGTCTGGCAAAAAACTAACCTAGCCCAACCCTACCTTCCCCTGCCCCTTCTTTGTTGCGACCGTAGGTCGCAGTTACTTGCACACTATCCAAACCTCCACCGGCTGTCCCTCCGTCACTCCCTCCGTCACTCTGTCACACGTCACACGTCACACTTTTGCCCTGCTCATATCTCTGCAACCGTTGCCCCGATCCATGCCAGATTTTGCACACACACTCCTTGCCTGCCAAACTACAACCTCCAAGGACCCCCGGAGTTTCGGGGACCCCCAGGTCCCTGGGGGACCCCCAGGTGTAAAAAATTACCAAATGTGCAAAAATGACCAAATGACCACCCCAACGGGGCTGCTCTCTCTGTGTCACACACACACACACACACACACACACACACACACACACACACACACACACACACACACACACACTCTCTCTCTCTCTCAAACATAATGTGTGACCTGCCAAGTGGCAAGGAATGTTGCCACTGTCCTCTCTCTCTCTCACACACACACACACACACACACACACACACACACACACACACACACACACACACACACACACACACACACCCCTTCACACCAGGGAGTCCAGGAAGGATGAGCCTCCATGCTTAAATAAACAGACCTGGGTCCACTATCAAGATCTGCCTGTGGGTGTGTCTACTTAAATCATGCACACCAGTACACAGTATCTCTACAGTCATGTAATCACAACGCATCTGTCCCATCTAGCGCCACCATCAGGACGATTTTGCACAAACTACTTTTTGGCCTATTTATGGAGATAAGCGACCAACGGTCGCTTATCTCCCGATTAGGGAGTCTTACTGGTATATACTGTTTGTTTAGACTTACTGTTTTCTTTTTTTCTTTTTCTTTACATATCTACTGCATAGTACTGTGTTCTATTTGTCTGTCATTCAATGTTATATGAGATACTTTAATGGTTTCCAGTGGAAATAAGCTTAGTCTTTTCATGGATTTCCTTTTAGTGGGTGCATCTCTCCACTCCGACATGTCTCCTTTCCGACATGTCTCCATTCCGACACTAACCCTATCTCTACCCCTACCCTAAACCTTAGGCCCATGGGGAGTGTCGCCACTCCGACAATAAGAAGTCCATTTCGGAGTGGCGACATGTCGGAATGGAGAGAGCCTCCCCCTTTTAGTAGACCTTGTACCAGTGAACTGTACTGTCATGAAACTGTACCTTTTCCTATGCAAACTTCTAATAAAGTCTTCAATCAATCAATCAATCAATCAATCAATCCAGAAGATTGAAGTCATCTGTAGTGCCTTTGGGGACCCTGTTTAGTGTTTACCTTTTTTGTATGTGTGAAGGCGGCATTATTGCCAAATACAAAAAAGGTAAACAGGGTCCCCAAAGGAGCTAAGGTCATCTGGTGATGGGCCACAAGGCTCAGCACACCTCTACCGCTTTGTTCTCAATAATTATTCCATAATGCTTTCTAGCCGTAAGCAACTCTTAGATCTTATGTATTTTTATCCCACGATTTTGTAACCCATTTTCACCCAGTGCCAATTGCCTAAACTGTAATCCTGGGCGCTGCTCTCCCTCTGCCAACCTGGGGAGAGCTAGCCTAGCTCAGCTAGACACAATCCAACCATGTTAAAACAAGGTGGGGATCTATACTGCAGTTATTTAGCTGCATTAGTATAGAGTCGGGCTAAGCCAGGCTAGGGGAGAGCCCCGAACTGAGCTCATGCTTCCTTCAGTGCATGAGGAGTGAGCAGGCCGCTTCTTATGACCTGACAGGGGGGAGCTAACCTGGTTGGACGTACCGCGTCGAAGGAAACCATTATTCCAAACAGTTCCTTTCCCCTCCATCAGGCGCCCTCTAGATCTTATTTTTAATATTTGGAATCTAATATCCGGAATCTAGAGTTGAAACATTGCAGCTGTACGGAAAGATTGAATTATCCTATTTCTATCTGCAATGATTTATTTAATAAAAATCCACCGTACTACTTTATGCGTAGTGCGTATATAGCGTTTCTAAATTGCACATAATGCAACTTATGCAAGAGGCAGCAGGACGTTGCAATATTGAAAATGAGTTCTTCCAAACTCCCAACACTTAGAAAAGAATCACCTGCACAGAATTTATTGACAGAAAGTAGCTCATATTATGTCTACGGTGGATTTTTAGGAAACAAAAACTTTGCAGATAGAAAAAGGATCATTTAAGCGTTCCGTCACTTAACAATCAGATATAACTTTTCTGTTTGGATGTATGTGCTGTCAAGGGTTGGTATTGCAACTCTAGATTCCAGATATTGAAAATAGGATCTAAGAGTTGCTTTCTGTCAGTTGATTGCGTAAAGCCATATTCTTACCATAGAATATGCATCTACAGAGAATGTGGTGATCAATGAATGAGCTGCACACTGAGCTGCACAACAACAGTGTGTTGCCTAGAATAGATCAATGCATAGATTCAACAGAGGTCAGAAATGGCCAGCTCTAAGGCCTTAGCTTAGGCACTTCAGATACACTGACTTGCACTCGCACCCAGAACGTCTTTTAGACATGTCTTGCATCTCGGTATAATGTAATATGTATGTTTGTTTGTCTCATTGCTCTATCGTCTCTTCTGCAGATGAGGTGGGAGCTCTGGTTTTTGATATTGGCTCGTATTCAGTAAGAGCTGGCTATGCGGGAGAAGATTGTCCCAAGGTAAGTGGACCAAGCAAAATGACCTGATTAATAACTATGTATCTTCTTCTCTTCCTCTGTGACTTTTTACTTTCCCATGGGGGGAGAACACCATCTTCAGAAAAATGAGGACTATCACTCTAGAGACAGGTGGCATAAATTGAGTTGAGATCTTTGCTTCTCTGTGTCTTGACTGTGTCCCAGGAAGATATGGGTACTTGTCTGTTTCATATACTATGCTAAACCGTAGTGAAACAGTAGTTGATATGTAGAAGAGGGATGGTGGGGTCTTATGGCCACACACATTTAGACATTTCTGACACAGACACACACACCTCTCACATTTTGGAAAACATTAATGCCTATAACGTTTTTGAACAAGCGATTAAAACATTTTTTGGGGAAAAACTTTAGAAAAAAAAAAAAAAAAAAACGACTCATGACTCACATTCTTTTTTGTCGCGGTGAGCATGAGTCGATTTTCTAGTAGATTTTTGATTTTGTTTTTTGATCCCTAACCCATCGATACAGGTTTTTTCAATTTCGATCCGATCCAATATATACATTTGGATATTTCCCGATACTTTACCGATACCCGATACAGTAGGCTACATGGCAAGTAAAAGTAAATTCATCACCTTTCAATTAAAGCCATTTATTAATTGTAGGATAGGCTTCAGTTCAGCCAAGAGTACAAAATGCAACGTGTCTCATCTCAAGAGTGGAGGAGCGACAAAAAAGGTTTGCTGGATAAGATTGTGGGATATGGTTTATTTAACTCATTTACTGCCTCACCCCGATAATCCAAAGAAAAAGCCTATGTTTCTCTCTGCCAGGCACGATAAACCAGAGAATGTAATATGCTTTAATCGCTATAATATGCTTCCGGTCTCATTTCCGGTTTCCGCCGGATCAGGTTTCTGTATCCGGTTCGGGAGCGGTAGCATAGCGCAGCTAACGCTAGCTATCATGTAACCACTGCTAGATAGAGCTCAGCGATGGAAGCGTCTTTTTTCAATGGGATTTTCTTTTGTTTGAAAGCTGTGATCTAGTGTACACACGCCTGGTGCATGATCCATGCACAGATCGTGCACGATGTGCATGGCATGCGCGCACACACACACACACACACACACACACACACACACACACACACACACACACACACACAGTGTCAATGCTGAAATGAGAGATGTTTTGGGGAGCGTGAGACAGTGTTTTTGACATGTCTGTCTCACATCAAAAATGTAAAAAGGTTGACATCCCTGCTGTCGTGCGCAAGAGTCAGCAAATGATCCTCTGTCAGTAGCCAGTGTTCACCTCAGATTCACCTCTGCTCAGCCAATTATCGCAGAGATCCACTTCAGACAGCGAGTCTCTGTGCGTGAAATAGTGGAGGTGGCTGAACACTACCGCAACACCTTATATATGGTACACAAGGATTTAACCCATTTAGGCCTAGAATTGTTGAATGCTTTAACCAGTGAAAAATAGCAGATATACAAGCTCACAGCGCTGCAAGCTTGTAGATCTGCTATTTTTGAAAAAGTCGTGAAAATGTGTGCAAATCTTTGAATATTTTGCTTCTCGGTGGTCCCTGGAACTGAATATTTTGAGATGCGGGTCCGTGGCCAAATACATATCATTTTGGGGGTCCTTCACATGCAAAAGTTTGAGAACCACAGACATATTAGTCTCTCAAGAACAGACTAACTGAGCTCCAGTTAAGTGAAAGGGACCTTTTCTTTGACGATGGCCAGCCAGATTGCTGACACAGAAACATAGGTTTTTCCTTAGAAGGATTCAAAAGACACTTATAGAATCGGGTCAAAATTCTAATTTTCACGATTTAAAAAAAATAGCAGATCTACAGTACAAGCTTGCAGCTTGTTACCTTTTAGATCTGTTCTTTTTTTGGCAAGCGACACCAGTGTACTATGGAGGTTAAGGCTATACAAGCGTGTGTGTGTGTGTGTGTGTGTGTGTGTGTGTGTGTGTGTGTGTGTGTTTGTGTGTGTGCTTTATATGCCTCCCCTTTTGGTTCTGGGAGAGGTAGACAATCTAAAGCTTGAGTTATGGGCTTTGTGTATATAGGCCTGCTAAGCCGAAGATAATATTGAGCATTCTAGACTAGTCAGTTACCTAAGTCAGTGGTTCTCAACCTGTGGGTCGGAAGTCGGGACCCCCAGGGGGGTCACCAAATAATTCTGGGGGTCCCCAGATGATTAACTTGATGTGCAACCTTGTTTTCTCACTCAACAGTAAACAAACCAACATAAAGTTTAAGTGTATAGAGGGTTTATGCACATTTCTAAAGTGACAATTTAATGACTTTTTAATACCTCAGTCTAAAATGACAAATTAAACGTTGGCCAAATTGTCAAATATGAGAGCCAGAAATTGTGAAAATTGCCGATCTACATGGAGCATGTAGAATTGTAGATCTGCTATTTTCACAATAGAACCTTGTTATATAAAATGTAATGCCTCAACTCTTAGTGTTCGTCAGTGTGAGGGCGTCCCCAAGTAACAACATGGGCAGAAATCACATCAATGATACCACTGACATACTGAGGCTAACGAATATTGTGTCAGCCACATAATCACAACTACATTCGATACGGCTGGTCTTTCCCCCTTAACCTATATCAAAAGCATGAAGTGATCTTGTTGATATTTAATGAACACAAACTTCATCTAAACTCACCAGACTGGGTTTTGCCCTGACTCCTGACTCATCTTGTCCTTATTTGGGTTTTGGGCCTGGTTCAGGCGGACTTTCCTACGGTCATCGGTGTGACTCTGGACCGAGAGGATGGCAGCACTCCCATGGAGACGGACGGAGACAAGAGCAAGCAGAGCGGGACCACCTATTACATTGACACCAACCAGCTGAGGGTGCCCAGAGAAAACATGGAGGTCATGTCACCGCTCAAGAATGGCATGAGTGAGTCTTCAAACGGTTGTTTTTATGTCACAGTTCTATGTCGATATACAGATGTGTATTGATTTCCAAAAGATTTTCCTTTTCACTTAAAGCTTTTTTTATGCCTGTTTTCATACAACATCGCTTCACCAGGCTTTCTGGGGGAAAGCCTGGTATTAGTTTACTAAACAGGTTGGTTGATCCGGTCTAGACCGGATAATATCCTACGTCACTTGTATTCAAAACGGACTACACTTTGGCCGGAACTACCAAACCGTAATCAGTCTTAACCCAAAACAAAGCTACTTGCGCATGCGCCAACTACTTGCCCATAAACTGATTCCGGTTTGGTCATTTTGTAGTCCGTTTTGACTACAAAATGACGTCATCCGCTCCCGACCGGATCAAAAGCCCGAAATTGGAAGCGATCCCAGGCTAGTTTTAATATATAGGGGAACAAGTGACATTCTGTGGTTCCTTTCTGGTTTGTTTATACGTTTCTAATGTAGAATTCTAGAGTGACTTGGAGACATGCAGAGACCTAGAGTAGCTTTCACAGACTCAAAGATAAACTGTTGTAGTCCTGTCCTACTAAGACTGTAACGCCTAGAAATCTAGTTTAACTAAGGAGTTGACACAGAAAGCTAGAATTTGGAATGTGACACAATGGCCCATTTTGCCAACCCATATTTTTTATTGTTGAAAATGGTTCACACACGGCGTACTGTTGTGGTACAGTCGGTAGCTATTACAATACTTCAGATGAGCATTTATAGTGTGGAACTCCACAACTGTGCATGTTTGCCTCTGTGATATGCAAGCCTAAACATTTTTTACATTTTGGTCTGATGAAGAACCAATTACAGCCAACATCTTTTTGGAGGATCGCAATATTGCACTCATGGCAGACTTTTGTCACCTTTCCCTGCCCGACTTACAGTCCCTGCCCGACTTACAGTATCATTGTAACCTCAGCATAAAAATCCTACCATTTTGTTTCTGGCTTCAAATGGATCAAAATAAACATTTCGCCTCCTCCATACTATATTGGTTTCTTTAAAGATGACAACTATGTATAACAACTACATTGCTTTCGTCTCAGATCTAGGGCCCTATTATGATCCAGGTCTTATGCCTTATGCCTTAACTTCTTTACCTTTTTTTCACTATTTTGAAACATATTTTTAAATACTTCAAATGCTGATCTACATCTGCACGTTGTGAACTTGCAGATCAGCTATTTGAAATATTTAAAAAACTAAAACAAAATAGTAAAAAAAGGCAAAGAAGTTAAGGCATAAGGCATAAGACCTGGATCATAATAGGGCCCCTAGTGTTGTATTTTAATTCGTTTTTTTGGGGAACACAATAGTCATTCATTACTAATAAGCAATGTCCTGTTTCTTTACTTTGCTTACCCAATTATTGTGGTATTTGATCAAGTATGCTTATTTGAATGAATGTTTACTTTCTACACTCAAGTTGTTGTACTCGGTCTAAACACAGCTGCTGTTTGATAGAGTGCACTGTCCCCTCAGAAGTGTCACTGGATATGAAGCATTGTCTCCTACATACTGACATACTGTAGCTGACTATGCTAATCAAAAATCCAGTCCAGGAGGGGTATAGCTGTGGGTCTATTTAGAGAAGACTGTGACCCCAATCGTAATTGCGGCAGAACTGAGCTGTGGGACTGCAGACCCCCTTAGAGAGATGACCTGGAACATTGGTGCCTGTCGCTCAAATTATCCCCCACTGCTCTATTTTCTCTGCCATCTGACCCAATGATGATGCCAAAAGGTGCACGTTTATGTGTGACGTGGGTCCTTCTGCAGGCATGTGCCTATGAGGTTGAAGGTCACTTGGTTTTGTTGGGGGGGGGGGGGGGGGGGTTGCCGTTGGTTTTGTTGGGGGGGGGGGGGGGGTTGACGTTAAACATGTATTTAATGAATGTCGTGTAGTCGGTGTATGAACAATGAGGTTCTCATTGTGCAAGTTAACTGTTGAGCAGTGTGTGACTGTCCTCCTTCATTCATGGATGAGGACTTGTTTAATTTATATATATTATATTTAACATTATAGAGCAGTTTTTTAATTTACCCCCTGATGAAGACCTTTTTTAATCCACACCTCTGTTTTTTCAGTATATAGTGACATAGTTTGATATATCAACTTTAATCCCAAAAAGAGTGTAGTCATGATTATGAAGACTAAAGAGTATCGTAACATCTCATCCACACTGCCCGCAACGCGAGCGATGAAATCTCATTAAAATACATTTGTTTCAATGGGAACTTACCGCGAGCGGCAACGTGTTGTGCAGCGACATCGCCCTCCCCTCCTATGTTCGCTCGCAGAGTCTCTATTTGAGCGAGGTATCATGGCCATGTCCCACCTCGAAATACTAAAAAAAAAAAAAAAAGTTCACTTCAGGCTACATCGCAACGCAATGGCGACGCTCCATATGAGGACAGTATTTTGTGCGACATCGCCGTTGGAACGCTCACTCGCTGGCAGTGTGGATGACCTCTTTTTATCTGGCAGAGGTGCTCAAAGTTGTAGACGAGGTCAAATATCTGGGTCACATCATTAGGGCTGACCTCTGATGATGATGATGATGATGTTCAGAGACAGTACTGTAAATTTAATGCACACGCCAACATGTTGTCGCATACATTTTATGTGTAATTATGATTGCGGGTGGCATATAATGATGCTCTTAGAATCCTGCTGAGACTCCTGAGGTGGACAAGTGCCAGCCAATTGTTTGTAAGAAGTGATGTTCCCACTCTAGATGCTGTCCTCAGGAATCTGATGTCGTTTTTTGACATGGTTGAAGGACTCAAAAAATGTAATCATAATGGCTTTAACCATGCCTAAGAAGAGCAGCATTAGGTACTCTTCTTGTTTTTGGAGACATTGGAGGGTGTATCTGTAATATATGGTTTTTAGATGTACCTCTTTTCTATGTTTTAGTTTTTAATCCTGTTGTGTGTTGTCCCCTGTATAGTCCATACTTTATATGGACATATTAGTCTGAAATAAAGATAGATTGATATTATATAGTTAAAGAATTTTAACATATCTCTTCCAACTCAAACTTGTTAGTACAATGGCTAAAGGTGGGCTTTTTTGCATCGACATAAATACAAGAGCAGTATACGCATAAGAGCAACAAAAACATATTTTCTCTGTTCTTTTCTGTCCCACCTCCCTGTGCAGTCGAGGACTGGGACAGCTTCCAGGCCATTCTAGATCACACCTATAAGATGCACTTCAAGTCCGAGCCCAGTCTTCACCCAGTGCTCATGTCAGAAGCTTCAGTAAGTATAAGCCTGATCAACACTGGTTATTTGAGCTGTGAAAGAATAAACCATGTGGCAGATGCCTTTCAAAACTGATGGGGCTGAGACTATTTGTTGTTAGTGTATGTTGTTCTAACAACCCCTATTGTACTGTACTTGGTATTTTTTATCCTCCTGTGTACCTTGAATCTCCGATAAACCTTATGTGACAAAGAATACTGTGATCTAATGCAAATGGTACTATGATCTGTTCTGTGTGTCTGCAGTGGAACACGCGAGCGAAGCGGGAGAAGCTGACAGAACTGATGTTCGAACATTACAACATTCCTGCTTTCTTCCTTTGTAAAACAGCGGTGCTGTCTTCGTATCCTTTTTGCGTCACTCCCTCCCGCCTGCAGTCCAATCATGGCAACAAAGCTCACATTCTATAATGGCACGTTTGATCGCAGGTCATCAGTTTTCATATGATGGGAGATTGAAGGATCTATGTAACTCGGCTCTTTAGACTTGATTACTGATCTCTGTTCGTCGAAATATCTACTGTAACATTTCCTTGACTCTGAGGATCTCAGCTTTGCCAACGGGCGTTCCACGGGCCTGGTGTTGGACAGCGGGGCCACACACACCACAGCTATTCCTGTGCATGACGGTTACGTCCTGCAGCAAGGTGACTGTCATCAAGTTGAGAATGTCTTTTCTGTTGAGTGACTCTTGTCTAAAGGGTCCTGTATTAGCCTTTACGTCAGTGTCTACTGCAAGGTGATTTAATTTGGACCGTTAGACACCTCATGCACACATAAATAATTCTGAACTGACTGTAAAATTTAAGATTCAAGCCTGCTGTGCAAATGCACCTCCCGTAATGACTCCATGTCCCCATCTATAGGCTGATATTTTCAGCAATGGCTGAGAATAATTGCCACACTAAGGAATTTCCCATTGAAACCAGTGGTCACAACAGCTCTGAGAAAGAGACTAAGGGTTGAAATTATAATAATAAAAAACACTATAAAAAACACCTATGACCAAACATTTTGGGCATAGGTGAACTAACAGGGGGTGCGTTCGGAAATGTGCACCGGGTGTGTGCTCAGTGTGGTGAGTGCAGTGGGCGTGACGTTGTAGAGTGCGTTCAGTGTGGCTTGTTTACGAACGACCAGTTAAGCTGTGCGCTTTTTCACTCTGAACTCTGAAGTCTGAAGGTAAACTTTCTGAAATGCAGTAGTTGCTAATGTAACGTTGATTTTGCAAGGAGATGTAATTCATAACATTGGCATACCTGCTGTTAGTTTACACGTTGATGCGTGTGAAACTATCAAGCCCAAACGACCAATTAAGCTGCAAATGCTGCATTTTGCAGTCATTTCCTCACCAATGAAAACACTGCACCGACGCACCACACTGCCAAACCCCATCTTCTGAGTAGGGTCGGTGAGTGCGTGCACTCAACACACCGGTGTGCCGCGCACTGAATTTCCGAACGACAACGCACCAAGTGCACCGAATAAACAAACGACAACATGGCACACCAGTGCGTTGAGTGCGCATTTTCCGAATGCACCCAGGTTCACCTATGACCAAAATGGAGATGCCAGGCAGCCACACAGATCTGCTCATCTTAGTCTAGATGAGCAGGACGATATTTCATTGTGCTCTGTCTACAATGACTAGTAACTTTGTTTTATTTTTTCCCTCTGATAGGCATTGTGAAGTCACCTCTGGCTGGAGACTTTATGAGCATGCAATGTAGAGAGCTATTTCAAGAATTAAGTGTTGAAATAGTCCCTCCTTACATGATTGCATCAAAGGTGAGACCTGCTAAAGTAAGTCAAAACCATTTTCATATCTCACTGACTATTTATCTCACGGTGGTGGGAGGTGTATTGTAAGTACTTATTTCACAAATATGTTTTCTAGGCATGGCCCCTTTTGAAGGAGATTGAGTGCTTCATTTTTCTTTTCAGACATTTTACTTTTACTGTGTATGGCTGCACGCTGCAAATGGATCCATTGTGTGTCGAGCTTGTGTTTGTGATATACCCACATGCTGTGTATACTGTATACACATGCTCACCCTATGCCTGTCATTTAAACCACACTACATATTTCTAGATGATGATCAAACATATCTTCTGGATTTTTGTTGGCATGCAATGATTTTGGCTATGTCAACTCTCAACACAAGTTAATATCTTAAAGCCATACTGTGTAACTTATTAAATGAAACAAAAGTCATTTTTGATTTCATCTTTCACTGGTATAGTTTTCACAATAACCAGTTCACATAAATGTATTTTTGACAACTTCTCTAAACAGTTATAATCATGAGTGTAAGCCCCCAAAAAACTCATGCCGAAATTACTTAGGCACTGGAAATGTATTTATTTATGTATATGATATGATAAATATTGTTTCTGATGACCTGTTGGATTAAAAAATATTCTTGTGTGCTAGGAACATTCTTTCCCTATTGACAAATGCTGTCAATGACAGGTGTAGTCAAAATAAGACTACTGAAATGACAGTTACACAGTATGGTTTTAAAGAAAGACCAGAAGCACAAGCACCTCACTATCTGGTTCACCATATTAGTGATATGTACCTAGAATGGCTTTGTGCATCTGTGTTGTATAGAGCACCAAAGTCTGACGTAATTTACACATCCTACCTGGGCTGTGTTTCTTTTTTTTTTATCCCCATAGACTTTTTTTTAAATATCTCGTCAAATAAAACTGTTCCAAAAATAAACCAGAATCAACTGACAAAAATGATAATGTTACTGCCGCCAAATTAGTTAAATTTTCACCAGAAACGGGCTGTATCAAATATGAGTGACTATCGTAAACAATACAGCGGCACCTCCCCGACAATATCGCATAGACAGTTTGTTTATTTTTGGACCACAAAGCTTATCTGAGACGATTTTAAGATGACCCAATGTTATTTTCCATATAGAAAAAGCTCCGACCCAGGGGATGAACGAGTGACGTCAGGACTTGGGTACTCTATAACCGTACCAGTGATATGTACCCAGAATGGCTGTGTGCATCTGAGCTGTAAACTGCACTAGTGATATGTACTGTATGTACCCAGAATGGCTGTTCGTATCTGTGCTGTTAACTGTACTGGTGATCGTGCCGTATAACTGCTCTAGTGATATGTGCCCAGGTCAGAGTGGCTGTGTGCATCTGTGCTGTGTTATACCTGCAATGTGTTTCACCTCCATGCACTCGTACCTCATGGCCGTCTTCAGACTAGCCACTGCCCAAAACCACTTTCTTTGTCCTTGCAGGATGCTGTGCGTGAGGGCGCACCGGCTAGCTGGAAGAAGAAAGAGAAACTACCTCAAGTTACGCGCTCCTGGCATAACTACATGTGTAATGTAAGCAACGCGCCTGTCTGACTCTGCTGTTAAATTATATGATGACTACTCTTGGACAAAACGGTGTATTGATGAATGTCAGCTAGGGCTGGGCAATTGGCTGAAAATGTATCAAAATAGACATTTATAAGTTAGAACCAATAACCAATCTAAAAAAAGAAAATAGAAAATTCTTAAATAGTCGAGAAGCAAGGTTTAAAAAAAACATTTATTTCTTATATATCAACAAATGACACAAATAAGATTTCCTATCGGCTAAATCGATGAGACAGATTAACCACACCATTGCACTTTGTTGTGCAATGGTGACTTGCAAAAATGGGGGACGTGGGGGGAAAAAAACACACAAGCTCACAATGCAATATGTGTTGTGAGCGTGTGTAGATCAAGATATTGACTCTGGAAAAGCTCACAATTGGGTCAAACACCTTAATGCTGCCACCGATGATGAGACATTAGTGTAAATAAAAGATTTGTATGCATTAATTACTAATTAAGTAAAGACTTCAAGAATAAAACTCCTAAAACTGCAGTAGTCAACTGGAGAAATGGAGAAAGAGACCGATTCAAGATGGAGGAAAGTTGTAGGCGAGATGTAGACCATCAAAATGTGGTCTCTGCTTTAAAGTGCTGTGGTGATCATGTGCTGTTTTTTCTTCCCTGCCATCTACAGACTGTGATCCAGGACTTCCAGGCCTCTGTGCTGCAGGTGTCAGACTCGCCATACGATGAACAGTAAGACTTATATGGAATGTAATCCTAAAACCATATTATGCTATGTGTCTCTGCTGGAAGATTTCAATTCTAGCTGTGTTAATTAACTCATTGAGTGCCTATCCCGAACTAGTTCGGCTTTATTATCGCATCCCAGAGTGCCAATCCCGAACTAGTTGGGCTTTTTAATAAAAAAAAAAAAAGAAAAAATGTTGTCCTCTGTTTACAGAGGACGATATTTGCCGATATTTGCTGATATTTACCATCCACTCCAATGCAATCCAGGATCTTTAGAGCTCATTTTCTCTGTTTTTTCTCCCATGCATGAGGTGTGCAAGGTTTAATCATGGCTAAGTTGACGAAAATCTAAATCTAAAATGCTTGGTAGCCAATAGCTAACTTCAAGCTAACTTCATCCTCTTCCTGTACATGCACAAAGGAAAGTGTTCTGGCAAGTCATGGCTCCAGGGCTTGGGCATGCATTACCAGCATATCTCTATTATTCTCTGGCCACTGGGCGCCCTCTAGTGGTGATAGGCTGGCATTAAATGAGTTAAGAAGAGTTGATACATTTCCTAGTTATCCACCTTAACCCATTAAAACAAGGAAAACATCTGTGTCATTTTAGCTGTAGCAGAAGGGAATAACAAAAGAGCATCCTTTTTGCTGGAAGTGCCGGAACCTTTTTTTTTCTTTGATTTGTTATAAGAGATCCCTTCTGAACATTATTTTGCACCTTTTTGGTGGTCCTACACATCTGTCCCCAACCTTTAGGTTGCCGCCTTCTAAAAGCTATATACTGTATATAGTTTTTCAGAAAACTCAGGAGGATTTAGAACGTTGTTTAGAGCAGTAGTTCTAAAAAAAATAAAATAAAGTGTTTAACCTAACCCGATTTCCTTTCCTTAGGGTAGCAGTCCAGATGCCCACTGTTCACTATGAGTTGCCTAATGGTTACAACTGTGACTTTGGGGCAGAGAGACTTAAGATCCCAGAGGGACTGTTTGACCCGTCTAATGCCAAGGTAAGCATGTCTGGCACTCTGAACTACAGTACAAATATTGCTTAATCCAGAATAAGGTTGATGTTATCAAATAGCACCACAAGTGTCTTGGAGTGGTTTGTTTTTTGTCAAAACACCTAATCAGGTACAGCGAGTGAGTAAAATAATAGGGATACTTGTCCAAGTCCATTTGAAATCGAAGATGGCGTTATTCCCCCGGGTCCCGTTTTTATTTTTTATCCCCATATAAGAGCTGTATTCCAAACATAAACCATCGTTTATGATATCCATTCATATTAGATACAGCCTGTTTCTGGAGAACATTTAGTTATTCTGCCGGAAAACATATGAAACTACACTTCCGTGACAGTTTGTTGTGTTTGAAATTACTGTTCCCTACCAGCCGCGTTCATGGAAAATGTTGTTGTTGGGTTTTGTTTGACTCGTTTCTAGTGTTTATTGTGTTACTCTTTGGGTAAATGTGTACATTTCCACCTTTAGTTGATGCTTCATATGAGTGAAATCGCCAACGTGGTGTGTTAATTTTTGGAACACAGTTCTGTTCTTATATGAGGCGATCTAAGATTCCCCTATGGGGATATCAATAAATATAAATAATGGGATAAATAAAAAAATAATGGGAACCTGGGTAATAACCTGGGGTATAAGTTCATATAACCACTGGTATTCTGGTGTGAAAGAGGTCCATTCTATTGTTGTAAAGCTGTTGTGTATGTTGTTTGATTTCCACAGGGACTGTCTGGTAACACCATGTTAGGAGTTGGCCACGTGGTGACCACCAGTGTGGGGATGTGTGATATCGACATTCGACCGGTAATTATAGTGGATTTTTTTAAACGTGGGTTTGGGGTGCAGCAAAGTATCTCCTACTCTACAGTGTATAGAGTACTTGGTGTCATTTTCAAACATGTTGGGAGTAATT
This sequence comes from Nannobrachium achirus, assembly GCF_963921795.1. NCBI lineage: Eukaryota > Metazoa > Chordata > Actinopteri > Myctophiformes > Myctophidae > Nannobrachium > Nannobrachium achirus. The sequence goes on from NC_137810.1 coordinate 37,834,112, forward strand.
TTAACATCTACTCTGGCTTTTTTGAGTACCCCAGACAGTTTTTTAATTTCTTGATTCACAATATTCTAATATTTGATATACATTTTATCAGACACGCCCCCTTCTATACAAATCCATCGTAACTTCAAACTCCATTTTAATCATTACAGATTCATCGGAATTATATTAGAAAGTATATTAGCATATTGATGAGGGTTTGTTCCTAATAAATAAAAATATTTAGCTGAGAAAAATACTAAATAGGGCCATTATTGATCAAACATTTATATTTCTGACCAAGTTTGGATGTGGGAACTGGAACTTTAAGTACATATGTTATAAGTGGTTAAAATGCATTAAAACGCAACAATAACAGATTTTTAAAATATGTGTTGGATTAACTAGCTCAAGCTAGTTTCAAGTGTCTGCAAATTGTGTTTCATCCCGTACTGAAATTAATTAAATCCACTTGGCTTCCCCCGAAAATCAAACGAACCACAGAAAAAGGTCAGCCGTAATGTCAAGTAACCATGAGTCACATAGACAATGGGCTAAACTTGCCAGACCACTGGTTTGGTAACATGAATTGCTTACTATGTGGTGTCTCTCTCAGGGTCTGTATGGCAGCGTGGTGGTGACAGGAGGAAACACACTTATTCAGGGCTTTACTGATCGACTAAACAGAGAACTCTCTCAGAAGACCCCTCCTGTGAGTACTTGACAACGCTGTCTGTCACTTGATATTGATATAACAGTTTGGTGTGTGTGCAAAACATAAATTCGAAATGTCCTCCTAATCTTGAATGCCTTTCTTTTCTTTCAATGTTTATATGACTTTATGAACCATCACCTTGTATAGAGCCATCTTGTCCAGCAAATAAACATCTACAAAAGTATTCATACATGGCATTTCCCACGTTTATAAATGAAGGAAAATTTCTACCAGCATCAGACTGAAAAGAAATTTAAAAAAGTCTCAAAATTAATGAAAATAAAATTTGTTATACTTTAACTTAAGAGCCTTTGGAACACAATGTTCTGCTAGTCTAACATGGTGTCTTGTCTACAGAGCATGAGGCTTAAGCTGATCGCTAACAACACAACAGTGGAGCGACGGTTCAGTGCTTGGATAGGAGGCTCCATCCTGGCATCACTAGTAAGTAAAGGCAGTTGGTATTTAATTTGGGACAATAAATGGAGTGAACTGCTATAGCAGTTTAGAGTGATGTAAAAGCAGTCGTTTAGAGATTCATTTCTTTAATTTACTTGTACCACAATGATTAAATATATACTGCTCAAAAAAAATGAAGGGAACAAAATGTTCTCTTAATTTATTTGAATTTATTTGAGTATAGTATACTGTAGTACTTCTAAAAAAAAAAAGCTCAAAGAATTAAGGGAACATTTTGTTCCCTTCATTTCTTTGAGCAGTGGTATAATAATAATTTTAATCAAAAACATTATCAGTCGTCAGTATTTAAGTGGGGGTGAAAATGTGACCTTTTGCCCCGTTTTCATTGAGCAAAACTTCTGGAAGTTTTGTCAAAAATGAAGGCAATTTTGAAATTCACGCCATGTGAAAACGGCCACTTATTTTGTGTTCTGGGAGTTTTGAAGTCCTAAATTTGACGGCAAAATACCTAGTAATTTTTGCTGAAAGTACCGGGAGAAAAGAAATTTCCCCACAGTGAAAACGCATACCGTTATTTTTGACGTTTTTTTTACAAGCAGGTGCATGAAAGGAGCCAATAATAACAGTTAAAACATTGTATCTGGCCTATTTTTAGTATGATTGGGACACAATGCGCTCATTATGCTGTGGTGAAAGTTGGAAGCTTTACCAACTCAAAAAGCTCCGTCATTGTTAATAGTTTCTCGTCGTTGTGATGACTGATGAATCATGATTAAAAGTGTTTTACAGAGCAGCGCATCGGGTTTGGTCATCCGTATGGTGACGCGTGAAAAAGAAAACAAAACAAAACACAGCTAATCTACAAGCCCACAAGTGCAACAACACGTTGCATAACGCATAAGCGATCCTTTCTGAACCTTATGTGTTGCATGAAGAATAAGTCTTGAAACTTGTTAAATCCATTTGTAGGGTTTAGGGTGAGACTGAGAGAGAAAGAATGAGAGACATATAACGAACTGCAGCACTCGACTCACTCCAGCAAGCAAGCTGCCAGTGTTGCCATGTCTGCTAATTATAAGCGACTCTGGACTTGATTTCCGTAAAGTTACTTGTATATTTGATAGTTGCTGGTTTCGTTTTATTTGTTGTGAGCTTGTAGATCGGTAATTTTCAATTAGCTGATGTGGCGATGCGTATAGTTTTAAAGTGCTTGTGTGGCCTAGATAATATCACTTTTTGGGGCTTATTTTCGTACACCTGGTTGCTTATTTCTCTCACAAAATCTGGCAACACTGGTTTTCATGCCGCTTCAATGGTTTAGTGAAAACGAGCGCTACCAGCATTTTTGCTGCCTATGAGGGCATGTGAAAACACCCAAAAAAACGAAACTCCCGGCAAGTTATGCTAATTATAATTATCTATTTTGCCGGAAAAATTACGGAACTGCAATGAAAACATGCCTTTTGTCTCCTAGGGAACCTTCCAGCAGATGTGGATCTCCAAACAGGAGTATGAGGAAGGGGGGAAGCAGTGTGTGGACAGGAAGTGCCCTTGATTTGATCGCCTATTTCTCCCAGGCTGCGTTCTGACACTGTCTTCATCATATTGAGTTCACCTCTGACCCTGGACTCAGGAACATTCTTTTGTTTTTTATAACTATTGATGGACTTTGTGTGTATGTCTGTTGAACTTTGTTTTTATGTTGAATACCTAGGCCATAAATAACTGTAACAAAAGTGAGTTCATTTATTCATGTTGTTGGTCTGTCCACTGCCTTATGATGTATTTATTTACATTGTCGGTGTCCTCTAGAACAGGGGTCTTCAACAGGGGGTCCGGGACCCCGGCCTAGGGGGTCCTCCAAATCTCCCAATCCTTTTTATATTAACAACTTGAACCAAAGTGTCCATATTCTAGAGAACCGTAGCCAAAAATAGCAGATCTACAAGCTCACAACGCCTCGTGCTGCGAGGTGTTGTGAGCTTGTAGATCGGCTATTTTAGGAGGTTTTTAAGAGGTTTGGTGTAGAGGGGAAAAAGAACAGACTAAGTACAGAGTGAAAGGTCAAGTTTATTAGTTAATGACGGCTCAAGTGGTTAAATATCTGAAAACACAAATTGAAATGAATCCAAAACACGATGATTGTGCGGTCAAACGATGAAACAATATAGAATCTATGAAAAGGTTGTGGGGGTCCCTGCTTCATTATCTCTCAACTAAGGGGTCCTTGGCCTGAAAACGTTGAAGACCCCTGCTCTAGAAGCCTGTCTTTATCCAAAAAGTCCATTTAGGACTGGCATTTCGACACCAGTAACGTGTAGTGTCAGTGGATGTACATTCTACAGTTTGAAGTGAACAGTGTTGTTTGTCTTGAAGCCTCTGAGTAAGAAATAAGCTCATCATTGGCAAACAGCAGTCAAATCTCAGTGCTTACTCAAGTAAAATCTATTTAATTTTCACTTTTGTTAATCATCTTTTGAAAATAAAGTTCTTTTTTAGTTAACGGAGTCCTGGGAGTATTGTAATTTCATATAGGCTCAATTTATACCGCCTGGTCACATTTTCATTTGATAAAATTACATATTTTAATTAAGCTGAAAGGTTATACCTTCATCTACAGTATATAAATGCACAGAATCTGTGTTGTGTGTGCCGTGCATGTCCCGCATATGGAGAACTGGTATGGCCGATTGACATCAAACGGAATCACAGAAGACCAGAGGGAGTGAAGTGATGGATCAGCGTTTGCCAAGAAATCCATTAATCCACAAAAGTCTGCTTGTGTCCATTTCTTTGCCATCAGGTCATTCCCGTCTGTGATGTCCATACGAGTAAAAAAAAAAAAAAGCCTCCCAAGTATGATGAGTAACTGCAAAGTACTGACAACGGGTAGCCAGAGGGACATGCATTCCCAAAAGGCATTGCCCTTTATTCGTTAATTATGGAATATCAGTCGTACAAAAATGTTTCGTTTTGAAGCCACCTGGCTCATTCTACTTTCCAAAATACCATCCCAGTTCTGATGCTTTTGTCTGTCAGAACAAAGTAACTTTTATGCTTGAACTAAAACAACTCAGTCTGACATGATATATTTAAATAGCTCAGGGGTAGAGGGGTAGCTCAGGGGCGGCATAGCTCAGGGGTAGAGAAACCGTTATTAGAGCACGAAGGGTTCCCGAAGGGTTCCCAGTTCGAATCCGGGCTCCCCCTGAGTTAATGTCGAAGGGTCCTTGGGCAAGACTCTGAACCCCACATTGCTCCCGGTGAGCCGGTTGGTGCCTTGCATGGTTTCCTCCGCCACCGGTGTATGAATGTGTGCGTGAATGGGTGAATGTAATGCACAATCTCTGTAAAGCGCTTTGGATAAAAGCGCTATATAAATGCACCATTTACCATTTTTTTACCATTTTAAATATTTTAATTTTAAGTTACAATACAGATGACATTTCAGCATGGTAAACATTTATCCAGTGGAAACAATTGACTTTGTACTAATCTTTTTGTTACTCCTTGAATGGTGATTGAGTAAGATAACCAACCACAGTTACCTTAAGGCCATCTTAAAAAATGTATATACAGGAAAAAATACCAGTACTGCTTTTGTGTTGCAAACTGCAAAGCTGTGATTTATTATAAAAAAAAAAAAGAAAAGAAAACTCACTTGAACCAATGAAACTGGTGAATTAAGACGAGGATGGGAATAAGATTATTTATATGGCTCATGAAGAAACCTTCATGAGAGGAAACTTGTTCTTGAGTACAGCCATTTTTTTCCTTTCGTGGTTGATCTTCCTGGCCCTCGCCCGAAGACTTTTTTCTATACGGAGCCTGCAAAACAAAGTGATGCATTATGACAAGCCTACTTTACGCACAGATGTTGCTTAACAAAAATAGATGATAGTTGCGGTGCAACATGTTGTGAAAATGTATATTTGATCTTTTCAAACAAACGTAAAAGTTCTCAGACTTAAGGAGTTTTCAGACCCCTGGACAAATGAGGACCATGTTTTTAACTTCCTTCTGAGGAAAAGAAATGTGCCCAACATCACAGGTCAAGTCCTCTGGGTCCGCATCAATATGCCGACGGGCCGGTATGCCGACACTAACCCTAATCCGTGACGAGTAACTAACCTGCCGATGCTACTCGCCTCGGAACAACGGACCGGCGGAACAATGAGCGGACCCCAAGTCCTCTTAGTATGTAAAAACTTAACACAAATGATGAGTGTAACATCTTACTTAATGTGTGGCTCAACGAATTGCGGCGTGAAGAAGACCCTCTTCTTGTATCTCCTGTTCATGTACCAAGGAATTGCATGCGCTCTGAATTTGTACCTATGGAAAAAGGAAATAACTTAAATGAATAATCATTGCAACATCTGCTTTTGGATGCACAGGTCATTGGAAATTTTGGTAAATTACAATAATGAAATATTCATCTATACTGACATGCCTAAATAAATACCAGGTTGAAAGTGGTTAAAGACATAGTGAAATCAGAAGTAAGTTTTTCACACTTTTAGAGCATATCTGTAGTGATAATATGGCCATACTTAACAGTAGATGGCAAAAAAGGTGAAAGAATCCTGTGTTTGAGTATTATAATAACAAGACAATTACAGCCCCTAAACAAAAACATCATGCGTGATGACATACGTTAACTCTACTTAATATTTCACGAGGTCAGGATGATTGACAGGTGTCTGTGTCAATCAACTTCTCCCCACGAGCCGCTGGTTCACGTGGCTACCCCCTTCCCCCGCCTCCCCGTTCGTCCTCGCCGCACAGCCGAGCCAGTGTGTTGCACTGGCTTACCTCTGGTTCAGCAAATGACAAGCCGCGGCCGACATCTCATCTCCTATGAACACAAATTTGTTTCCGTAGCCGCCGCCTTGTCAGTCTATGGGAGCGACCACAGATATAAAAAGCTAGATGCCTTGTTCTCATCTGAAGTTCATTGGAGCGATGTGCAACAGTTGTAGTCCGGAACGCTGCCAGTCAAGTGACTACTGGCAAATCACAGTGCGACTTTACCGGGGCTTATCCAAGGACTACAATTCAATTCAACAGAGCCAGTTCCGATGTTGCGCGGCTCAGCTGTTCTTACAGGCTGCGTACGTAAAGACCCGCCCCCACCTGCCTCTGATTGGTCTAGAAACTTCCCTTTGTGTGACGCATGTGGAAGCGATTCCCTTGGTCCCCCGATGCACATGCCCCAGAGCCGAAGGGAGCGACACTGTGACACTGAGCGTCGCTCGTCAGCCTCCCCGTCTTTACATATTAATGTCTTTAATGAGTTATGATCCGCCTACTTTTTGACCGTCGAATCACATTCCTCCCAGCGCTATGTCCTGCCTTCCTGGACCGTTTCACTAGGAACTGCGTCACCATAAGGAAGTGGAGAACTTCCATTGCAGTCCGTCTTTAAGGTTAAATCATGGAAATGATGATATAAGCTCAAACTAAATGTGAATGAATTTAAACACAATCATGTAAACACCCCACATTTGGCTGATGATAGTACTTTGGAATCTAAAACTCGCAAAAATGTATAGATTAAGGAGAATTGTATGACCCAGTGAAAGCCTATAGGGTCTGGGAGTTCAGGCATGAATGCAAAGCTGTAGTCAAATACAGTGCTGTGAAAAAGTCACACCGACTATTAAAAACATAAATATATACAATGGTGAACGATATAGTTATCAACTTATCATGCCTGGAGGGAATGGCGCTAAAATGATAATTTAAGCTCCAGGAATGTTCTGTTTCCCCTCATGTGTTGCATTGCAATGCATTGGCTATTGCTGAAATATTTACAATTGCCTATATATTGCCCACATGCCCAAAATAGGGATAGATTATTAATTGATTATTTTATTAAATTAAACCTAACCCTAACCCATTTCTTTTTAATAATTGATTAAATAAATGTGTTTAATTAACTGTCGCACCCCTACAGTCGAGTCCTGCATATCTTATCTTGTATGTGATGTGCAACTGACAGACAACTCACCAGTTGACATATCCAAATACATCTCTCCTCCACCCTCCTGGCTGGGCTTTCTCTTGACCCGTCTGTAATAAACGGAGAGCCGTCTCTCTTTCCATCACCACTGACTCCAGCCTAGCCATTGACCGCTCAATCTATGGAAAAGGACAAAAAATTACCCCCTTTAGCGTAATTCACAATCTCCAAAATAAAGCTGTTGAGGATGAATCAAAGTTTCACCAACCTTCTTTAGTCGTTCTGGACTGGGCATTGCAATTCTCTGCCGTTTTGACTCCTGCTCAATGGTGAGGAGCATGTTTTTCTCTTTCATGAGTACATACCTGAATTAAAATGCAAGTTACACATTGGCCTACAATCAACATAGTTCGATAATGTACTCATACAGTATTAGCAGTGTAATTCACAGCACCTACCACAGTTTATGCAAGTCTTCATTGCTTTTTGTCCTCAGTTGCTTGGCATCCCACGGTGCACCTACAACCATTTTAATAAACCAGAGCAAACTATTATAATTTCATTCATTAAAAGCTTTTTGTCCTGCAGTATCCGAATAGACATGAAGCTTGGGATATCCTCTCACCTGATTTTACTGTGTTCTCTCCCCAGTTCTCAGGTAAGTCGAAGAACTCCTCCAGTCCCCTTCTGCAGACGGTTGTGTGCAAGGGTCTACACTGACTGTACCAAGCAGGGGAGATGAGTGAAGACTTTTGGCTGGTGGGTTTGGAATGACAGATTGGGTTTAGAGGACATCACCCAAGGGCCATGACAACATGAATGAGCAGCACTAGACACAAAGTCACTACCTGACTGGTTTACTGTTTGTATTCATTATCGTGCCATATGACGCAACAGAATGTTACCTGTTTACATAGGAGTGGCATGTGGCCAACTTTTGAGCAGACTGTTGACTTGATGTCGCAGTGGAGATCCTAATAATGTTAGAAAAATGCTTACAGAGCGTCAAAACGCGTCCCGCCGAGGTCGTCGCCATCTTTGATTCTGACTGTCAGTGTTGTCCGTCCCACAATGCATTTCACCATAAGAAACTAAAGTATTATGTCCAATTGTGATATAATTATAAGAATGTAAATCAAATGTTAGAATGCTAAATCTAAATATTCAGTATGCTATTGATTAATGTAAAAAATATTTGTTAACTTTGTACAGTGAACTGCCTGAATCAAACAACTTGTTCACTGTTCATATGTGAGCAGCTAGAGCTCGCCTAGACGCCTACTACTCTGCTACTACTGTGTATCCGGTCATTTCTTTTCCGCCCACACTTACCATTAAAATGTGTACGCATACAGACCACTACCGTATCCGCTCTACAACGGATATGCAAACTGTAAAGTGAATTGATCCTTGATCTCAGTGTAACAGATAGTTTGCTAATATCAACATAAAATTAGAAACATACATATTCAGCATGATATTGACTGATATATATTTTTAAAAAACGACCATGACTAATATATATATATATATATATATATATATATATATTTTTTTTTTTTATCTTAAAAAATATAATACATCCTAGCTTCACACACACGTTAACCAATCAGAAGTCCTGTTGGAGCATCGGTTCTCAGTAGTAATGGTGGGCATGAGTGTTCTCCGGTCTGCTGCTGCCTTTGCAGCCAGACTGAATCCTCTCAAACATGGAAACAACACGGTGAATTTGCTGTCCAGGACCATTCCGCGGACAGACAAAGGTAATGGACACAGGGACAGCATTCATAGTGAGAGGTTTTGTCTTCGTGGTGGTTATCTGCCTCCATGACCTTGTGTTGGCTCGTTAGCTTGTTGCTAATGATAGCTTTGTTGCTTTCAAGTGTCAACACCACAATTGAGTGGGAATAGTACTTCAGTGTGTGATGATGCTATTTCTACCTATTCTCCATCCGTTAGTAGCATTTCTATTTGTGGGTGTTCATTGAATACAGCTTTATTACATTTAATTAGATGGTCAAAGTCCATACAGTGGTCAGTCAGATAATGTAAAGTAGGGTAGGCTTTTAGGACCCCAATTGAAACAAGACAGGCTTTCTTGGGTTATACTTTTAGCATCCCTTTGTATAAATCTTATCGATGTTGTCATTTTCAGTCTACGTGATGTCAACATCGATAAAATAAATCTACGATTGTCTATTCTAATGCCTCATTCACACTACAGATATATAGTTGAACGTTTAGCTTGGTAATTCAATGTAATCTCAATGGAAACCAGCTTTAAAGCTTTCAAAGCTTTGCTTGGAGCGTCTCCTGTATCTTTAAAGCTGGTTTCCATTGAGATTACATTGAATTACCAAGCTAAACGTTCAACTATATATCTGTAGTGTGAATGAGGCATAAGGCTATATGAATACGTACATCTGTTCTTTTTTTTTTTTTTTGCTACTGTCATTAATAAAGTATTCAATCAAAAGCTATTATGTAAAATAGTCTTGTGAAATAATCACCAGGGACCACTCTTTTGCAGACCAGTCAGTGTCTAATTTATAAACTTTCCAAAGATTTTCATAAAATGTAATTTGCATGTATATTGTTAATAGTATAATTGCATGCATGTATAATCCATTCATTCATTATTTTTTATTTTTTTGCAGTTGCTGTCCGCTGGGGTCATGGAAAGAAAATGTTTGTGGTCAAACCCAGTGACTTCTATGACCGACGGTTTCTCCACTTATTGGTGAGCAGTTGAGTTGAGGAGCTGTTCAGTTGTTACAACTTACAAAACAACATGAACCAATGACTGAATTTGTCCATGCATGCTTGACATCTAAGTACCGTCCTTCTGACTGTCTGGCTATATTGGATGGAAACATTGTACTGTAGCTTAAAACAGTGGTTCTCAAAGAGGGGTCCAGGGACCCAGAGGGAGTTAAAGAAATAAGTTAAACCACTTTAACCCTATGTTGTACTTTGGCTTTTCAAAAAATACATCTGCCATTTTTGAAAAGTTTTAATCATTTTGACATAATCTTCACTTATGGGGGTCCCTGGCACAACATATGTTCAGGGCCTGTGCCCTAATACATATCTATTTGGGGTCCTTGAAATAAAAATGTTTGCAAACCACTGGATTAAATTAAGGAAAGGCCAGACTGTATAGCATTTAATTTTATTATGAACAAATTACTCAATTACAGTTGTACAGTTGAATTTGTATTATTGTTGATCATGCAACATGTACCTTAGTGTTCATGTACTATAGATATATGTTAGATAATGAAAAGAGAATTTTCTTCCCTACTCTTCTCAGAGATATTACATTCTTTTGACTGGGATTCCAGTGGCAGCCCTTGTCACGTTTGTGAATATGTTCATCGGTAAGCATCTCCTTATTATGTCTAGGTGTGTGTGTGTGTGTGTGTGTGTGTGTGTGTGTGTGTGTGTGTGTGTGTGTGTGTGTGTGTGTGTGTGTGTGTGTGTGTGTGTGTGTGTGTGTGAGAGACACGTGTGTGTTGATTTTACTGAAATTTGGAGTGCAACTGTGTTTTTTTTTTAAGGTGAGGCAGAAATGGCTGAAATCCCAGAAGGCTATGAACCAGAACATTGGGAGTACTATAAGGTATGGTTTCATTCATAAATTATGTTTCACCTCTCTGAAGTATGGCCAAGACTTTAACGACTTTTAACGTGGTGGCATGTCATAGGCAAAAGTTTTTAAACATTTTCAAAAATTGTTAAAATTGCAGATTTGCAATCTCACCGTATTGTGTCACAAACAATGCATTGTGAGATTGTAGGTCAGATATGATGACATATAAATGGTTAAGTGGCATTTGACACTATACTTAAATGCTGTGAACATTCCCTTCATAGCGAAGTGCATTCTCTAAAACCATATTTTACACACTTTACAGTTACACAGTTATAATATTGTAATGGTGCGTTCAAACCTGAAGTTATTTCTTTTTTCTAGTCACTTCTATGGCCTCACTTCGTGCAGGTCCGCGTTGGTAAAAAAGAAAAAAGTTTGAATGCAAACTTAGAAATAATTCCACTGAATGTATTTTATGGAGGCTGCTTGCTACAGTATATCATTTTAAAATTATGTTGAACCTTGTGTTGTATAGCTAGCTACCTTATTGTCTCTTGCCTCTGTGCTCTGTGAGTGAAAAACTCTTTTTAAGTAGTGATAGTAGTCACTACTTCATACTACTTCGATAGTAGTTTGCTGTTATTTAACATTTTACTTTTTGTCTGCTTTCCCCTATGATTGTAGCACCCTATCACCAGATGGATTTCACGAAACATTTACGATACCCCTGTCAAAGACTATGAGAAGATGATGGCAGCTATCCACATTGAGCAGGAGAAGGGAGAGATGCGGTAAGTATTATTACCACCACATTCTTTATAGGGAAAGGGAGAGGGTGATAATATCTAGGTATTCTGATTAGAAGTAATCTGATTTGAAAATTTCAAAAATAATTACATGGCTGATTCACATCTTTATAAAAACAAATCTGCTTAAAAATTATTTTCAAACATCAAAACAAATAAAAGAAAACGCCCTATCCGCATCCTTAGACGCCATGTTATTTAGACAGCATATACTGTTTGTCCAGTCCAAGGATGTATATGTTACAGTATGTTTGGGTAACTCAGGACGGTAAGAGTAAGAGCGCTTGTTTTGTCGTTCACCACACACTAATCACCACCAGATGGCGACGACAGCCCATAGACAGCCATTCACTAGTGCAGGCGCTGACGTCACTCGTTTGCGACTCTCTTTCTTTATTTACTAGCCTAGCTGGGCGGTGTTTAGCCATTAGCTTAGCCATTAGCTTACTATGAGCGTTTATCGTGGGCTTGCCCAGGCCTTACGGCCTGGGCATAAATATAACGATTGCATTCACCACGGCTTCGTAACTCGCGCGGCCGGCGCTCGGGGGCGAAGAGCAGGACCAAGGTCCGCTGGCCTTCGCGCCGCTTGCAATGTCGTGGACAATCGAGCGGCTCCGCCTGGAGGACGTTGTTGTGGGCGACCGCTTGTTCCGCCCCGTGCTGCACGGCGAGTGCTCCGTTTCTCGACCGTACTGTTTCTCTAACAAACCGTGACATATATACTATAGATCACGGTTTCCCAAACGGTGGGTTGGGACCTATGTCTGGGTCGCGGATCAAATAGTTATAGGTCGCGAGTAAATGACACCCTTTTTTTCTTGTTTTCCTATGCTTAGTTCCTTGTTTTTATTTAAAAAGACTTTAAAAAGGTTTAATCAATTAAAAACCAATTGTCATTATAATTTTTTTCACAGATTTAAACGTATTTACACTGCTGCAGGTGGCATTTTAGACAGATGCTAAGTTTAAGCATGTGTGTTTGTGTAATCAACAGATTGCAACAACTTGAGGTACGTCGACACATGAGGACCAAGGGAGATGGGCCGTGGTTCCATGTGGAGACCCTGGACAAGAATATGATTGACAACAGTCACAAATCAACACCAGACAATTAAACAAAACCACCCTACTGTCAATACGTCATTGTGAGGAATCTCACTGCTGTAAATTATTTCGATATTGCATAAATAAAGTATATGTATCTTGATATTGTGTCTCGCTGGATTTTTACTAATTGGTTGAAAGGTTATTGTAATGGGATTTGCAGGTGGCGCTGGGTTAAATTTCCTGTCCACCACCGTGGAGTCAAGGGGTTTGAATCATAGATGTAAAAACCTAGATACCTCATTCGCCGCTGCAGTTCATTGGAGCGACCTGTATCGCGGCTGCCATCCCAGGGAAGGCACGCTGCCACTCAAAGTGACTTCTGGCCCATCGCCCCCTTTTCCGGGACTTGTCAGAATCTACGGTTCGAATAAACGAACAACCAGAGGGCATACATTGTGCTCAGTACCTATATCCCGAACGCACTCTGGGTTATGAAAAGACCCGTCCACGCTTGCCCCAGAGCCCGGAGGAGGCGTCTACCCTTTTATGTCTATGGTTTGACTTTGAATCCTCTATGGTGCCGGCTTCCATGAACACAATTGGCTGTGTTTGTGGGACGGAAGCCAGATGGAGGGATGATTTTTTTCACTGCACCCATCATTGGGGGGTGTTGAAGGACGAGGAGTAGTGTTACTCCACAGGTGCTACAGTACATCCTCCTGGTGGGAGATCCTCTGGTGGGTGGGAGAAAGGGGGAAATAATTGTTGTAATGAATAGGAACGTCCACAATAGGGCAGACTTGAGCAGAGTCGAGTCGTCTATGAACACATTTGTTGGCAAAAACAGATTTTGATACTGGGCATTGGGCAAGGAAAAGTATATTGATGTGCCAATCATGTCCCAACCACTACAATTATGAAGACAAAGAACTGGTCACCCAGCAGTGGAAACAATTCTACAATGTAGATATTCTGTTCATTTACATATTACTATATACATTATAATGTAATACAGTATTTGTATTTTTTCATATAAAATGTATAATTTCAAATGTTCAATTAGCAGTATTGATAGCTGAAGCTAACATGAAGCTCTTTTTTTTCCACTCATGTTGTGGGAGGTGTAATGATTGTGTGGGTGGCTTTATGAATCATCCTGGGTGCGTGGTGGGAGGGGCCCCACGCATGCATCTAGTAAAATTACACAATGCGCATCAAAGAGTAAGCACCGTTTTCGCATGCAAGACGAAGGTATTCTTAAAAACAGAAATCACACTTTATTTTATTAATTTTTTGCTACTACGGGGTAACCCGGGGTTGCGAGTACCCCCCCATGCAATATTTGTTTTTTCAGCGTCACATCCCCCGGGCCGTCGCTGGAGGAATGTCGGGACAGAGTGCTTTAAAAATAGCATCCTCTGCCCTGACTGCCCCGCTGCTCTGGTGACTCCCGGAGCATTGTGGTGCGAGGAGCAGGAATGTGAAGATGGCTGCAGACCTAGGAGAGCTGCTGGTCCCCTACATGCCCACCATCAGAGTCCCCAGGACGGGAGACAGGGTTTTCAAGAGCGAATGTGCCTTTTCCTTCGATTCTCCCGTAAGTGCCCTCCTCATTCCCCCCCTCCTCGTCCGATAATTATGGTTGTTGGGGAATAATAATGTGTCTACTCATCCCACCAGTGTGACTCCTGCGTGCACTAACAGTAACACGTGAAGCTCTATGTGTGTCAGTGTGGCGTGCGTGCGTGTGTTTTCTTCAACCTGAGCGCGGGTCTGCTGGAAATAAATAATTAAATAGTTGTTTACATCCCAGAGAGGCAGTATGATGGGGTTTCCTTTGTGGAGAGGCCTCCATTCAGTTAATTAACACCATAATAATAACACCACCTGCGTGGGCTGAGGGCTCACACTCCTATCTTGTCCATTCTGGTTGATGTGTTTATAACCTCCTTCGATCCCTACCTGAAATGCTGACTGGTTGTTTCTGAGAAATCCACACATGGCTTTTATTCTGTTATCTGTGAAATTATAGCTAATAATAATATAACAATAATATATATTTTTTTTTTGTTTTTTACGTATGTGGGCTTTCCAGACACAGACATAATAGATCGATTGGACCGTTATTGACAGGCAGCTTTGAATTTGTAGGCCTTCTCTTATAAAAAACGACTGAATTGTTTGATATGGAAAAGGTGTTCTTATCGTAGGGTAATCACTAGAAACAAGACAGTCACTGTTCTAGCTTTACATTTAGTGGATATTTCTTTTAAATCGTTGGCTAAAGCAGCTTAGTGCACTGGAAAACAGTTTACATTATGACAATTTCACAACTGAAACCAATTTTAAAGGTGACTCAGCTGCCTGGAGTTCATCATGTCGCTCTGAGGACTGGTTTATTTTTATCCCAGTGCTGTTGAAGCTCGTATGTCACCCTGAGCCACTTGAAAGTTTCACAGTTGTATATGGCCTATATACCCATATTGCAGATATAAGTTGGGTATGTTCTGTCAGAAAAGTGATTTAATAACTTTGGGGCTTGACAAATTCATCCCTCTTTATGAGCAGCCTAGCTCAGGGGTCTTCAACAGGGGGTTCGGGACCCCTAGCAGAGTTACTACAGGGGGTCCTCCAAATTTTTGAGCAATAGAAACATGTTTTCTTCTTTTTTTATATTAACCACTTGAACTCTAGTGTCCTTTTATTCAGAGAACTTTAGCCAAAAAATAGCAGAACTACAAGCTCACAACACCTCGCAGCTTGTAGATCGGCTATTTTCGGCAAAGAGCTTTGGTGTAGAGAGGTATTGACGGTCCAAGTGGTTAAATATCTGAAAACACAAATTGACATGAATCCAAAATACACTGATGATTGTGCTGTCAAACGATGAAACTATATGGTATCTGTTGTGGGGCTCCCTGCTTCATCTCTCTCTCAGCTAAGGGGTCCTTGGCCTGAAAACGTTGAACCTGAAGCATCATTTGTGTCTGTTTGTTGTTGTTGCAGGCTGTGTTTTTTGAAGTCTCATAAGTGTTACAACAGTGTAAACACTGGTATCCTGTAACAACAGTCCTTGTGAGGTGATCTGAATAGGCCAAATACGACACCTGCAGGCTTATATTAGGAAAAATGTTTACCACTAACCAGTTTTCAGGTTGTAAACTGGAGCAAAACCTCTTGTCCACAATCACAAAATAAATGGGTTCTTTGCCTGCATCGGCACATTTCCCGCAAACTAAGTTGAGGATATGATGTCATTATTTGAAATTACTGACTAATCATGTTCACTACTAGATACAAGAAGATGCAACTTGTGATTTTGTGCCAAAAGAATGAGTGAACTTATTGGCTTTTTTAAGTGGAATCTTGTCTAATTGCAGTCTTTTTATCTTGTCAAACTGCCAGGATGCAGTCTAGTGGTTGATACAGTGAATCTCAAGTACAGGCAATTGCTGCTCATGCTGCACATTCTGGGCATATGATAACATGTAATATGTGTTTATGTTCAAAGAAACATAAGACACAAAGCCATATAAGTAAATACCTTTGGACTTACCCCAGATCATCATTGTAGACCCCCTAGTTTGAGACAAATATCTTTTTAACCGTTCCGGAATAATACAATGGAGTGTTCCTTCAAAATCATTTCTGTTGTGCCATACTTGCTACTCAGCCTCAGATTCTCAGCCTCAGTGTTGTTTTTGACAGCAAATATTGATTTCGTTTTAGTCATAGTCTTTTGAATAAAATGTCTTTTAGTTTTAGTCATAATTTAGTCACCTGAAAAGTTTTAGTTTTAGTCTAATTTTAGTCGACTAAATATCATAAGTTTTTAGGCGACTAAATCTACAATTGATTTAATCTATTTAATCTACTAAAACTATAGTATTTTGGCAGGCCTTGATGACATTGTAATAGCTGATTTTACACTTGGTTGCGTGCTGAAAATAGCCGATCTACAAGCTCACAACGCGTCGGCGTCGCGCTGCGACACGTTGTGAGCTTGTAGATCTGCTATTTTCAGCACACAACACCTGAGAGCAACCAAACTCTCTTCTCCACTAGTCCCTCCCTAACGTTTTAGTCTAGTTTTTATTTTGTTGACGAAATTGTCAATATATTTAGTCTTAGTTTTAGTAATCACAGCTTCAAGCATCCATTTGTCCCTCCCAAACAAAGCTGAATCAGTCTGTCCCCAATCTGGCTAGCCATCGTCAAAGAAAAGGTCCTTTTCACTTTTAACTGGAGCTCAGTTGTAACTGGAGCTCAGTTCTTGAGAGACTGGTCATTCCCTAACATGCAGGGCCGGGTGGCAAAATCAAATATCACAATGTTTCTGTAGGGCTATCTTCCATAGTCATGGGAATTTGTCGACTCATTTTTTAGTCGTAGCTTAGATTTAATTGGCAAATGTGTAAAATTGTTTATCGATACAATCTTCCGGAGACCTGCCTTTTCAGGTTGTTGAGGTTGAAAATCAAACATTGTAATGATAGATTTTTACAATGGCTACTGGCTATTGTTCCATAGACTGGTATAATTAAAATGTTGTATCTAGAGTTTACAAGGTAGGTGCTCATCATTTTTCAAGAAATAATTAATTAAACGTGGGAAAAAAGCATAAAAAAACTTCAATCAATTAGCAGAGTCTTGGTTGACTAAGCCAAACTGACCAATAGCACTTTAACAAGAATACCTCAATAATGTAATGTGACCAGGGCAGGAATTTCAGGGAGGCCGTGAAGGCCATGGCCGTCGATGACCCTCACTTTGGCCTAAAAGAATGACATGCCCTGAGGCCCAGTGGCCTTCCTGCTCCTGACTGTACCACTCTCTCCTCTGTCTCTTTCTTGTCAATGTAGACACCATTGTCTCTTTCTTGTCAATATGTAGACACCAGTGTCTCTTTCTTGTCATGTACACCCAAGTGTCTTTTATTGAGATTCTGAATTCTTAACTCCTATGAGTCCCCATTTTTAAACCAATCCAGTGACTTTGATTGGTGCATACTGGTAAATACCATCATTTATTTATTTCACTGCAGATAATCTACAGTACATATTACATTTAAAATCATCCTTAACCCTTCAATTCAATGAATACTTTCAATGGACTAAAATCTTGTTTTATTTTATGGCATTTGTGCCCTCAAAAAATGGACAACACTAGGCCAAGTGGCCGTGCCCCTAAAATGGCGAAATTCCATGATATTATGTGACATCATTTCTGGGATGAGTATTGGGTGTTTTCAGAAAATATTTGTAATAGATATAATAATGACTGAACAGGTAGAAGCAATTGTTGATTATTTTCCTCTAATAATTGTCTATTCCTCTAATAATTGTCTGTTAAGTTCCAAAAAGTTCATCACTTACGGTAATTGTAATGTAGCTCTTACCATCAGGTAATTATATTTAAGCTACTCTATATCATATTGACATTAAACCCCCCATGATGTCTCATCATGATATTGAGAAAGATACATATATCGACCAGTTGTAATAAGCTTAGTAAATGTTTGTTAAAGGGTATTCCTGTGTCATGTTTACTTTTGTAAACTCAGGTTCAAGACATTAAATCGTGTTTGTTTATTTCCTGCAGGAGTCTGAGGGAGGCCTGTATGTGTGCTTGAACACATTCTTGGGCTTTGGAAGGGAACATGTGGAGAGACATTACCGCAAAACAGGACAGAGTGTGTACATGCACCTCAAACGACATGTCAAACAAGTAAGGTTTGTGTGTGTGTGTGTGTGTGTGTGTGTGTGTGTGTGTGTGTGTGTGTGTGTGTGTGTGTGTGTGTGTGTGTGTGTGTGTGTGTGTGTGTGTGTGCGCGCGTGCGCACACGCACGTCCGTGCATGTGTGCGAACTGCATTGAATTTGAGGTAACATGATATCTTTGCCTCTCCAGTCACAACTCCAGGGTGCTCTTTCAGGCCACTGGCTCTGTGATCAACCCACCCACTACTAGTCGGGCACCAAGAGACATCCTCTGAAAGGTGCTTGGTGTCCCATGCTCCCTGCTCTGCTACCCAATGGAGATTTCTATGGCAACCCTGGATGAAACTAGGGGTGCAACAGTTAATCAAACTAGTCGATTAAAACAAATATTGATCATTTTTAATTGATTAATCAATGAATAATCGATTCCTATTTCGGCAGCAAACATTTCAAAAAAGTAAAAAATAAATAAATGAAAGAATAATTTATAGGTTGTAGTACCGGTAAGACTCCCTAATCGGTAGATAAGCGACCGTCAGGTTGCATACACAAACTTTAGAAGGCAATCGTAGCCAATCAGGAGGGAATAGGTATTGCAGATAATTGGCCCAAATGTTTTATCTATGATAAATTGCTCTCTGTACACTGTCTGGTTTGCTTCCTTCCAGCCTTTACAGTGCATTGTTTCAACCACTATCTACGCTCGACCCCTGCTTTAAAATACATTTAAACTAATTAATAAGCCTCCATTTTAAACATAATTTTAGAAAACTAGAACTGCTCGGGAACGACGCAATTTAGAAATGAAAGCCCCACTCGTTGTCAGAGCACCCGTTGTATCAGTCTGATGTCAGTACTATGAC
This sequence comes from Nannobrachium achirus, assembly GCF_963921795.1. NCBI lineage: Eukaryota > Metazoa > Chordata > Actinopteri > Myctophiformes > Myctophidae > Nannobrachium > Nannobrachium achirus. The sequence continues at coordinate 37,853,221 of NC_137810.1, forward strand.
GTCATATCGATCAGGGTACATGTATGGGGATTTGTGGATTCATACGGTAGTTATTTTTGAGCGGTGCTCCTGGAACAGGAGCTATAGCTGTCCGGTCGAAAACTGTGGGGGAAAAACGTGTTAAAACAAAGTTTGTTTTACGCCATGGTCCCATTGGATAAGCTTTGCAGGACGCATTGTGATTGGCTAGTGGGACGCTTGATGAAATTAACCCATAAATACCACCCCTCACTTCACACTACGTGTAAAACATTTCCGGGCTCTGTCTGGGCTCTGAAGAGTGACCTACATCTGGCCTAAATTCTGACAAATGTCTCAAAGTTTGTTTTCACATCACGTATGTCCCGCCTCATCCCAAATTAGCCAAATTTAGCAGGACGCAAAATTAACTCATGAATACATCGGGCCTATAGATATGACCTACATCTTGTCACAAACAGCTGAAGCGTGGCCTACATTTGGCCTATAGCACTGCTTACTTCACACTAGGTGTGATTTTTGTCACGCTGATCGGTGCCCGAGATTAGATGTTTACACACAGACAGATTAGATGCTTACACACAGACAGACAAACAAACAAACAGGCACACGAACAAAGAGAGGCGAAAACAGAGTCTGCGGTAGTATTTATTATTACAATGTATGATATGAAAAAGTAATAGTGAGTATAAAATCTGATGCTTTTGTGATGTTAGTAAATGCCTTTAGTTCATATAAATAAGTGTCAAAGTGACAGGGTAATCCTCATCCAATCCTCATTCATTTGGCTCACAGAAAGAGGCCCTTTAAGTGTTTAGCAACACATAATCACTTTGATAGAGGAGAGCCCCGATAGCTTCGATAGAGGAGATAGCTCTAAGGAGGGGGACTGCCCCATAGGTCCAACTCCTGTTGGGTCGAACATAGCGTCGGCAGGTTAGATAATCACCCACGAGTGTCGGCAGGTTAGATAATCACCCGCGTCACGGTTACTGAGGTTAGGGTTAGGGTTGGGTTTAGGCATTGTTTTACTGAGGTTAGGGTTAGGGTTAAGGTTAGGTTTTGGTGGTCGATCCAAAGGGTGTTCGACCTAATGACATGTTACCCCAAGGAGATGGATTATAATCTGATTAAATGCTGACTATAACAATACTTGCCCTTTACTTGTCTAACAAAACTATATTTTATTTGTTTGTAAATAAATTACACCACACTAAGGACAACAAATCCGTAAACCAGAAAACACCTCAAGTTATCGGTGAAAAACAAAGACGGCCATAGCTGCTTCCTCATTGGTCCTAATTGGTCCCCCCACATAAACTTCCCTCTGTAAAGTGCTTCTATTTTCATGCCTCGATCACAGCTGGTCACATTCTGCTGGCTCCTGTGTCTCTCATGTTTTTTCCCATGTGTGCGTTTAGACCAGAGTGTGTCAGCATTCCCTCTGTTGGTCTGTCTGTCCGCCATGTCCACCCGCTTCCCAGCCTGTTGCTCAATTGATGGGCAGCCACTTGAAGCTGATTGGATCGGAAGCGAAGCAGTCAGTGGCATTGGGTTGTTTATTCTCCAGGCACTGATTTGGCAGGTTCCATGGTGGAGTCGCAAAGTGCTTCACTTCTATTTAATTCATTCATGTGTCAATGGTCTATTGATAAGTCAGCTTTTGATGGCGGACTTGAGACTGTTTAGCAAGCGATTAGGATTTCATTGCTGCCCCACTGGACAACAGTAGTGTTGAGCAACAGCAAAGTCAGAATGCGTTGAGAGCATAGACTGTAAAATTGAAAGAGGAGACGGCTGGCAGAAGGCAACACACATATCGTTGCTGTCGGGCAGAAACCTTGTATGTCTAAAACTCTAAACGGTTGCTTTTCAGGAAATGGAAAGAAGGACCTCTGTCCGATGTAGTTATTATTTAATTACTTTTTAATACTTTTCATTGGTTAAAATATTCATAAACCCCACAGACAGTCTCTAACCACTTCCAGCCTGACGTCCCTATTTTTGGCATGTCATTATATGCAAATTCTTTCAAGTTTGAAAAACCTTTTCCTTCTTTTTTTTTAATGGCCTGCCCAACATCCCTGGCTTATCTTATCAAGATGAACATTTGTCAAATAATTATAATTTCATTATCATAATTATTATTTATATAGCCTAATTATAATTGAAATGAACTGGCTGCCATCAGTCAGTTTTAGTTTGACTTTTCACCTCCCTCCCCATTATGCAGTGCAATATCTCTTGAAGCCACCAGGGCGGCCACCTCACACATGTTTTGAAAATCTTATAAATCTTAATATAAAATGTTTGTTGACTAATTTTTTTTAGGGCACAGCTAATGGGGATCCTAACAAATAAACAAATAGACCTGATGCAAAGATGTCAAGTGCCCTCCCACCTCGTTAACCTTGCAACTACAAACATTTCCCTTTGTAGCGTATAGAGCATCGCAGCGGAAGTGGTTTACTGGTGCCACTTAAAAATCGTCATTCATTTTCCCCATAGACTTTTACAAAGATATGTATAACAATTATGTTAAGCTTAGAACCAAGCCATCCAGGATGGCAGTGAATCATGACCATAAAACCTTTGATCCTATGTGAAAATATATTTTAATATTAAATTATTTGATATACTACATTTAATAACTACCCTTTGTTTAGCGATTTTCAAAATGTTCTTTTCATAGAAACAAAGGTTGTATGGTCATGATTCACTGCCATCCTGGATGGCTTGGTTCTAGGCTTAACATAATTGTTATAAATATTTTTGTAAAAGTCTATGGGGAAAATGAATGACGATCTTTAAGTGGCACCAGTAAACCACTTCCGCTGCGATGCTCTATTGGCTTGGAATAATGGCCAATAGGCTACAAAGAGAAATGTTTACATTTTTACATTGTAACAAGGTATTGCTTATCGGCACACTCGCATACATGTGCCCTTTTCTGGGGTTTGAGCACCTGCCCTCTCAGTGCTCTGTGCATGGCCCTGATGCTTATGCAGTATGCGGCCCGAATGAATGAATGTGGTCCCTCAGCCGGCCCGCTGACCGGTCCTCCCTTAAGCTTCTGCAAGCATCTACAAGCTGATGAGGGCTTGTAGATCAGCTATTGTTGCCAATTTTGCAAGTATGAGCAAACAATAACAAACAAACTATAAAGGGGCTTAAATGGTTAAAAGATGACCAGACAATATTCATTTATGAAAAATCACACCAGTGCGAAGTGAGCGGTGCAAACTAATTCCTGCAAGGGCGCCTGCGCAAATCAGTGGCAATATTATTTTTGTTGTGTATGATGTTTAATTATCGAACAAAGACGTGAGAAGGAGCTACATGTGTCCAGGATATGGGGTTGGTTAGACATGGCCCTGGGTTTTGAATCGGGGGTGGCTGGGTGCCGTCTTGGACATGAGACAGTGACCACAATCTGTGCAAGTGTCGTTGCTGTCTCAGGTACTTGGTGTTGTTCAGCCGGCACCGGATTGAGGTTCAGGCAAAGTCGAGCTTGTGATCTTGGACAGACTTTGCCCACACTCTTGTCAAGCTTTGATAGAGGAGATAGCCCCAAGGAGATGGATTATAATCTGATTAAATGCTAACAGTTTAGCCAGAAGTTAGCCAGGTTGTTAGCCAAACAAATCTGTGCAAATGTGGTTGCTGTTTCAGGCCGGCAAGATGCAAGGGAGACCGATTGTACAGAATTCAACAGTAGTTGCAGATCCAAAGAGGATTATACAATTCCAGAGATATGACCATATGACAATCACCCTGAAGGTTGAAACCCCTAAATGTTGCAGAATGATTGAATTACGAGTTCATAGAACTTAACCCTTTGCTTGTATTTTAAGCTTGTGTGAGCTGTGTACCACCTGAAACCTGTGACAATAACCACAATCTGTGCAAGTGTGGTTACTGTCTCAGGTTAAAGCCTGGTTTGAGGTTAAAAAATATCCTGAATGTCTGGAACAGCCTATCAAAAGCCGTACTGTCCATGATGTCAACATAGCACGGACCAATCAAGGGCTGTGAACAGTGCTAATTTATTGGCTAAACACGTTCTGAAACTGACAATGCCGAATGATTGAGCGGTTTGCACAGCTCAAAAATCACACCCAGTGTGAAGTGAGCGTCCGGCAAAGCTTGGCCAATGCGGGACGGGGCGGGACGGACATACATAGGCTACAGTACATACAGACAGAGCCAGATGTAGGAGCACTATAAGGAAGGAAAGAAATCACACACTAAACGTAAAAAACACCCCTGAATTGATTTAACCAGTGTTTTGGGAATGTGTGTAGTCATGATGCTAACCATACACAGCATCCATCTGGACCACTGAACTGCTTGCCCTCCTGTGATTAGTCTTAGCTGCTCCTCTTGTCTCTTTTGCCCATGCTGTGGTAGGATGGGGTTTCCCCTTGCCTTGCAACCTGACCCGGTGAGCAGAACATGTAGCATCTATTTCAAATGACCAGCATCAGGACTCTCTAATACTGTACTGATGGCACTTCATACTGTATCATTATTTCTTAACATTATTAGTGTGGTTGCTACAGCATATAGGCAATAGGGCATTCACCAACTATTCGAATATTTGAATATCAAAGTCACTATTCGACGTTGTTACCAGAAGTCGAATATTCGCTTTTTTTTCTCTCTCTCTCTCTCTCTCTCTCTCTCTCTCTCTCTAAAAAATATATAGTTTATAAAACTTGGTTAGAATGTTGTTAATGCTCTATATACCAGGGGTTCTCAAACCTTTTTAGGCAGTGAGCCCAAAAATAAACATATTTGAACTGGGGACCCCCACCCTGACAAGCACTTGGAATTGTAGGTATTACATTTAATGTGACTCGGTTCCACAGATAAATATTGTGAAAATAGCCGATCTACATGCTCACAACGCCTCGCAATGTTCGCCTCTTGCTTACTTAATATTTGACAGTTTGGCCAGTCCTGTCGAATATTCAACTATTCGAATACTTTGAGGTCGAATAATGCGAATACTAAAACTATTAAAACTAAAACTACTAAAACTAAAACTATCACTATTCATGAATGCCCTAATAGGCAACACACTATAGTTCTAGGTCTGAGAATCTTTTGCCGGCAAAGTGAACCTATGATCCTTTTCTTTGACCATCAAGGCATGGGTTTATTCTAGTGCAGTTTTTGTTTGCCACGTTGGTGGGCTAAGGACAGTGGGTGTTGTTTATTTTGTTTTGCTAAATGTGTGCCTGTAATGCATTTGAGACTGTAGCAGTGATTAAGGGAAAATACATTTGAGTTGTACTGTCTTTCAATAATAAATGATCAAATCTCTTATGTTGAGGAGGATATATCAATGTATATTTTATGGTCCAAGGATCTATCTGTTACTTGGTGAATCATTAGGAATGAAATGAAGTGTTGTCACCTTGTGGATATAGCTGATCTACAAGCTCATAAAGCGTCGCATGATGAATGGTCGTGAACTTTAAGATCTGCTATTTTCACTATTTTGGAAATATTTCTGAAAAGGCCTATATAGTATACATATTTGTGTGTATTTATGTTTTTGGAATATTTGTGAATATGTTCGTTTAATATGCCCAAAATAGTGACACCAGGGAGAAAGTGATTAAAATGGTAGTGAACTTCAACAAGCTAAAGGCATCCTTCTCTGCTATACGATCAGAGCCTTAATTTAGGATCTACACTACAAGATCTACAAGATCGCATTTTTGTATTGCTTTCCATTAGAACAGTTGTCGAATCAGGCAATATCAATCGATGGGGTGTTTTAGAGTCAGTGCACAGTCTACTGTCAAACTATAACTGTATGAATGTGTGCTTTTTCCCTTGTGAACCTGCTTTTTGTTAACCTTTGCACAGAAAAGTGAAGCTTTTGGTCATGCTTCACTTGACATCAAACTATATAATATATAAATGGTGATTTCACTGTCAGTGAATTCACACACTTGCAATTACCCAGAATTGCACCTTTCTAGTTTTGAAGTGTTCTACTGCTCCATTAAAGTTTCTCTTGTGTTTCTTACAGAAATCCACCGGTGCTGCAGGAGGCGCCATCCCCAGAAGAAGAAATGGCAAAGTGTTTCTAGGTGGGTAGTCCTCCGATCCTGCCTGCAAAATAGACAGAACTGGACTCCTTGTCGCTAGAGTGGCTGTTTCTGCCATTGCTGTTCGTGTCAAAGTCTAGAACTAGAAAAACTCTTCTCACTCTAGCTCTTGTGGAATTGTGTTGCTAGGGAACAGAAAGCTGGCCCACGTTTTTTCTTCTTCTTCCTGTCAGCTATTGATACTAGCAAACACTGCAGCAGAAAATAAACTCGGAACGAATGATGTTTCACAACATAAACATGATTTAGTTAATTTGATTAATTATTTTCATTGAACGGGTTCATTAGATTCATTAGGCTTAACATATTCAGGATGATTGTACAATCACACTTCTCCATTAGTCTCTATTGTTATTGTTTTTATTACACTGCCGTGGTCCTCCCAGCTGCCACTCCAGTCACCCTTTAGTTTGCCCAAAGCACCAGATATTTCCCATGTGGAGACCCACCCCCTCCCCCTCCTCTTGTGGTTTAAATATAGCCCATTTATTTGTATATGCGGTTAGTAACGGTCTAAATTCAAAGTGCCACATGCCCAGGCTGGCCCACTCCCATCCTGCTTGGTGGAGGGGGGTTTACAGTGCCTCTTCTCCTAGCTGCTGCCGTCTCAGCTGCCACCGCCTGTCAATGTCCCGTCCCAGCCTGACACACTTCTGCCACCGGCAGCCATGACGCAGGCCTGCTCAGAGGGGACCAGGTGTCTCGCTCTGTCTGCCCTGTCTCAACGACAGCGTGGCAGCCTGACGGCATAAAGGATTCCTTCCACTGAGGCTCCATTGATGGAATACACATTCAACGTCCCTGTTTTCTAATCTTCTGGCGTGCTGTTGCCACCACAGTGAAATTTAAACACACCACTGTCGTGTTGTTGTTCATAATCAATCCCTGATTCAGACTGTCGGAATTGGAAGTGACACAGCCTCTCATGCAGGCCTCTGGGGATCTGTGATGGTTTCTCCTTGGCCTCCATTTTGAATCTCGTCTCCCATTCCACGTCAGCAACTCCTATTAGTTATGATGATGAGAGTGACGGCCAGTGGTGGAAAAAGTAGTCACATATTTTACTTAAAGGAGCTATTGTCAACTTTTTCTCGAAAGATGAACGCTAAAATAAAAATAATGATTCGAAAATATTTTAAAAAAAAGATTAAGCTTCATATATGTGTTTCTATTCAAAAATGACCACAAAAAGCGTAAGATAATGATAAAATAATAATTTGGCAATTGTCAGCCTGACTTTGTTTACATCCCTTATCAATCCATATAAAAGAATAGAAGAGGGATGTAAACAAAGTCAGCCTGACAATGACCAAAATTATTATTTTATCATTATTTTACACTTTTTGTGGTAATTTTTTAATAGAAACACATATGAAGCTTAATCTTATTTTTATATTTTCTAAACATTATTTTTATTTTAGCGTCCGTTTTTCAAGAAAAAGTTGACTATGGCTCCTTTAAGTAAAAGTATCATTTCTGCAATATAGAAATACTCTGTTTCAAGTAAAAGTCCGGAATTCAAAATGTACTTGAGTAAAAGTATGAAAGTGTACAAAATGTTGGAAAATAGCAGATCTACAATCTCACAATGTGTCTCAACATCGAGCTTGTAGATCGGCTATTTTCAAATAGCCACGGTATAAAATAGGGCTAAAGTGTATGTATGTTTTATAATATTATAATTTATATCTGAGTAGTAACTAGTAACTAAAGTTTTCAAATAAATGTCGTGGAGTAAAAGTACAATACCAGTACGTACCAGTCTGATGATCTAATCAGCAAGTCTTACTTTGGACGTCACCAGGAAACCAGAGGACACAATAACAATGACACCAGAGGCACCCGGGGGTTCACAGACAAATTACCTATGGTTCCTCATGAGTCATTACACAACTTTAGTTTGTAGTAAAGATTGGACAGCTGTATATGGAGAGGGGTCTGGAGAGCAGTCCCTTTGGCCTTTGTCATTTCAAGCCAATTTTGTGATCCATGATTGATGAGGCATGACAGAGGAGATAGAAATGTGAGTCCCATTTTAATCTAACCCTCAATGGTCTTGGTCTTTTTCAAAGATGATGGAACAATGTTAAGGTGTGGATAGGCGTCTAGTGAGTCGTAATCGTGGCGGCAGACACACTATTCCCTAAAGTTTGTTACACACAGGTGTGTGATGATTCTGACGAATAAACAATGCAAAAATGTGCCAAACTATTCATATAGTTTATGCCTCATTCATTCAGGTTGATTGACCTTGTTTCAAAAAAGAATGCCGCTTCATCGCCATGTAATATTTGTGTTTTGTGCGAATCTACTCATAACACTTACAAAACATATATATTTGGGCCAATTAATTGTAAAAAAGAAAAAGAAAACACCCTATAACTGGACAGTCAAAGATGAAGCTTTTCTGAAGTGTACTTTGTAGCAAGACTACACAACATTACCTTTTCCCACATTTCCCGCTCTGTCCCTATTTTACACCTGCCCATCCTGGAATGAGGTGCCCTCATTTGTGATCCTTTTCTTTGACCATCAAGGCATGGGTTTATTCTAGTTCTGTTTTTTCTTGCCACGTTGGTGGTCTAAGGACAGTGTGTGTATTGCTTTCCATTAGAACAGTTGTCGAATCAGGCAATATCAATCGATGGGGTGTTTTAGCATCAGTGCACAGTCTACTGTCAAACTATAACTGTATGAATGTGTGCTTCTTCCCTTGAAGATTTAGAGCTAAATCGTGACTTTAATGGAGAAGACTATGAGTATGAAGATGAGGCCAAACTCGTCATATTTCCAGACCATTTCGAGATCCCTTTACCAAATATTGAGGAGCTGCCTGCTCTGGTCAGTGAATTGGTGCTGTCCATGCATTTGTGTGTTTGTGTCTATTTCCCTGCATGTTCAACTCGCAGTGCAGTGATTTACACCTTGTCCTCCAGAGTGGTAGCCACACCCTAACCCTAACCCTAACCCAAGTTCACAAAGTTCCCCAGTATGACGCGTTGTGAGCTTATATGTCGGCTATTGTTCGTGAAGAGATTTGGTGTAGAGGAAAAAAAGAGCAGACCAAGTACAGAGCCGGTCAAGTTGACCTCATCTAGAGGGTTTCAGTGGTAGGACTTTGACTCAGAAAATGTTTTTGAGCGAACCATTGGTGCATATTCAGTAAATGTATACGCACACTTCTAAGTTTAGATCTTACAGTATACCATGCACCATGTTTTAGTTTTTTGTACATTGTCAACTGCTATGCTGCTTTTGTTTTGCTATGAGGCGGTGTTGTGTTGTGTTGTGTATGCTTTGGTGTTCTTGTGCTATTTTTAAGCCCCTCTCTTTTCACTCAACTTTATTTGTGCAGCGTGTGTTTGTGTGCTTGTGTGGGATGCTTTGTCTTGGCATGCAGTGTGTATTTCATAATACTTGGTGTTTTTGTTTTGAAGTTTTGGGCATGCATTATTTATTGATTGTATCGAACGTACAAATTGTGTTGACGTTATTCATAATTCACGTCAACACCTGAGGTCTTGTTTCCCTGGGTAAAGCTACGGCAAGCATTAAATGGGCTGTGCTTGATTTGGTTTTATTTTAGATTGTTGTATATGGTGCTGCTGCTTGCTTCTTGGTTTTCCTCTGTAAAACTAAGCTGTAGATGGCTTTCCTTCCAGCAGCTTATTGCTTGTGGTTTTATCAATGTTTGGGTGACTATGCTTCACTCTCCTCCTCTGTTACGTCTTTAAACAGTACACACCAGGAGCGATGCGAATAAACAATTTGAAAAACATTGTGATGATTATTGCGATGATTTCACACTGAACTGTTATTTTGGTGAATTCATTCGTCCAGGTTGATGATTTTATTTGCGCTGAAAAATCAAACAGCAGTTTACATTAGTGTCAAATAAGCGCTCCCGGTGTGTACGGACATTTAACCGCATATATATCCACCTGTTTCCGCGAGAATTTACTGTAGCATTATTTGCGGGACACTTCCGGTTAACAGCAGACATACAAGCTCACGTCGCGTCGCAGATGCAACCGTTGTGAGCTTGTAGATCACTCTCGGCTGCGGCGCCGGAAGCTGCCTGCACATTCTGCGCAATGCACAATGGGATGTTGGAAAGTTGTGGATTAGATACATCTTCAAAATACCTTCTATCCATAATTGTATGCATCTGGCTTTGACTTCCTTGCGTCCGCTCCACTGTCCAGGTCACGATAGCCTGTGATTCGATTCTCAATTCACCATCGGCCTACAAGAAGCATGAGCCAGTCTCGTGGGAGGAGGAGATTCAGATATCCAGACACGCTAGGAGCCTCCGGCAGCAGGACAACGGAGTCCGGATCCCACCCGGGTAAGAAACACCACTTATTATTAACCTTACTTATTATTATTATTACATCAAAAAGGAGAGATCGAGGGCACACGGGTCATCTTAAAAACTTTAACAACGGGAACCCTAGCATCCATATTCAGGGCGTGTCATAAATAGGTGAAAATAGACAAACATTTGGCAAAAGTAGGCGAACATTAGGCAATTCATGGGTTGCATTTGTAGTCCTAAACCGGCCATATTGAGGACCAACACAGGTGTTCAATTTGTCTGATTGGCATAGAACCAATGTTCTACGTTAATCAAAACACCTGTGTTGGTCCTCAAAATGGCTGGTGTAGGACTACAAATGCAACCCATGAATAGGTAAGGTTTGCGGCAACAGTAAACAAATGATCTTAAGATGAGTGTCATTTTTGGTGACACTCATCAAAAATGACAATGACAAATCCATACCCCTTATCCCTAAACTTCGTTTTCTTTTTTTACTATTTATAAAAACATTTTTAAATATTCAATTAGCTGATCTGCAAGCTCACAACGTGTCGATGAATTGTTAATAAAGGCAAAGAAGTTTAGGGATAAGGGGTAAGGCATGGACGAAAATATAGCGGACTTTTTCATCAGTCTGTACAATTTTGCATAGATCAAATTATGTACATTTAGGAATATGCAGAACTGTAATTTTCTATGTTTGTGCAAACCTGTCTGTGTGACCTGCCCAGCAGAAATATCTATAAATGGTGCTGACTTCTGATAATATAATATTAAACAACAAGAAAAAGACTGACTTAAGACAAATTATCAAGATCACACGTAACTCTAACAAAACTCAGATTTTATTTGACATTGGAAATTTGTCGCTAAAAAGTTCATTTTGTGTAAGCCTGGCATTACCTAGATTTAATTCACTTACTGTATGTAAATACTGTTTCCCTGAGCTAAACAGACAGATGATCTTATGACTTCCTTCCTGATACTGTAGATCATTTTGCTCGGTTGTGTTAGGTGAATGTTACCACTCTATAACTCTAAATATAACACAGCCACACAGCTGCAGACATTAGGGTCAACTGAGGCTCTCAAAATTTTTACTTTTCACCTAGAGCTTAGGTCAACATCCTTGACATAATTTTGACATTATCTTATTCATCATCATTGGGATGGTGTTGAGTGAGATGTCAGCGATTAAAACAGTCAAATTGTGTCTCTGTGCTGCCAGTGGTACCAGTGGCTGGAAGTGTCAGAAGTGTGAGATGAGGGAGAACCTTTGGCTGAACCTGACAGACGGAGCTGTGCTCTGTGGGAAATGGTTCTTCGATGGCAGCGGAGGCAACGGCCATGCTTTGGATCACTACAGAGAGACCAACTTCCCCCTCGCCGTCAAAATGGACACCATCACCCCAGATGGAGCAGGTGTGCTATTGAACTTGAAGGCTTATCAGTTATCACGTGTACCATAACCGTATGTACACCTGTACAATATGTAGGCCTATACAATGCATAGTTTAAAAGTCAGTAGATGGAAGTGTAATAGATATCACAACATTGGCTGCTTTATGTTGGATATTCTAGGAATTGAAAGGTTATTATAGGTTGCATCATACTGAACTTATTATAATATAATAACTTCAGTATTATATTACACAGTACAATGCAACCATATTATGGTTGTATTGTACTGTGTATTTCACAAACTATATACAAGGCATACACATGTGCAGATAGCAGAGGGTAACTTTTTCTAATTCCTTCCCTGCAGATGTCTATTCATTTGAAGAGGAAGAAGCTGTGCTGGATCCCCTTATATCAGAACACTTATCACACTTTGGAATAGACATGCTACAGATGCAACAAAAGGTAAGTTGACTTGTGTTGACTAAGCTTCAAGGGAAAGGCACGCTCAACTCAAAGGACAGTCTTGAGGTAGTCTTGAGTAATTTGACTAATTGTAAAAGGAAGAAATCAATCAGAACCGACACGTTTTGGGCACGTACCAGTAGTTCCTCCTCAGTGTTCCTCGTTAGAGTCGTCACACTGAGGAAGGCTAAAGCCCGTATCAGAGTCGGGTGTAGTGCCTTGTAGTCTTTTTGAGTCATAAAATTACAACGTTAACGCTCAAAAAGACTACACGGCACTACACCGTGGTGGATAGCCTTCCACCGCGGACCCTACTCTGATACGGGCTTTATGAGCCGGAACGAAAACTTCCATTTGAGAAATAAGCTGACTTTGTACCATCTACCCCAAATCCAACCCCCCAATCCATTTTACAAGTATATTTACAAAAAGGGGATATCTGATAATAAAATCAATGAAAGGACCCGCACACTGTCAAGAACTTGCAAATTATTTATTTTGTCATTTAGACCTTCATCAGGATGGGACAAGTGTATTTACAAACATTAAAATAAAAACCCTTGGGGCGCCCACTGGCCTACCGGTCCAGGTGCATACCACATAGGCTCTGATGCCTGACAGCGTGTCGCAGGTTCGAGTCCGAATCCCAACGACCTTTGCTGAGTGTCACTCCCCATCTCTCTCCCCATTTCCTGTCAGTCTACTGTCCTATCAAATTAAAGGCATAAAAGCTCAAAAACAAATCTTAAAAAAAGAAAGAAAGAAAGAAAACCCCTCTTCAGATATAATTATCAAGGGGTTTGCAGCTAATTTTTATATGTTTTTGTCTAGATTTTCATGTGTACCAAAGGAGCCCAAGGCCCCTAGAATAAAGACTTCACAGCCACCTCTCTCCTCTCTCTGCCTCTTTTTAGACAGAGAATGGCCATCACACAAATGACAACAACGTGCGGCAGCGGGTCAGTGAGTGGGAGGTGATCCAGGAGTCAGGGATGAAGCTGAAGCCAGTGTATGGCTCTGGTTACACAGGACTCAAGAACCTGGGAAACAGCTGCTACATGGGCACTGTCATGCAGGTCCTCTTCAGCATCCCAGAGTTCCAGAGGATGTGAGTATACAGCCGTCCAGTTTAGGGGGGAATTATTAGTTGAATTATTGATTACTGTAATTAATTGACGGATCTAATACAATTTCAGTAATTGCTTGGTGATGTACCCTGTAGAAATGTAAAATATGTGCTGTTTACAACTCCCGTCAATGATCTTGACAACTCAATTTACAGGTCTGAACTGTAAAAATGTATGTTGACAGTGTCCATCTAATCAGTCAGCAGTCGTTCAAGTGTTTCTTTATATGTTTCAATGGAAAAGCTGAACTGGAATGATATATTTTGATATTTTTCAATATCGCAAAAAGTCTTTGTAATTGTGTATGTGAGGTGGAAACTTGTTTTGGGAGTTGTTGTGATGACTAGCAATGGGAACACATAATAACGGGAGGCTTTTCCTGCTGTGACTTTTCCCAGTAATAATATGTTTTATTGCTGATGCCTGGGTTTGGCATAACTTCTATGTTGAAGTTGTCCATTTGTTAATTCCACCTGCATACCACTACCAGATGTATGCGTTTGTAACTTCTCAGTACCACCATTACAGTATGTCTTTCCAAGGGTTCAGCATTTCCATGTAGCCTCCCATGTACTCTATGTGAAGTAGTCAATGGATGTGTTTTGGATTTGTCAGGTATGTGGGAAGTCTTCAGAGGATATATGACTACTCGCCCCTTGACCCCACCCAGGACTTTGCCACACAAATGTAAGTGATTACATAACCCCATGTCGTAACGTAAGATGCTAACATATGATGAAGGTGTCTCCTGTTCTGATCACCATGTCTCTTGGTATGAGAAGGTACATTTAGTTTGTAAATGTAACTGAAACACTCTATTATGACCAATATACATCCTTATTAAGATTAATAAATGTTTGCTATTTATATGTGTATGTTATAGAGATTCATATACAGACACATTTGCAAAAGTTAGGTCAGTTATCTCAATCCAGTTATTATTGGACTAAAATACCAGTAAATACACAGTACATTTTGTTACACAAATTCTCTCTCGGCCGCATATGAGCATGTCGAAAGCGATTGCTTTTGCCAAGATGAAAAGTGAGAAGGGTCTTTTGCATGGCAGGAAATGAATATTAGTCGTTGAGACATAAACGGTGTCATCATCGAGTCCTCAAGCTTGTTGGTGGATGAGCTTGTTTATGTTTGTTGTCCCTCTGCTCATCTTAGTGGGCCATGAACTTACGAGATGAGAGATAAGTTATTTTGTTCTCTGACAAGCAATTACACTGGAAACATGATTGAATTATGTTTTGGCAAAGTGGTATTCCAAGCTATTTTCGCCGGTCAGTCAGTGTGTGAGAAATGTTTGTTCAGATGAACTGAGGCACACTTACGCTATCCATAAGGTTTTCTATCCGAATTTGGAATTTAATCATCCAGCACACGCATGCACGCACGCGCGCACGCACACACACACACACACACACACACACACACACACACACACACACACACACACACACACACACACACACACACACACACACACACACACACACACACACACACACAAATCACTTTTCCTTCTAATTTGTATGCGTGCTCCCTTGTCCCACAGGGCTAAGCTAGGCTATGGACTGCTCTCAGGCCAGTTCTCCAAACCCCCCATGAAATCTGAGCTCATTGAACAGGTGATGAAAGAAGAATACAAGGTATTAGACTCGGTATGTCGAGATAAATAATCTGCCTCTATACGGTTTTTAACTATGTTTACATCATCAAATGTTATTCTTAAACATTCGTTGTGTGTGTGTGTGTGTGTGTGTGTGTGTGTGTGTGTGTGTGTGTGTGTGTGTGTGTGTGTGTGTGTGTGTGTGTGTGTGTGTGTGTGTGTGTGTGTGTGTGTGTGTGTGTGTGTGTGCGTATGCGTATGCGTATGTGTGTGCATGTGCGTGTATGCGCGCCCGCGCGCGCGTGTGTGTGTGCGCGCAATAATAATAAATATAATCACACAGTGTAGTGTCCACCTTTGTGCTTATAAAGTTTCACTAAAACAGTGGTTCCCAAACCTTTCAGGTCAAGACCCAAAAGAGAAATTAGGGTCCCGGGCAAATTAGTTTGCCCGGGACCCAAATTAGTGATAGCAGCAGATCTACAAGCTCACAACGCGTTGCTTTGCACCACATTATAAGCTTGTAGATTTGTTTTCTAATTTATGGAATTTCTTAGACTTTTCTTTTATTTATCAATGAAATTACTTAGAGAAATCATTGCATGTTTTTTATTAATAAAAAAACGCAGCTTTTTGGGTGATGTTTTTTTTTTTTTTTTTTTTTAATAATAATTAAAAACTAAATGTAGGAAATGAAAAATTAAGGGACCCATAAAAATTTGTCCGCTACCCACAAATGGGTCCCGACCCACGGACCCAGTGTTTGGGAACAAGTGCACTAAAATTGTTTAAGCATTAACACTAAATGATGGACCTCAAATAGGATTGTACAAAAAATAAAACTGTTGAACTGCTCCTAGAGTTTTAGTAGTGCAAATGTCAAAAAATACACTTTAGACCTGGTGGGCATTTTGTTATGGACATGTTTTATACGTTTTGAGGCTATAAAAACCACAGAGAGACATAAAGTGTGACCAATAGCATTGACATACGCAAAATTACTTTTGCTGCAAGATTTTTCACATTTTACAATTCGATGCCCCAATTTGTTCCTCTCCCAGTTTCTGTTCTAGATATTCAAATTGGAATAGATTTGTTTACACTATGTGGCATTTGCAAATGAGCATTTTGCTGCGCTGTTCCGAACATACAGCGATAAGTGAATTTGACTGTTTTCAAACACATCTGTGAGGTAATTAGACAAGCAAAGCCACTAAAGCCTAATGGGCCCCAGCTCAAGGACCTTAAGCTCCAGGCTTCTTTAGGCCTTATTAGTCAGAGTAATTGACAGGGCCGTTCTGTGATCCTGCATTTCCTCCATATGTGAGGGCGGAGACATGTTTGGACACACATTGACAGCTGGGTGCAACATGGCATGGTGGGATACTGTTGGGGCGTTGCAGTGTTGGCATACTGTGCTATATGTGGTGGTAAGCTTAAGCTATGTCCCAATTAATGTTGCTAATGCTTGAACTGTGTATGAATATTTTAAACCTGATGAGATTTTCCTCTTTTTGGAGAGAAAGGTTCTTTTTTTTTTCTTCCAAGAAGACCAGAAGGCTGTGTAATGTGTATCTTTTTAAACACCGCTGGCAGGGGACAGACTTATGTAGCGCTAACATTACTTGTAACTGTTTTCTCTAAAAGGCATGCACCAATACCACTTGTTTATAGGAAAAAAACAATGATCAAAATGTTTATCTTGGCGTGTTTTGTTGGTTTGTAGTCACTGGAGAAAATCTTTTCTACAATGTGAAGCAGAGCAAAATAAGCTCTTATTTATTTTATTTTAGGATTTTACTATTCAACTAACTATCTGATACCAAGACCCAGTTTGATCCTGGTTATATCCATTCAGTGTATATATTGGTGCACACCTAACATTCACCTGTGCTTGACAGGTTGCTTGACGGTGTTCTCACTTCTTATTTCAGCACCAGCAAAAAGGCATCTCTCCCAGGATGTTCAAGGCCCTTATCAGCAAGGGCCACCCAGAGTTCTCCTCCAACAGACAACAAGATGCTCATGAGTTCCTAGTACACGTCATGAACCAGGTGGAGGTGAGTTGATGCCGAGTTCTTGGGAGGAGAGGGAAAGGGTGATTTCAAACTAAAGCCAGTGAGCAGAGATGATATGCTGTAGTATAGATTAGAATGTTCCTAATATCAGTTGACTTCTGATACAGGTGGATAAATTACAAATAATCCAAAAAATCAAATATGTACCTTGAAATTCAGTTCTCTGTGATAGAGTACTGTGTAACTCATCAAACCAGTAACAATTGGGGTAATTTCCAAGCCTTGATAGATGTGGTTGAAAGAGACAGGAAGTAGCATGAGATGGGAAAGGACATGCAGCAAAGGCCTCTCTGGGCCTGCTGTGCAAGGACTGAGCCATAATGGTATGGGTTGTACCAAGTGAGCCACCGACTGGGTCCTACTTAACCCATGGCCTACAATTTAATGCCTTCTAAATCCTTAAAATGTTCTGAAATGTTGCTTTATCAGTGGTGCTCAAAACCTTTTTATGTCAAGGACCCCCAAAATGTATTTGGCCACCGACCCCCAAAATATTTTGTTCCAGGGAAGGGACCTTCCCAAAAGCAAGATTTGAGTTAAAAATGTTGCTTTAAAGAATATATTCAAAGATAAAAATAAATACATTTTAACTCAAATCCAAAATGATGACGGTTTTAATGGGGTTAATACAATTCCCCATACCTGCATGTTGCATACAAGCACAAAAGCTGCTATCTACCCCCCCCCCCCCATATTGAGTAGCCATTTTTTAACCCTTTTTTTCCCCCAATGTAGTCATTACGCCAATGAAATTCCCCCCGCACACTACTGTGTGTTGTCACTTGTGTTGTACACTAGAGTGACTAGGCCCAGGGCTCACATACCAGTGAGGGCTGCATCCTCCTCCATCCTACTCACGTTCATCCATAGCCTAATTATGTTTTTACTGTACATTACCGTACTGTACTGTAAACCAGTGGTGTGATATGGATTTTAGAAGTGGTGCCCCTCTAAATTCGTGACGTGATGATTCATGTGCGTGCATGTGAGGCGCGTGTGCGTGCAGCTAAATAAGTCTGGGCTCGCAAGCCCAACCGAGCCCACGGCATCTCACCCCTGCTGTAAACATAATTATGGATGAAGGGAGCCGCTAGGTCACCCATCGGTTTCTACAGATCCATTTTGAGGCCACTATTTCAGCTGATTCAAATCCACTATCTTGGATTTCCGGTCCCGAAACGGAACCAGGAAACTACTTCTATTATTGGGTAGACGGAGAGCGAGGAAAGGTGGGTCTTCACTCTAGAAGCATACCCTACTTTATCATCAATTAAACAATGTGTTTAATTTTACAAACACGCGTATCATGATAATTGAAAGAAGACTTTAAACTGAAAGTATTTATGACAATGTTTACTATGGTAACACAATCAAGTGTAAATACCCATTGAGTTTAATGGTATGAAAGGTCTTCTGCAACCAGCAGGAGGGGAAATAGTGGCACCTTCTTGAGGCCATTGATGAGAACTGCAGCGTTTTCAGAACTTCTTCATTGGCCTCAAGCGGCGAATGCTCGCCGCCTGGTCCTACTCCTACCGCCCCAACACTCACTGTTGACAGGTGCTGCCCCAGCCCGTAGGAGTACATGCCCAGCCTCCCTCCCCCGAACATTGGCCAATTGTGTTTGTATAGGCTCTCGACAAATCCAGGTGCACCGTGGTGGATTCCAAACCCCAGGGCAGGTTCACTTTACCACTGATGTGCCACCTTTGATTGATTGATTGAATACTTGATTAGACAGTAATGTAGACAGCACAGGGTACAGTCAGACATTCAAACAAACAAACACTGTCCCTTCAGTTTGCAGACACTGGTGCTCGGAAGTAACTTTCTCAAGCGGTGGGTCTATATATAGCCTACTGCTATCTGTTTCACAGGGAGGCCAGATAATGCTTCCCATTCTGCCTCAGGCACACATCAGTCACATTCAGACTCAAATCTACCTCATGTCCTTCAGAACCGGAAAAACTAAACGCTTCCTTTGTTAAATGTGGGCCTGTAAATCCATTTGAGACTGTAACTGTGATTACAGCACATAACTAAACTTGCCTTGACAGGACAGGACAAGACAAGACAAGACAAGACAAGACAAGACATTTGAATGCCCTTATATTATTATCATTTAAGGACCCAGTAGCTCCTCTATGAGAATATGTGAATGGGGTGATTTATTTTCCTTTTTCCTTAGCTTAGTATGTATCTTCAACTGTCAAGGTTGCATGTCTAGGAGCTGAGTTATTCAGCCAGAGATAGAAAGGAAGGGACAGTAGTCGCCATCATCAGCAATTTTTTCCTTGGGTCAGACAAGTCAGCTCGAGTACAGGCCGTGAGTAAAATTATAACTCATGTATTTTTGTTGCTTCTTAGAATAGACAGGCCAGACTGCATAGATAACCCCCATACGAGCCGCTGTGTTTAATCACGGTGACATCTCTCAACATACGCTTCAAATAAACACGAGCTGTGAGGACACACGGGGGATTTTAATGATATCAAATTACCTGGGGTTCTGAAGAGATATAATACTGGGCCCTTGGGTTTGTTTTTGGTGGTTTAGTTTTGAAAGATTAGCTTCTGCTGTACACACACCTGCATTATAGTCTTAATAGTAGTTAAGCTTGAGGTTTGATGTGCCAGAAACATTTACACAATACACAACAAACCAAGGGTTTAATTTCAATTGTGAATTTATCAATTTTTGGGGGTTTTGAGGACCCCCTCGGCTTATCCTCTAAATAAAATCTAAAATAAATTATTCTAAATGTAATCTGAGTCATCTTGCCAGTACATCTCATCTATTTGGTCTCAATATTGATCTTCACCCCAAAAATAACTATTTTTATTTTTTGTCTCATTCCTAAGACAATATTTTGATGACCAGCAGTGGTGCCCTACGGAGACACAAAAAGAGCCTGCTTTGTTCCCTATGGAGACACAAAGAGCCTGCTTTGTTCCCTATGGAGACACAAAGAGCCTGCTTTATTCCCTATGGAGACTCCTAAAATTATTAAATTAGGAATGCGACAAAAACATACCCATGAATTCAAGTCTCCATGGGGTGAGTCATTTATAGAAAAAAGTCCTTTAATATCAAACTAATCTCCATATTGTTCACACCCCCTCCCTACCTCCCTTTCCCCAGAGGAACAGTGGGGGCTCGGAGAACCCCAGCGACGTCTTCCGCTTCCTGGTGGAGGAGCGCGTGCAGTGCTGTCAGACACGCCGGGTGCGCTACACTCAGCGGGTGGAATACCTCATCCAGCTGCCTGCCCCCATCGAGGCCGCAACAAACAGAGGTAAGAGAGACCCCCCCCCCCCCCTCTTCGCTGCACTCAGTTGCAGGCACGTGCACACATACTGTAGACATCAAAGGGGGCTTGAGCCCCTGCCCTTTTATCCGTCTGTAAAAAGTGCCCTCTCCAGACCATGAATGCAGTTTTTACTCTGGTGAAAGAAATGCAAATGCCCTCTTTCCATGCCATACCTGAAGGCAGCATTCAAGAGAATTGACTTGTCCAAACTCTCCTGAACTTGAATGCAGCATCTTATGCTGAAAGAATTGCCCTCACTGTGTAGAAATCCATGCCGTGCGGCACTTTTCCGGTATTGCCTTTTTTATATTTAGTTTAGTGTGGTCAAGACTTTTACTTGTAACAGAGTATTTCTACATTGCAATATTGATACTTTTACTTAAGTAAAATGAAAGGAGTACTTCTTCCACCACTGCCCGCACCACAGCGTCAAAGCGCCAGCTGACGCGCCATGCATCAGAGGGTGGGTGCAGGTG